>NC_136511.1:62767510-62880010 GCF_053919585.1 Euprymna scolopes
CAACATCGCAGCTCGCAAGAGCCATGAAAGCCAACAGCCCGGAACTTCAAGAGTCAAGTTTCGCCCTCATTTGGGATCATCAGTTAGACACATCCGAACTCAGGATACTAAACCCGAGCCTCTTGCATGCGGGATAAGTACTCTAGCAACTGGGCAAATGCGTCGTACACCGAAAAGTCTTAATAGGTTCATTCCACTGTCGCATGAAACCAAATGATGGAGAAACTTGATTCTAAAAACATCCGTTTCCCGTGATTCACCCCTTATTATATATTTTAATGGTTCTTACACTATGATCCGATAAAATGCAAAATGCTACAAAGATATTGAAAATTCAGAAAATGATTTTTAAGTGATTTTACAAAAGTCAGAGCTATCTAAAATTTTACGAAAAGGCTTCAATTTCTCAACTCTAAATAAATCAAATTTTCGTTTAAATACCAGCTTTTACGCACATCAACTGTGATTGAAAATCTTAATGATAAGTGTACGATTTTAGCAGAAAATTTCTGCAGGAAAATTTATAAACAAAGAAACCTACCTAATATAATATAAATATATATATATAGATGTACTTACTTATATATATATATATATATATATATATATATATATATATATATATATATATATATATATATATATAAAGATGGATAACTTTTCTGCCGCGCCTGTTACATGTATTTAATATATTTCTCTTACTATATATATACATCTATATATGTAAATATATATATATATATATATATTTGTGTATCTTAAAAAAATATATATACATACATATAAATATAAATATATGTTGGTTTGAAAAAAGATAAACCGAATGAATTTATAAAATGGTGATCACCGTTTCGTCCCTATTGCAGGGGGCATCCTCAGGATATTAAAACAATGTAACGATTGCCAACAAGTATACATAGGCGAGACACAGCGTACATTGAAACTAAGCCTTTACGAACGCAGAAGAGATAAAAGGAATGGTAACGCCCTAAATGCACTCTTTTGCTAGTGTGCAGAACACGATCATTCATTTAATTTAGATCATGCGAAAATTAAAAAATTCGTGATAGAAAGGGCCAAATGAAGACTTTTAGAGCCAGCACTGATATTAAACACTAATACTATTATGCAAAGAGAGGGCGTCTACCATTTAGCTCCTAGTATAGGAAAAATAATAATCAAAGAACAAAATACAGATCCTGGTTAATTAACAATATTGTCCCAAACCGTTTTTCCTTAAATAATTTGAACAAAATGAACAAGATTAGGAAAAAAGGCGTGTACATAGGTATTTAAATAACGTATTTTTAAAAGTATATATACATAGACATTGAATAACCAAACCTTCCCATACACACACATTTATAGTTACCTTCCCGTTATGGGAAGGATTTTAACATTGTTTCTTTTTCAATTACGTATGGTCTATGATCGTTTTCTTTTTAATATCCTAAGGATGTTCCCTGCAATAGAGACGAAACGTTGATCACCGTTTTATAAATTCATTCGTTTTTTTTTCTTTTTTCAAAACAACATTACGTCAACCATCGCTGGTATTTTCACTTTATTTTTATTCATATAAATATATATATGTAAAAACAAATATACACACATATATATAGCAATGTATATGCGTATATATATGCATATACATATATATGTACATATATGTATATCTATGCATATATATGCATATATGTATGCGTAAATATGTAAGTTTATGCATGTATGTGCATATACATATATATATATATATGTATGTATATATATGTATGTATAAATGAACGTATATGTACACTGAGCAAAAAAATAAATAGGCCAGACAAATTTTATACATTTTATTGCACTAAAATTGCACTAATAACTAAATGCACTAAAAGCTTTATTGAACAAAGAACAATTGAACAAGGAAACTTAAACGAAACTAACAACACAGAACAAAACATTTACTTTAATAAATGCTTACTATGGAATCGCATACCCTTTTGATTTCTTTAAAAGATCAATCCTTTTAGATATGTTCTCAACCAAAGTGGAACACTTTGAAGAGGAGATGCTATTCCATTCGCTTTGCTCAACCTCCTACAGTTTTTCATTGTTCTCAAAAGTTCTTCCGACCAATGCACCAGTTATTATGCGCCAAATATTATCGATTGGGTTTAAATCGAGACATTGACATAACCAAAATATCACATCAATTGAATTATCAGAAAACCATTTTTTTTTTACTTCAGCAGTGTGTGCAGGGCCGTAACATGTTGAAAAATTATGTTCTGGGATATACTCCGCTTCTGGATTCTTAGTAACAGTCCTGTTTCTAGCATTCGAATATATTCCTTTGCATTGATTGACTTCTCACATCTAATAAGTTCCCCAACTACCAATTCGCTTCACTACAGAAAGAGATGTTTTCACATTTTCTTTTAAAATATAAAAAATCTGCTTGTAAGTCATTTTGGACTGCCTTAATCCTGCAATTCGATTTTTTATATCCTCGCGAATATGCGGTCCTACCATATTTAGGATTAATTTTTCCACTTATTATTATATGCTATAGTGATAATAATGATCTGCAAAATAGAAATTTTAAGTTAAAATAAACAAAAAAATATGGAAAATATTGAAAAATCTATTTCTTCTTTCTTTCACTCTTCTTTTTTGCCTTTTTGCTTTTTTGCTCATAAGTGTATATATATATATATATATATATATATGTGTGTGTATGTGTGTGTGTGTGTGTGTGTCTATAGATATATATGCACATGTATATATATAAATATATATATATATATATACATATAAGTATATTTATAAAAAAAGTGAACCATCGCGTAAATTCAATCAACTAAAATAAGATGGAAAACGGGGTGGGGAAAAGGAAAGAAATGGGGCAAGTTACATGTAACACATGTACAATTCAATAAAATAAATAAGTCGATTGTAACTTGCCCCATTTTTTTTCCTTTCCCTCACCCCGTTTTCCATCTTATTTTAGTTGATTGAATTTACGCGATGGTTCACTTCTTTATAATTATTCTAAAATTTTGCCAATCGAATAAAGATATAAGTATATGTATATATACTTGCAAAAATAAAAAAAAACAACAAGGAAAGGGTTTACATCATATTTGTATTTTATCGAATGTTACAATTATTACGACATCAACTAGACAATTTTAAACGTTACATTATTTAAAAATGTTCGATGTTGGCATCTCGTCAGACTTCTTGAAAAAAATACAAGGTTAATATGGATCTGAGTATACTTACATCTAGTTATTAAGGGTGTAAAACCTTCTCATCAAATTTTGATGAATTATCTTCCGGAAATGTAATCTTTTTACTAGTGGTTTTGGTTATTGCAATTATATATGAACGCTCGATTACAGAAATGTTAATCATGTTACTTAATATTTGAGTCAATTTATCTGGCTTAATTTTTATTTAGTGTGCGTGTGTATATGGTTATATATATGTAAGTATATGTAGGCATATATATTTATATATATATATATATATATATATATATATATACACACTTGGCATGTTACAAACGAGCCAAATTAAAGCTGGTTTAATGAGAATTAGTATTTTATGAATTAAAACTAATTGCTATTTATTCCGAACTATGCATTGAACAGAAACAATAATACTTAATTCACTGCGCCTTATCATAACCAAGGATCCACACAAAGTTTTGTCCAGATTAGACCAGTAGTTTACGAGAAAGTATTGAAAGTGGACAGATACACAGACATATTTAGAGAAATATAATATAGAACAGATTTTTTTTTCATGAAAATCGATCATAATTATAGCTCGTTAGCTTACAATGTATAGTTTAGGTTAGCTTTGTAGAGTGAACATAGTATTGTGCAGGCTGATCCCTATTACTCTCTAATTGTTCATCAAACAAATGCTATTATAATTAATTCGCTGGACCCTATCATAACAAACGTATATACAAATTATGCTCAGTAGTCCGATAAGCAGTAACCCCCCCCTTCACACTAGATCTCTATATGAAAGAGAGCCTTCTACGCCAGTATTTTCTTCCCCAGAACCGCTAGACTTTGGAATTCCCTTCCAGGTTCCTGCTTCCCCAACTGTACCGACATGCAGAAGTTCAAGTGTAACGTAAACCGACATCTTGCTCCCCAACTCCCTACCTAGTACTCCTGTAGCCTGTGTCCCTAATAGTACCCCCTTAAATCAAAGTAGCAATGTGCCTTGTTTGGGGTGAAAATGTAATAAAAAAAAGTAGTCTCCGAGTAAAAAAATGAACGAACAGACAGACATATAGACTGAAACAAGTATAATAGGTGTGTATATATACATAAACACACACATATATATATATGTATATGTATGTGTGCGTGTGTCTTAATACGAATGGAGTCCCAGAGGACACATTGAATCGGAATCGCTGTGTCACCTCGCGTTCGATTGAGCACACCGCTGTACGGGAATGACTCATTCTTCGAAAATCGATCATCTTTTCTATATATCTTTATCGATGAGTAAACTAGATTTTGCCTGCTGGCTGTCCAACTTTTCACCCTTGGTGTCCGTCTTTCTTTTACTGTATCTCCCCTCCCCATCTCTCTGTCTTTCCGTCTTCTTCTCTTACTTCCCCCCCCTCTCTCTCTCTCTCTATATATATATATATATATATATATATATATAATAAATTAATATTATAGTAAATAAGTATATATATATATATATATATGTGTGTGTGTGTGTGTATTATACATCGCTTGTATTTAGGCAGCAATTAAACATATATTAAATTGTTAAACATATATTGTTGAAAACCCAGAGAGTTTCTATTGAACGACTATCTTTTGGAATTTTTCCAATTTACGTATTCAATTTTTTGTAGTATTGTTGAATATATGTATGTAATATTCATATGCTACATGTCGTTGCATTGTTTCCGCTAACGCTTTCTACTGAAATATCAGCCTTCTTCAAACGATTCATCGTTTGCTGGGTTTAAAACGTATTTATAGGTTTAGAACTTACTTATGTATTAATGTCCACGGGGTATAAATCCAGTACCGAAAGAACCACCTGAAGACTATAATACTACAAAACAAATATACGTAATTTACAAAATAGCAAAAAGAACGCCGTTTAACATAAAACGTCCGTATTTTTTAACAATATATGTTTATATATGTTAATTTACCGCATAGCAGCAGGCGTAGCGCGCAACGGTTGGCAGCTCCGACTGTCGTTTGGGTGATCGAGTTTCGATCCTGGCTTGAGGTAGTTGCTTGTCTAGCCGCACTGATGAGCTGTGAAACAGCGAAACAGTATTGTATGTTGATGACCATGCATATATATATATATATATATGTGTGTGTGTGTGTGTGTGTGCGTGTGTGTGTGTGTGTGTGCGTGCATGAATATAAGAGAGAGGCCAGACAAACAGAGTTCGCATGCGGTATGTAAAGTTTAATTCTCACGTCTTTCAATAAAAAAATGATAACTTATTAAGGTATATATATATATATATATATATATATATATATATATATATATATATATATATATATATATATATATATATATGCATGCGTGTGTGTGTATAATAGCGTTTACACACCAGTTCTCGTCAGATCACCGAAGTTGAGCCTGGTTAATATCAGATGGGTGACCATTTGGGAATTCTAGGCAATTTATATGCTCTCTGCTTATCTCGGCATTTGTTTCCAGTCGTCTTGTACTTCACTTGCCACTGGTAGTTAACAATGTCGTCTCAGGAGAGGTGTGGTTGGAGATTTTGCAACTCCTGCCACAAAAATTTCACACGCAAGCAACTCTTCTTTTTTTTTGTATACATACATATATGATTATAATTTTTCTTTATTTTATGATGTGTTACTACGTACCAAGGCCCAAACATCGCTCGAGGATAATGTTTAATAAGCGTCAAGTGGCAGAGGAGACAACCTTGTGATAATCGGCAGGGCGGCCTAACAAAAACTTGTTTGCATTTGACTTGAAAACGATCATGTTACAACTCCGCGGTATTGTTTTCTAGAGATTGGTAGTTTCGTTTAGTTGTAGGCTCAAATAGAAAGAATTGGATATTGTTGACCATGGTTGTAGAGAAGGGAGTGGGCGTTGTGAATGTTTTGTATGGGGAAGATTATAAATCGAATTTCAGCGAAGCAGCTACGTTTAAAAAAAAAACAACAGAGCAGGGATAAACTCGCGACATCTTTTCTGATAGATATTTTAATTTTAATGTCTTATATCGATCAAAACTGCACTGATCGGAAGTAATCTTTTATTTCCCATCCGACTAACAACGCAATGAAATTATAACCTATCGTTTAAATATATACTTTTTGAATTCGTTTACACCTTTCAAAACGAAGAGAAAGAACTCGTATCAAACTTTGCAATAACTGTCTGTATTTAGATATCTCGTCATTGTAATAACGGTCTGATTAACAATTTTCACGTGGGTTACGTCAAAGAAAAATGTCCTTAATTGTGTATTTTGTTTCGATGCTAATATTTTTTGGTGTTAATAGCAACAATAAACAATGTCTTTTGAGTCACAATCTTATATCTTAACATTAGGTCAGAATGTAATTAACTGAGAATAATTTAATGAAAACAATGATTAGAGCTGTTTTTGGCAATGGTTTAATCCAATGTTTACATCCTGCGTTATACGTGGCGTTTTGAATAAGTTTCCAGACGTTTTTCTCTGTCAAGGGTTGATTAGATCTTTCTAGCAGTTCCTGATATATCAACAATACTCCATCCTATGACATACTTGGCTCTTATATATGTAGAGCATTGCATCAACAGTTTGATACATACTGGGCCGATAGAACGATCCTAACATTTTTTCACTAACCTTGGTTACGGATTTGATGTACGTGTTCCATTTCAGTTAATGAGTAAAGGTCAAGCCCAGAAGCTTGTATAAACATGAGGCCTCCCCAAGACAAGAATTATTCTTTTCAATTGATGCCAGTTCTAAAGTCATTGTAACAGAACGTTATAGTTCTAAATTCATTGTAACAGAACGTTATAGTCCTAAATTCATTGTAACAGAACGTTATGGTTTTAAATTCATTGTAACAGAACGCTATAGTTCTAAATTCATTGTAACAGAACTTTATAGTTCTAAATTCATTGTAACAGAACGTTGTAGTTCTAAATTCATTGTAACAAGACGTTATAGTTCTAAATTCATTGTAACAGACCGTTATAGTTCTAAATTCATTGTAACAGAACGTTATAGTTCTAAATTCATTGTAACAGAACGTTATAGTTCTAAATTCTTTGTAACAGAACATAATAGTTCTAAATTCATTGTAAGAAGACGTTATAGTTTTAAATTCATTGTAACAGAACATTATAGTTCTAAATTCATTGTAACAGACCGTTATAGTTCTAAATTCATTGTAAAAGAACGTTATAGTTTTAAATTCATTGTAACAGAACGTTATAATTCTAAATTCATTGTAACAGAACCTTATAGTTCTAAATTCATTGTAACAGAACGTTATAGTTCTATATTCTTTGTAACAGGACGTTATAGTTCTAAATTCATTGTAACAGAACGTTATAGTTCTAAATTCATTGTAACAGAACATAATAGTTCTAAATTCATTGTAAGAAGACGTTATAGTTTTAAATTCATTGTAACAGAACATTATAGTTCTAAATTCATTGTAACAGACCGTTATAGTTCTAAATTCATTGTAAAAGAACGTTATAGTTTTAAATTCATTGTAACAGAACGTTATAATTCTAAATTCATTGTAACAGAACCTTATAGTTCTAAATTTATTGTAACAGAACGTTATAGTTCTATATTCTTTGTAACAGGACGTTATAGTTCTTAATTCATTGTAACAGAACGTTATAGTTCTAAATTCATTGTAACAAGACGTTATAGTTAAAAATTCATTGTACCAGAACATTATCGTTCTAAATTCATTGTAACAGAACGTTACAGTTCTAAATTCATTGTAACAGAACATTATAGTTCTAAATTCATTGTAACAGAACGTTATATTTCTAAATTCATTGTAACAGAACGTTATAGTTCTAAATTCATTGTAACAAGACGTTATAGGTCTAAATTTATTGTACCAGAACGTTATAGTTCTAAATTCATTGCAACAGAACGTTATAGTTCTAAATTCATTGTAACAGAACATAATAGTTCTAAATTCATTGTAAGAAGACGTTATAGTTTTAAATTCATTGTAACAGAACATTATAGTTCTAAATTCATTGTAACAGACCGTTATAGTTCTAAATTCATTGTAAAAGAACGTTATAGTTTTAAGTTCATTGTAACAGAACGTTATAATTCTAAATTCATTGTAACAGAACCTTATAGTTCTAAATTCATTGTAACAGAAGTTTATAGTTCTATATTCTTTGTAACAGGACGTTATAGTTCTAAATTCATTGTAACAGAACGTTATAGTTCTAAATTCATTGTAACAGAACATAATAGTTCTAAATTCATTGTAAGAAGACGTTATAGTTTTAAATTCATTGTAACAGAACATTATAGTTCTAAATTCATTGTAACAGACCGTTATAGTTCTAAATTCATTGTAAAAGAACGTTATAGTTTTAAATTCATTGTAACAGAACGTTATAATTCTAAATTCATTGTAACAGAACCTTATAGTTCTAAATTTATTGTAACAGAACGTTATAGTTCTATATTCTTTGTAACAGGACGTTATAGTTCTAAATTCATTGTAACAGAACGTTATAGTTCTAAATTCATTGTAACAAGACGTTATAGTTCAAAATTCATTGTAACAGAACGTTATAGTTCTAAATTCATTTTAACAGAACGTTATAGTTTTTAATTCATTGTAACAGAACGTTATAGTTCTAAATTCCTTGTAACAGAATGTTATAGTTCTAAATTCATTGTAACAGCACGTTATAGTTCTAAATTCATTGTAACAGGACGTTATAGTTCTAAATTCATTGTAAGAGAAAGTTATAGTTCTGAATTCATTGTAACAGGACGTTATATTTCTAAATTCATTGTAACAGTACGTTATAGTTCTAAATTCATTGTAACAAGACGTTATAGTTCTAAATTCATTGTAACAAGATGTTATAGTTCCAAATTTATTGTAACAGAACGTTATAGTTCTAAATTCATTGTAACAGACGTTATAGTTCTAAATTAACCCTTATAATCGCCTGAAAAAGTTACAAATTAAGTTTAAAAAAGGATAGGGGCAACATTGTTCACGTCTAACCAATCTATTTTTGTAATCTGAAAGTTATTCCTTTAATTAATGATAGTTGCGGAAAAAAACGTAGGGAAATCTTAAAAGGTGGAACTGAAAAGCAACTTTCACCATTCTTAATAATGAAACTCTAGCCCCCTTCAAATAATCTCCTCCGGTTGCAATGCACTTTTTGTACAGTTCATCACAACTTCCGGATGGTCCCATAGATGTCCTCCTCTGTGCGGGTGTCAATGACCCTCATCATAACGGCCCCATAACGATAGCTTATAATGGGTTAGCGAATAATCAAACGTCTCAAAAAGCAAGGTCTAGACTATATGAACACGAAGAACTTTCTTTTATGGCTATCTTGGTAAAATAGTCAGATTTTCTCTGAGCACCCTTTGGACAAACTTCTCGCAAATCTTTCGCATATCTACAGATGTTTGCTTCCATTGCCTTAACTATGCTCAAAGTTACTGCATATACAAAAAAGGCAATAACAGAATTGGGATGAGCATGTGTTGAAGACACCATACCTTGTATTTACCTTGTAGTCGACAGCTGTTACAAGAAAAGCTCCCCTTTTCTTGTAAGTAAGAAAAATAAAATTAGATAAGTAAAAATGAGATTAGATAGACCGAGATTCGAACCTTGTAAGCAAGGTTCAGAAATAGGGTCAGAAATAGGGTCGGAAATGGAATGTAGAATTTCGCATTCTTCAATTTAATATAAAATAGTAGAAACGTTTGAGTAAAACGAATTTTGATTGTTCAATTCTTTTTCATGAAAATTGAATTAAAATAAGGTCAGAACAATAGCAAATTTAAATATGTTGAAAATGTTAGGTCGAAAAATAGGTTAGTAAGAATTCTTGTCTGCAGACATGTGCGAACCACGCATGTTCAAGCCACGTGGGTCATGCACGTTTTTGGACATGCATATGCCGTCATGAATTCCCAATATAGGAGCTAGAGTCGAAGATGAGATTAGAGAGAGACGGGAGACAGAGTGAGAGGCGAAGATAGGAGACAGAGCTGACATTGGTCAGAAGAGGGTCCCTTTGGAGACGAGGGAGAAAGTGTTAATCATGTAGTCGACTTTGAATTCCTGGATGTCATAATCATTGCGACCGGTCGAATGTAATAAAAGAGCACATCATATTTTGTAACTGCGGTCTTCGTGTCTTCATTCTACCACAACGGTAATGTGTAATAAACTTTATATGAACATGAAAAAAATAAAAAGAATGGTCAATTTTTTGACACCTATTATGACTCATTAAAATTTATTGTTTTTGGCTCAAATCAAGTTATAAAGTTAGATTCATGTCCAATGAACCTATATCTAAAATTCCAAGAGTTTAGACCAAAAAGTGCCGGAGGAGTTGGTAGAGTTCTCAAAAATCAAATTGTTAAACTTTGACCCCTTAATCGCCAAAATTTGGCAGAAATCCAGTCACATCGAATTTCGCAGTACCCTGTATATCAAATTTCGAGTCTAGTCTTAAAATTGACAGAGTTATTGCGTATGGAAATGTACGCAGACAGACAAAGACAGACACTTTCACTTATCTCTATCTACACTCCTATAAATCTGGTTTTCTTTTGTGTGTATCGATATTCATATTAAAACCCCTCTTTTTTATTTATTTAAAAAGAAAATACAATTTTCTTATATCTTGGTTGTGGAATTGCATTCACTAGCAAACGATCTAGCTAATTTGCATATTCTTTTAAACATTCATTTTAATTGATTCCCTATTAGATGCTTCGGTTTTTTAATGGGATGATCATCTTTAGTTAACTATTACGTGCAATTATATTCATGCAGATATTCTACATGATTTATACTTGCATAATATTTTCGAAAAAAGTTTATAGTAAACACAAAATTGTTTCCATATCTATTTATGTATGCCTATATATTTTTGTTAAGCAAATCTATCTATCTGTCTATATATATATATATATATATATATATATATATAAAAGTGAAAGTGTCTGTGTGTCTGCGTACATTTCCCTACGCAATAACTCTGTTGATTTTTAGTCTACAGACTCGAAATTTGATATACAGGTTACTGAGATTTGGAAAAATCGAGGTAATCCGTTTTTGGCTAGAAATTTAACTGTTAAGGGGTCAAAGTTCAACGATTTGACCTTTGAGAACGCTACTCAACTTCTCCAGCAATTTTGGGTCTACACACTTGAAATTTTAGCTATAGATTCCTTGGACATGGATTTAACTTAATAACTTGATATGAGCCCAAACGAATAAATGTTAAGGGGTCGTAATAGGGGTCAAAGTTAAAAAAATGACCTCTGCGGTCTCTTCCAAATTACTCAGACAATTTCTGGTCTAAATATTTGAAATAGGGCAGGCTTTTTCATCAGTTTGGGTCGAAAATTTTTAGTTACCAATATATAAATGTATGTATGTATGTATGTGTGCACGTCTGCCTTAAACTTTCAATAGTTGCGACGGATTTTACGGAGATCAGTATCGTTTTAAAGTTCGATCTTTTATACGACAAATCGAAAAATTGGCTAGAAACATTTATATTTCTTGGCACTTTTCTACAGGGAAGGGGTCACTTTTTTCGCCGATATTTTTTAAAGTTATCCCCTCCTTTAGATTGTCTAACCTTAATTTTAAAAAATTCCGGTTTGGCGGTGGTCGTAACAGCATAGACGTCAGGTTTTACTCCGTACTTTTTCTCCTTCGCGATACAGGTTCGAGCCTTCCTTTCTACTTCCACATTTTTTTTTGGTCACCAGACACATCCAAACAGCCGGGCAACGCCGGGCCGAAATGTTAGTATATATATATATATATATATATATATATATATATATATATATATATATATATATATATATATATATATTTAATGCTACAGTTTAGGTTTCGATTCTACCTAATAGCATCTGAATACGTTCTTTATATTTTTTAAATCACGACTCTATAATAATACTAGTATTTCAGCCCGGCATTGCCCGGGTGTTTGGAGGTGTATGTTGAGCAACAAAAAAAAGCGGTAATTTTTTAAAAACTTTGACCCCTATTATGACCCCGTAACATTTATTGTTTTGGTCTCAAATCAAGTTATTAGGTTAGATCCATGTCCAAGAGACCTATAGCTAAAATTTCAAGTGTTTAGACTCAAAATTGTGTGAGGAGTTTTGTAGAATTCTCCAAGGTCAAATCGTTACACTTTGACCCCTTAACAGGCAAATTTCTGGCCGAAAACAGATCGCATAGATTTTCTCAAATCTCAGTACACTGTATATCAAATTTCGTGTCTGTAGACTTAAAATTTACAGACTTATTGCATAGGGAAATGTGCACACACAGACAGACACACACACACAGACAGACACGTTCACTTTTATAGGTATATAGATATACGAAATCTGGATGAGTTCAAATATTATATTAAAATATAATATTAAGCGTATTTTACACCCGGTTAAAGAGCTGCAACCCACCTCGCTAGAGAAATGTATAAAATAATATATAACAAGATTTTACAAAAAAAATATAGATTCCAAATTGTAGAGAATAAAAGCTTTGAAATACAAGAGAAAAGTGACCGAAAACACAGATATAAAGGGAAAGGAAAAGTTATGATAATTAAAGAGAGAAAAAAAAACATAGAAAAGGATGTAGAAATATAAAGATAAACAAAAAAAAAGAAACGAAGTGACGTAGAAATAGGAAAAAAGAGAAAGAAAGAAATATAAAAAGTGTAAAAAAAGAAAAGTAGCACAAACGAAAAAAAATCACAATAAAATAATGAGAAAAGGAGGGAGATAAAAAAAAGAAAAAAGAAAGCAGAGGAGGCAGAGAATAAGTATTAAAAAAGGCAGGAAAGAAACAATAAAAAAAATAACAAGCAATAACGATAAGTAAAAACACATATTAAAAGATAACAAATGTAAAAAAAAAAACAAAAGAAAAAA
Organism: Euprymna scolopes; assembly: GCF_053919585.1. Classification (NCBI taxonomy): domain Eukaryota; kingdom Metazoa; phylum Mollusca; class Cephalopoda; order Sepiida; family Sepiolidae; genus Euprymna; species Euprymna scolopes. The sequence continues at coordinate 62,780,724 of NC_136511.1, forward strand.
GTCGAAGGAAAATAATAAGAGAAAGAGTAATATAAAATAAAAATAAAGAAAAAGAAAAAGCAGAGAAAGGAAATAAAACGTAGAGGAGGTAGAGAATTGATATAAAAAGACAGAAAAGAAATAAAAAAAATAACAAGCAAAAACGATAACAACAAATATGTAAAAAAAAAATGTAAAGCTAAAATTAGACATCAGAAAACAGTAGAACATGACAATAAATACTGGACAAAAAAAAAAAAAAAACGGGCAAAGTTGACCGAGACATAAATATGACAAAACAAAAACGAACAGGACAAAAAGATAAAGTTACAAGTATACTAAATACGATAACTGGATGGATACAACAAAATAAAATCGTGAAAAAGTGAAAAAAGAAAGAACTAAATTCCTTTTCTATTGATGAATAAAAGATTAGAAAATGAACGAATAAAATGAATAAAAATGAAAGAAATTGTCTGAATGAAAATCAGTAAAGAATAAAAAGAACGAAAGCATAAAATGACCAAAGGAAACAAAAATGGCTACCAAAATACAAAATGGCTGAAAAAATACAAAATGGCTGAAAAAATACAAAATGGCTACCAAAATATAAAAAAAAGACCTTGATAAACAAATAAAATAAAACGCTCACCTAAAATCGAAGAGAGAGAATAGAGAAACAACAACAGCCGGCGACATGATATTAAGTGGCCAATGTACGTGGTCCGTATAAGCGCGTGTTGTTAAATCGATGTATATGTAAAGGTTACCCTCTTGAACGATTGTCCGCTCGGCTGGTTTTTCTTCTCTGAAAAACACGGGGCGCCCTTGAGGTGGCCTGAAAAGAATAGAGGATGAACAATTAAGTTGCAAATGTAGTTTTAGAAAAAAAAAAAGCCTGGACACTGGTTAAAAAAGGTAACCCTGTTGGCCGTGCAAAAGGAAGCAAAGCGGATCACTCTTGCAGTAATAAATGTCGAAATCTTCTTTATTTTTTATTTATCTTTTCTTTTTTGTTCTGCTTTACTAGCATCCATCTCGATTTACGCATGCGTGGTCACTGGTTGAGAATTTGACGTTGAACACGTACCACATCTACCTCCTTTTTCAGAGTCTGCAAGGAAGCGGAAACAAAAACCGTATACAAGCTTAAGAGTCCAAGATCTGTGTACGACCTTCGAAAATAAAACCTGCGCACATAACGAAACATATTAAAACTCTCACACAACAACACGTATAAAATAGGTTATACATTGCCTCTAAAGCATACATTCTTGTGTGGGCACTTTTTGGACTTTGCCAAACGTTATACAAAATCAGTTCATAGTAAATAAAGGATAGTAGAAATGTATAACACCAAATCGTCAAGCGGTCCATACAAAATTTCACTCAGATCAGTACAATAGTTTCCGAGAATGCTTCTAGTAGTATTGTGTGACCGATCTCTATTGATACATAGCGGTCCATCGGACGGATACCATAGTAATTAGTTCGATCCCTCTTATAATAACAAAGACGCATACAAAATTTAAGCGTTATAAAAAACTAACCTGGCTGCCCAGCGTTGCCCGGGCGTTTCGAGGTGTGTGTTGAGAAAAAAAAATAATAAAGTGGTAGTAGGTAGGCAGGCTTGTACCCGTACCGCTAAGGACTTTAAAAATAACGTGACGCGTTTGCCGTTGCGTGCATCGCCAAACCGGAAGGCTAGTCAATCGAAAAGAGGGGATGATTTTCGAAAATATTGGCGAAGAAAGCAACCCCTCCTTGTAGAAAAGTGTCTAGTTGAGAGTGAAGGAATTAATGTTTTTACCCATCTTTGTCGCCCGCAGGGTAGAGCTTCAAAACGATACTAGTTTCGTGAAAATCCGTCGCCTCTGTCGAAAGTTTTAGGCAGACATACATACATACATACTACATACATTGTAACAGACAGATGAGATTTATATTATAGATGTCATCGTTCACAAAACAGTTTCCTTTCAATTTGGTTCGTTACAATCCTACAAAATAACAAAAAAAATGTCTTTTCTGATGCCAAATTTTTTGGAAATTTGTTTCTCTTGTCAGATTCAAAATACAGGATAACAAGCGAAATGGCTTTACTAATTTACAACCTATGATCAAATCTTTCATTTTCTTTTTTTAACTTATTTTTCTTTTCCTAATTATCTTAAACACAAATTTGTCACATTATTTGGATTCTTCGGGCAACTGTTCTCATCTTGAATGTATATTTCGCAATGTTTCTGTTGAAGTAACCTCCTGCAGGTCCATCTACTCTAATAACGTTTTCCCTTTGAATAGCTAGACTTTGGGATTCCCTTCCTGCCAGCTACTTCACTGCTTGTACTGATATGCAGAAGTTCAAATGTAACATAAACCAACATCTTTATCTTTCTTAGGCATGGTCCCAATTAGCCCCTTACGTCCAACTGGCAATATGATTTTGGGGGTGACGGCCAATAAAAATAAAAGGCTGATCCACTCAGTAATCTCCGAGAAATCTCCTATGTGTAATTGTTGTTACTAATCGCTATTAATCTCCATTCATATTTATTCGTCGATCGGATCATATAGTACTTAGTTCGCTGCACATATCACAGCAAAGGTATATACAAAATTTCAGACAGATTGATTCAGTAGTTTCCGAAAATGATTGGAACAGACAGACAGACAGACCAGAGAAATATAATAAAGAGTTACTTAATAGGTATCTACACCCATTTGCGGTCCGTCTTAGAATGGAAGCAAATTCATATATATGTTGACGCGTTTTAGATTTATGTAGGTATATTCTACCGGCCATACACTGATTCACACCGTAAAAGTTTTTATTACATAATAGTACAGGAGAATAAATACAGAAAGAGTCTAAGCACTAGAGGTATTCAAAATGTTTACGTAAAATATTTCGAAATTCAAAATGCATAAAAGACAGTGTTATTGTAAAATATTAAAAACGTTATCCGCCATTTTCGGCTTTTGCAGTACGATCAAAGTCTAGTATCTTTATTTTTCATTGGTAGAACGTAGTGAACTCGTTTTAGACTAGGGAAGTATTTTTTTTCCAATGAAGTGTGCAAGTTTTGGAGACAGAGTTTTTTCCCAACACAAACTTTTTCCTTTGCAATATTTTTGCTAAGATTCGCTTCTTGTTTATCCGCAATATTTCGACAGATTAAACCTCCGACCTTTATTCGTTTAGTCGAACTTGGTACTTTTCCTTTTTGGCTAGGATCTCCTTGAAAGTATTACTCCAAGTAATATCTATCAGGATTTTTCATCTGAATTCTATCAGTGTCTTATATATATATATATATATATATATATATATATATATATATATATATATATATATATATATATATATACACTTGTGCCCGATATTATTCATACCCCACCTTGAAAATTGAGTTTATTATGTGTAACTTTGTACGAATTTATTGTTTACGTCCATATTGATACATATTCTTAATAAACCTCTTCTGATCATTGTCGTCATTTTAAAATCTCGGGATACTTGTAATAAAAGAAATATACAGCTATTTATAAAATTTGCAATGTTCAAAAATAATCATACCCCCTTATTTTTTCAGTATTAATCGAATTTTTGACTGTTTGTTTCCTGTTTGATTCTTATTTTGAATGCTTTTATACAACCTTTGATTAATTTCATTTCGTTTTTTGCATTATTCAGAAATTAAAATGATATCAACTGAAAACCAATAAAAGAATAAAAATTATTAGAATGGGGAAGAAAAAAGAGCTTAGTAATGATCTTAGGACTAAAATTGCGAATTCACATAAGGATGGTTTAAGTTACAAGTCAATTTCCAAGAAATTTGAGGTCCCTACAGCAACAGTACAGAGCATCATCAAAACATTCCAGAGCCACCACACAACAAACAACTTGATTGGTAGAGGAAGGAAAAGGAAACTGTCTGCTAGAGCCACCTGGAATATTGTAAGAAGTGTTAATGCAAATCCAACCACCACTACTAAGGACATTTTAGAAAATCTGGAGTCTTCTGGCATAAAAATATCAAGGCAAACATTGCAAAGGACTCTGCATGAAAATGGTCTGAAAGGAAGAAGACCAAGAAGGACTCCATTGCACACCGGAAAATACCTTGCAGCACGTCTAAAGTTTGCTAGGACCCATGTGAATTCTCCAGAGTCCGTTTTCTCAAGTATTTTGTGGACTGACGAAACAAAAATTGAATTGTTTGGCCATATGGATGCTTCTTACGTTTGGAGGAAGAAAGGAGAAGCTTACAACCCAAAGAACACCATACCCACGGTGAAACATGGTGGTGGTAGCCTAATGTTTTGGTACTCCTTTTCGGCTAGTCGTCCAGGTAGTTTGGTCAAGATAGATGGAACCATGAAGAAGGAGCAATATTTGGAGATACTCCAGAAAAACATTAGACAGGATGCGGAGAATCTCCATTTAGGACCAAACTGGGTCCTTCAACAGGATAATGATCCAAAACATACTGCCAAAATAGTCAAGAAATTGTTTGAGGATAATCAAATTAATGTTTTCGAATGGCCTTGCCAGAGTCCCGACCTGAACCCTATCGAAAACCTCTGGCACATATTGAAAACTGAGGTTAAAAAGCGGAAACCTAGAAATGTGAGGGATTTGGAGAACTACTGCATTGAAGAATGGTCAAAAATCAGTGTTGATGCTTGTAAAAACCTTGTTGATAAATATCCAAAACGATTACAGGCAGTTATTAAGAATAAAGGGCATGCTACTGACTATTAGTAAGAGAGGTATGAATAATTTTGAACTAGTGTCATTATTGTTTTTCTTTGTATAATGTTTCAAACTTGCATAATTTATTTATTTGTTGAGTTTAAATTAAATGCCTATGCTTGATTTATTGTCTGAAATCCCTTTAATATTGTCTACCTTCTGGTTTGAGCAATATTCTTATAGAAATCTCAAAGATCCGAGGGGTATGAATAATATCGGGCACAAGTGTATATATATATATATATATATATATATATATATATATATATATATGATTGTTGAGCTGGATTAAATCCGACGATATGAAATTCCACCTCCATTTTATTTCATATATATATATATATATATATATATATATATATATATATATATATATATATATATATATAAAGAAAGACGTTAATCACAGAATTCATTATAAACTTAAATATACTTTATATAAAAAAATATAATTTTACCAGAATATTTGATTTTATTGTTTTGTTATTTTAAGGAAATTTTAATTTCAAAATATGTGTCTTCATGATTTTGTACTCTATTATCTCGTAAATGAAGTATCGGCAAACTCTGCCCCGCGTGCCACATCTGGCCATATAGTCAATTTTGTATGGCACACTATCTTATTCAAGGCACGATATAAACATAAACAAAACAAGCCTAACCCTTTTTTTATTATATTCTTGTAGGAAAAAAATGACATTATGTAAATATAATCATATTATATTAATATTTTTTGTCCTCGAACACAAACAAAATTATGTACATTGTTGTCTTCATCACCAAAGCTGTTCCGACCGCGTCTTATAATTAGAAAAGCTTCTTCATCCCCACGCTCCTTCAGATTGCTGACCCTTGTAGGAAATACAAATATGTGTTTTTTCGATCGATCGATGCCTCCGTTCAGTCTCAAAAGACAAAGGATACCCTCTGTAGGGGAAGTTGCGCGTGTAATTGTGAGGCAAGGGTCGCGCAATCTTTAACCAAACCTCTCCTGAATCGACACTGTTTGGATCCAGTGGCAAGGAGAAGACCAGGACGACTGGAAACAATGCCGAGATAAGCGGAAAGCACATACAGCACCTGGAAGTCTCAAATGGTTACCCATTTAGTGCTGACAAGGCTGAACGTTGCTTAACTTCGGTGATCCAGAAGGAACCGGTGTGTCAACGTGATCATGCCGTTTTAAAACAACGAAAAAGAAAAATTGGCCTCGCTAGGAAAAAAGAAAGAAAAGAGAGAAAATGAGAAAGCCGCAAAATTATGCTATTTATAGGTATGAAAACAGACATAGAGAGAGAGAGAGAGAGAGAGAGAGAGACGGAATACTTCTTCCTCTCTGTGAACTCCTTGCCTCATTGGGTATATCCTTCTAGTCAGCTAGGAATGTTAGCTTCTTTGAAATTATCTCCCTTAGCAATAGTAATTAATAAGCCTATTTTAAAAACATCTCATTTTAAAGAATTATTTTTATATCAACGAAATACATTGCATATATAGAGGAAACTACCCCAATAAATTACAAATCAAAAACATCGAACCCTAATTTGTTAAAAACTGTTTAAAGAATATGAATATTAGATAGATAACAATATCCAAATGTTTTTCGTCAATAATAAACATACATATGGTATTTCAAATTATTATGTTCTATTATTGGTTTCAATAACCGTAAGCTATTTTAATGGTCACATAAGAATGATAAATGGAAAACACATTCACATTGATTTATGTGGATATTCCAAAACAGACATTAATCTATCATATCCCTGTATACATAGACACGCACACGCACACACATACACACACACACATATATATATATACATATGTATATATTTCATTTATATATATATCATATATATATACAATTTATTATATATATATACATATATATAAATATATATATATAAATATATATATATACACATATATATATAGATAGATAGATAGATAGATAGAGATAGAAAGAAATATAGATGGATACATATATAGATATATGGTTAGATAGAGATAGAGAGACAGGTGGGATGGGCATAGTGTCATGGTAAGTTGACAGAGAGAAATATGTATATATATATATATGCAGAGAAATATATATATATATTTATATATATATATATATATATATATATATATATATATACATGCAGAGAGAAAGAGAAAGACAGAGAGAGAAAGAAAGAGATAGACGTATATAGGGGTATGATAGAAAGATAGTTGTTTGGAGTGAAGAAGCAGTAATTTATATATATATATATATATATATATATATATATATATATATATATATATATGGGGGTGGATGACTATATATATTTGTGTATAGATATAGTTATATACATATATATATATATATATATATATATATATAGAGAGAGAGAGAGAGAGAGAGAGAGGACATGATTGATACAAAAGTATATATAAAGAGAATGAGATAAAGAGAGAGAGAAAGAAAGAGAGAAAGAGATTAGCATATATAGGACTATAATAGATGTAAACATAAATAATAATACAAAGAAATGAAACAACACTAATATAAGCAATAATAATAACAATACTAATGATATTAAAACATTCAAGAGAATAACAAAAAAATAATGATAATATAAGTGTATGAGTCTGAGGTAGTATATATTTAGTAAAAAAAATATGTTTTGTTTTTGTCACATTATATAGTTTCCAGCCTATAATAACCTACTCTCTTTATTCCTCTTATCATTTTTATTTTCCTATGTTATTTACTTCCCGCCATATAATATTATTTCGCGCCATATTATACATATTTCCCGCCATATTATGTATTTGCCGTCAAATGTAATTTTTTTTTCTTTCGTTAATATGCTATTTGCGGTCGGCCATATTTTATAGCACAGAAAAAGAATTATATTTGTTTTTGTCTGGCGACACAGTTATTTTCATCCACAGCACGATTATCAGCAAACGTAAATTCTTATTACTGAGCGCATCGATCAAAAATACTTACTGGAAAATATATCCATCTAACACAAAAGAGAGAGAATAAAGGTATATTACCACACACACACACACACACACACACACACACACACACATATATATATATATATATATATATATATATATATATATATATATAAAGAGGCAGACAGATAGAGACACAGAGAGAGACAGAGAGAGATATAGATATGAATATACTGACAGATTGAGATAGAGATATGGATATATGGATATATATATATATATATATATATATATATATATATATAGATAGATAGATAGATAGATAGATATAGAAAGAGATAAATATAGATGGAGAGATTTATATTCCAAGATAGTAAGAGAGAGATATAGATATACATCTAGAGAGAGATCTATAAATTCAAATATTGATAGAGATGTATAGATAGATAGATAGATAGATAGATAGAAAGATAGATAAATAAGATGCTTCTCGTTCAGAGTGGAGTTGCTAATTATTAAATTGTTGCTAATAATTATTATCTAGATTTTCTTGATTTCGAATGACGTAATGCTTTGTTTGCTGGAATAGTTTTGGTAAAAGAAAGTAAAAATATTTCGCACTTTTAAAACTAATTATTTGTCTACTTTAAATAATTTAATAATACAAGGGGGATAACCCCATATATTTTCTAAAACTTGAGTAACAGAACGCGATTCAGTTTTAATTATATGAGTGATTGGTCGTAATTTTACTAATTCGCCTTCTATAAAAATTCCATAGTTTCATCTATCTCGAAAAATATCAAAATTATCTAAGAATAAACAGCGGTTTAATAAATTTAAGCCGTACTTTGAGGAGGCTTTAACTCGATCACATAAAAAAGATAATATTATTTTTACAAATCTAATTACGAACTAAGTGAATCAACGGACCAGCTGATGTTAATCAACACCGGTGCATATCTACTATATAATAAGAAGATTTAAGAAATTTCCGTCTGGACAATTTTCCTTAAGTTTGCGATAACAGATACCACATAAAAATTTATTATCTCTAAATTATTATCAACCATCTTACGTAACTTTAGAATGACATTTTAGACATATTTATTCGTTATAATAAAATCCTACATTACATCATAGGAGAAACATCACCACAATCGCTAATATATTTAGAGGAAGTAGTTCGTATTTCCCCTCTAATTCTAAAATCCTCCCACCGCACCCAGTCATCACAGGGAAGAAGAACACACAGTATTACAATACTGACCTTTCAGTCTTCGTAATTGGATCTAAAACCCATACACATGACTTTATGTTTCTATTTCCAATTGCAAAAATAACAATTTCTCCCTACGAAAATTCTTCCATTTTCCATTGACTTGGACTTGAACGAACCGATTAATCCGGAACACATAAACGAACACGCTCGACATTTACTAATATGGCTACTTTCTCTACATGACGTAACCTTTAAAAATAATCCAAATACAACCATAATAAACTCCCGTTATCAAAAATGCACACATAAAGTATTCGAAACACCCTGCAAGTCAACTACATTACATTTACGTTTAACCGTGTTTACATTTAATGCTTTCCTGGCTGGATGTTTTGCTTTTACTATCATTTACAAAGAGGCATTCCATTTTCATGTATAAACATTTTTATTTTTTTATAACAACATATAGTTCGACACATCCCCACTTCTCCAAAAATAAAATTACCATACTCAGAACCCTATATTTCCTGAATGCACGCTATATATTTACTTATTCTAGAAACCCTTCTTTGTGTTTTGTATGTATATATATATATATATATATATATATATATATATATATATATATATATATATATATATATATATATATGGATGAAAAAATAATGTATAAATAAATAGGAAAAAAAAAGTAATTTTATATATTACGAGTAGATAAAAAGCCTTATTAGTTAAACACCCTTCATGGATAATCAAATACGATTTTTTAAAAAAAATTGTAACGCTATGTATCAGACATCACTTAATAAACAGTCACCAGATTTCAGTTTCTGATAGCAAGTTTCTAAGATTTTTGGATCCTACAAATAACACCCTACCTGAGAATTCTTCCTTCAAACTCCTCGGCTTAGCATTTACTGGCAAATTAAACTGGGACAAAAACTTTTGGGGACATTGTGAAGGCTGGTGTAAAAAAAAAAGTGGGTCCCCTCTATCGTGCTATAAGATTATGAAAGTACCCGGTACCTCTACAAAGCCGTCATTACGCTCATGCATGGAGTATTATTACCAGGTCATGGCTAGCACATCGACCACTATTCTCTCCCTCTTTCACAGGGTCTAAAGAAGAATCTCAAATCTAATAGGTCCCGCTTTTTCAACAAAGCTCCAACCCCTGTCTCATCGCCGCAGTGCTTCACCCCATAACTTGTTTTACAAGTATTTTAATGAAATGTGCTCTGACGGGCTCATTACACTTGTGCACTCTTCAACGTACGTAGCCCGCGACAAACTTGCTTAACAACAAAATCACACCCCTTCACTGTTGAGGCCCCTAAATGCTAGAAAGCCTTCTACTCTAATCATTTCTTACCTTGGAGAGCTAGACTTACAAATTCCCTCCCTGCTACCTGCTTCCCTGACTGTACTGATATGCAGAAGTTTAAATGTAACGTAAACCAACATCTTCTCAATATTCACGTAAGCATGGTCCTAAGTGGCAATGTGTCTTCTTTGTGGTTAACGTGAGTAATAAATATATTCCCCACATTATAAAAATATATTCCCCACATTATAAAAATCCTCTTCTACTGATTCTGTCTCATCCCCCGCCTACCCCTTCTTTAAATGTTTAGCAAACCGCTTCTTGTTCAAGAATCCAACATCGTCAGTTTTATCAAAGGTTATGCTATATCCAACATGTCGTAGTTCTCATCGGTTGTGTTGTATCCGAGTTACGTAGCAGTGAACTTATCGGAGTAACTCGTCACCAGTGTTTTGAGCTCGAATGGTTGATAGTAAATAAGACAAGTATATTTACAAGAGTGTGTACTTACTGAGGAACAGAATAGTATGGCAGAGAAAGACATCGTCATCTAAATTATGTGTATTTATTTGAAATGGTAGTGTTTTGATTGATTAAGCGACATATTTTGATTTTGGAACAATTCATTAAAAAAGTGGGATTCTTAATCTAAACTAGGAAACTTTCGAATTCTCATGGCAGGTTTAAAGAAGGGTTATAGGACCCTTTGATACATTATATTTTATGCAAACCATAACCTACATAATACAGACGAAATATATTCGTTGTTGTCACTAATTTCCACCAAAATAAAAATAATTGTTCAAAATGTATGATAATTAATAACTAGGGCGAGGACAACAGTATATTATTTTCATTGTTTGTACTGTTGAGTGTGTATCCGTTGGTATCTTATATTTCTTTTATATAGAGGCACCTGGTTGTGGGTTGATTAACTGTATCAAACTGTCGGATATATACTCGAGAGTAAAAACAATGCAAAGAAGGTTCTGTTGTCTGAGTGCTATTTCTGACACGTTTTCTATTTGATGCTATGGAATAAAACAAGTAAAGGTAAAAACAATAAATAATATCCATCTTCTTACGAAAAAAAATAATTGTCAACCAAATATTGTTTTTTAAAATGAAGAAAACTAATGTCTCTTCGTGACATGCATTTATTTGAAATGGTTCTGTTTTGATCAACCGAGCGACATATTTTGATTTGGGAACAATTCAATATAAAACTATCAAATTGGGATTTTTTACCATAACGATATCTAATTAATCACGAATCAGCATGTTTAATTTTTACTATAAGTAAAAAAAAAAAAATAAGCACCCCATCATTTTGGAAAATGTTTATTTTTTCATATTTGCGCTGCATTTTATTCGTACTCATTAAACTCAATATAACCAAGATTCCATGAATAATGAAATCTGTTGTAAAGGCCATTTTAACTTAAGGATCGAATTTTAAATATTTATTTTCGAATCAAAATTATGTAGTTGATTCGGATAAAAATTGCAATAAGAATTTCTGAGGAAATGCTTAGTAGCATTATTTCTTTATTTTAGTTTTGGTACTGGGCCAGAAAATTTGGCCCAAACCGTTCTGATCAGTGAATCAGTTTACTAACCCTGACACGTGTATTGTTCGACTACATATATTAACGCTTTTATTAATATCAAATAATCGAGAAGTTACTCGTATCTATGTAATCATAATAATGAAAATAATTTAAAAATACTAACGTATGATACATTTTCAGCTTAATGTATATATAAACGAGTAGATAAATATATCGAAACATAGATATGCATGTAATCATACACATACACGCACAAACACACACATATAGACACATGGATACGCAGATATGTAGGTAAATAGGTAAACACAGTCAATTATACATCCATATATACACGCATAAATAGATTCATACATAGAATTGTACACATAATGCATATGTATATATATATATATATATATATATATATATATATATATATATATATAATTATTTTTTTATTATAATAATTAAATACCTATAGACACTAGTGTTTCATCTATCCGGGAATCTTCAGTGTAGGGTGTCACGATTAACACCAGTCGAACGAGTCGCACCCCGAGATGCCATATTGTTCAGGTGGGTTCACCTCATCCTAACAAAAAGCCATACAAATTTCAGACAAATCGCCCAGTTGTTTCTGAGAAAAAGTGGAACTGACAAACAGGCAGAAATATACAGAGACAGACAGAGGGTCCTTCAGTCTTGGACAGACTATGGATACCCACCGTAGGGGTGTCTTGGCGTGAAATTTTTCTGACAAGAGGTGCGCAATCTCCAACCATACCTCTCCTGAGTCGACATTGTTAAATACTAGTGGCAAGTGGAGTGTATGATAAGGACAACTTGAAAGTAATATCGAGATAAGCGGATAGAACATACAGAGCCTAGAATTCCTGAATGGTCACCCTAATGGTACTAACCAGGTTCAACATTGTTTAACTTCGGTAATCTGACGAGAACCGGTGTGTCAACGCGATTATGCCGTATGAATATATATATATATATATATATATATATATATATATATATATATATGGGGGGGTGCTTGTAGTCAGTATATATTTATATATATAGAGCGCCGGCAAAAAGAAAGTCCGCACTTGTATTTTTTTCAAAAGTGCAAATTTAAACTAACTTTAATGTAACTGTTTAAACAAACTATACCTCATTTGATTCGGCCTTTAGTCTTCCATAATGTTACTTGTTCATATTTCACTTTTAATTGAAATATTCTAGTGTACACGTCAATTTAAAAAAATAACTTTAAATTGAGGAGGTATAAAGAAAGTCCGCAGCAACAAATTCGCTTAAACCAGCTCAAATTATCTCCCCTAAATCAGGTTAAAATACCCGAGAACAGACAACAAATCATATCTAATCGTAATCTTTCTTGTTCTAGGTTATACAACGTATCCTTTAGTCTATATGCGACGACTTTCTCTTAGTGATCTTCAGAAGCTAATTAATCTCCACCTTTCTGGTTTATCTAATCAGGAATCGGCCGCAGATTGAAATGTGACGAGAAAACGGTACGAAAAACTGTGCAAACACCGGTAGTGTTCGTGATGCCTCGAAATCTAGTCGTACTAGAGTTACTCCTAACAGGGAAGACAATGTTACTAAGATCCGCAGTCTAAAAAAACAGATTTGAAACGGCTCCCCAAATCCAACAACAGTGCAATCTTGTTAAAAAGTGCTCTCTTTCTACTGCCAAGAACAGATTAAAGAAATTTGATTTGCGAGGATATGTTGCAAGTGGCAAGTCAATGATTTCTGTAAAGAACAGAAAGCGCCGTCTAGATTTCGTCAGATATTCGTCAAAACTGCTTTTTACCGACGAAAACAAGTTCAATATGCTAGGCAGTGATTGTAGGTAGTACGTCTGTCGGAGGAAAGACGAAGGTGGTGGAGGTTCAGTTTTGATGTGGGGCATTATTAGTGTCAATGGTCCAGGGCCTATAGTTCGCTTGCAACGTCGAATTAATGCAAGTATATTAATATGTTAACTGAGCGTTTTCTACCCTACTTTGGTCGGTATTTGGATGATAATCCCATCTTCATGCAGGCTCAAATTCCCACAGCAATGTCTAGATGTTCCTGGAAGAGAATGATATTCCGTGTTCGGATTGGCCTGCACAATCTCCATACCCTACTCTTTCGAAAATGTATTGCATTACATCAAGCAACAGCTACGCAATGATAAAATTTCAAATTTGGAAGAACTTTTGATAAACATTCAAGAAAAGTGGGATGCTGCAGTCTAATGCAAGGAATTCCCAAAAGATTGCAGGCTGTCAAATTGCAGAAGGTCTATGCTACTAAATATAACTAGTTCATTGAGTTCCTGTTGTATTTGTGTTGCATTAATGTCTTAAATTTACATTTTAATAACAATTTTCCGTTGTGTAGACTTTCTTTTTGCCTCCTCAATTTGAAGTTATTTTTTTTTTTTACATTGACGTGAACACTAGATTATTTCAAATAAATGTTAAATATGAACAGTTAAACTTATAGAAGAATAAAAGGTCTATCAAATGATGTATAGTTTGTTCAAACAGTTACATTAAATTTAGCTTTAAGCAGCAGTTTTGGAAAAAAAATTATAAGTGCGGACTTTCTTTTTTCCCCATGTGCATGTACATATTCGTAAAATCTCTACTATTATATAAAAGGATCTTTGTGTGTGCCTATATGTGTGCGTGAGTTAGTTGCCTATGGCACCTACACGGCTGAGCTGCGTTTTGAAATTTCACAAAAATGTACAATGTGTATCTGGCAGTTTTGTCATATAGGATATTTTTTATCAGAATAAAAATAACCGAAAAAAATCAAATTAAAGGAGAAACAGGCGATTTTGACTAAAGTTAACGTCTTATACAGCCTAACAGCACAAGTGAATTTAAGAGGTTTAATTACCACACAAGCCGAAAGGCCCGGCATATAAAATCAACAGTAGGTACTTTGATATTACAGGGACTTGTTTGAAATGAATGTTTCTGTTTCGAGCACAATCGAACTCTGACACTTAACTTTTGCCTTTTAAACGTTAATTCAAGCCATTGTAACCAAACAAATAGAACGGCCTCGCATATAAAATCAACAGTATGTTCTCATGTGACAGGTGCGCGTTCACAATTAATGATTCTGTTTTAAGTGCAAGTGAAGCATGATACTTGACATTTGCATTTTAAACTTTAATTATTATATGAAAATAATTTTATAAAATCAACAGGCAGTTCTCTACAGTGCAATGTAAACTACGATCTATTGTGGACAAAATCACTGCGGGGATGCGTGTTTAGTTCCTCTTGGTGAAACGCCGTGGGTCCCTAACTAGAGCAGGCAATTAATCCACTTTATTAGAAAAATGGTCACTTTCCCAGATTTTTATGCCAATAAAAATACGGGAAGGTTAAGTATTCGTTGATCATCATTAAATCCCGGGCAAGTCGCGTATCCTTGCTAGTAAGTTTATAAAATATATTTATGTGTAGAAGTACCTTGTGATCAGTGTGGCATTAATTTTCCTTTGATTTGGCTTGGTTGTTTTTGTTTTACGGCATATCAACCCTTTTCAAGTTATTTAATGCCGAATCCAGTGATTTTGAAGAACAATTTTTTAATAGAGTATATTTGTTTTTGTTTTTGTTTTTTAAGTCGGTTTCGATTTAACGTATAGTTGGAACCCTAACAGATACTACCAGTCAGGGTCAGAGTGGACCTGGGAGTTATGGCAATTTAAGGGTGGCCCTACACTCCTCAAGCCCGCAAGCTGGGGCCTCACCATTGGATATAGTTTAGAATCATATCCAGGAACGTAATTTTCCTTTGAATTTCAGCCATAATATAGCCAACCGAACAATTGAAAAAAAATTACCTTTTCGAATGAAATGCAACGTTACATATAACATATATTTCGCCAAATTAAAAAATGAATTTCATAGAAACTGACCAGCTACATGAAAATAAGAACGATTGCTCTGCATTATTCAATGTAAAAATTCATCTAACTTTATTTTATTAAGAGCATCCACGAGGAGAGATTTGGTTTGATTTTAATTTTCTTCTTCCATTGAAATAAAGCCCACGGTTATTTCTCCTTAACTTAAAGTATAGTCCCTTTCCCTGATCTTGAAAAAGTGGTGTTTGTGAATATCAGTTCAGAACATCTATTATTATAACAAAGGGACTTTTCCTGTGCGTGCATACGTGCCTGTGTGTGTATGTGTGGGTGTGTATGTGTTTGGGTGTGTTTGTGTGTGTATGTGTGTTTGTGTGTGTCTGTATGTGTGTGTTTGTGTGTGTATGTGTGTTTGTGTGTGTCTGCATGTGTGTGTGCTTGTGTGCGTGTATGTGTGTGTATGTGTGTATGTGTGTGAATTCGTTCCGTATGAACTCGAAAACTATTTTTATGAAATTTCATCAGAAGGTACTTTATGTACCTGACATTGTTCTTAGATACGTTTTATATCAGAATGTCTTCGAGTAATCTCGATAATCGTTATTCGAAATAATCCGTTGAAAGAAAGAACAGGAAATTTGGACCAGAGTTAACACCTTACACAGCCTAACATCACAAGTGGATTTCAGAAGATCACAGAATAACTCCACATATAATATCAGCTGTAGGTTCTTTGATATAACATGGGTGCGTTCGAAATGATTGTTTCATTTAAAGCACAATTGCACCATGATACTTGACTTTCATTTTAAATTTCATTCAAGCCGTTATCACCGTACAAGCAGTAAGGTCAGGCATACAAACTCAGAGTGGTTTCTTTGATTTTAACGAGGCCTGTTCAGAATGCATGTTTCTGTTTAGAGTACAAATTGACGCATGATACTTAACTGTTGCGTTTTAAACTTTAATGTAAGCAATTATATATAAAAATAATTATATGAAATTAACAGTGGGTTCTCTAAAGTGCAATGTAGACCAGAATGTATTGAGGAATAAATCACTGCAGGGAGGCAAGTGAAACTTCTTCCTGGTGCAACGCGATATGTCTATAACTGGAGCAGGTAATCAATCGATTCGCTTTAAAAAACGGGCGATTTCACTGATTTCAATGGCAATAAATAGAAGGGAGTGTGAAATATTCGCAGACCACCATTTAATCCCGGATAACGTCAGGTCTTTCTGTTAGTATTTCATATAAGGTGCGTCTTTATTCCTTCAAAGACACTGCTCAGAAAGCACTTTCGTTTTTGACGCGAAGGCAGATCGCCGTAAGAGTTCGCTGAAAATAGTTTGATATATCGGCTCAAATACCTAAGTATACTTTTTAACAGAATTCTCGTTCAGAATATTGTATCATATACGAGGCTGGTAATAATATTACGCAGCCATTTTTTTAATTAATTAATACATTTTTTACAGATACAGTCGTAATGAGTACTTTTTTGCGGACAATTATAGTATAAAATGTGGGAATTTGCAAGTCCTCTATGAATAAAAAAATTGAATATATGCATTTTTGAAGCAAGATTCAACGTCGTAATTCATTTTCAAAGTCAAAACTTGTATCCTGTAAGTTGGTAACTTTAATGTAAAAATCATCCCAATGCTCTCTGTCTTCGATGTAAAGAACAAAACAAAAAAAAAACGTTTGCAGAAATGTTTTTTAACATTTATTTTTTTCTAAACAAACAAACAAAAAAGTTAAAAATGTCACTTCGTTAATGTGTAAATTCATAAAAATAAAATGCACATTATGTTTATTCCAGCAATTTATTATATTCAAATATTCAAATATTCAAATATTCAAATATACTAAACGTTGCAAGTATATTTCGACTATAAGATTTGATTTTAAGGAATGAAATTAGGGAGCAATCTAATAGATTAACAATTAAATTAGATAACTTGATTAGATAAATTAAATAACGTTATTGTTCAGTGCACGAGTAAAATAGATTTTTCAATAAAATAAAGTTCAAAATTGATTTCATGTAATTAAATGCTTTAAATGAAAATTAGTAAAAATTAACGCAGCCTCTAGCATTCATTGGCAGACAAAAATTAAAAAAAAACATTCATTGGCAGACAAAAAATTAAAAAAAACATTCATTGGCAGACAAAAATAAAAAAAAAATAGCTGATAATTCTCTCTATATGTTTGCTGTCTGTTCAACCCGATATGCGAATGAAAATGTTTTGAATTAAAAAAAAAACTGAATTTCAGAAACTGGGATAGTTTGGATTTGGATATCGAAGCAAATTTATGACAGCGGAGTAACGAGATTAGGAGTAGCGAGTTATGACAGCAGTCCGTCAAGTTTTTGAGTAACAAGGTGTAGCAGAATTGGCAATAACCGAAAATGGGGGGGGATAAAGAGCTTATCTTGGACACGTCTGTTGTTGTGTTGTGGGCTGAGGGGAATAGAGTGGGAGAGCGTTCTAAAATGGCGTACATGGGTTTTTATTAAGGTTGATCCCATGCAATTCTCGCAGAATCGCGTGTGCTCTCGCGCGATGATGCAAATATATAATTCCCGGCCGCTATAAAGGCAGGAAGCAGTCAGGCAGTGTTCTGCAGACTGTGTGTAAGTGGTTCTGGCGGTTGGATTTTTTCTTTGTGACGAACCACGAATCTGCGAGAAGCGAGTTTTCTTCTGCCTTTTTTTGTCTTCTTCTTCTTCTGCTTTCTCTGGGCGATGTGGGGCGAAACTGACTATTTCCTATCTTTGTTCCCGATTTTTGCCTAAGGTTTGGCAGCAGTATGATGAGTTTGGAATACTGAAGTTTGACAGTGGACATTGTTACTTAGAAAGTGTAGAAACCTTAATACTTGTTGCGGGTGCACTCCTATTGCCAGGAATAATGAACTATTCCATGACGTCACTCCCATCCAGGACGTCACTTCCGGTTACTAAGAAGCAATGAGCACCCACAACTAGTCCTGCCATGAGCAAAAATATTGTTTCAATGCCTTTTTATGTATTTTTGTTAATACATTTTTATTTTTACAGAGTCAGTAGACTCCTTACTTGGAGCACTGACTTTTTCAATCCCGGCTCCACAGTTTTTTCTTGCAGTGGAAGACAACTATATACCCAACATGAAGTGGCTCCATGCCTTGTCTGGGGCGATTTCCATAAAATAATAGATCGATCTCTTTAAAAGCTGTCCAAATGAATGGAAACACATCTTTATTGTTTCAGGTTTTTGTTTTGTTTTTGTTCAAATCCAAAGTGACCATTTTTTTAAGAACTGGTAACATTATAAATTACAAAAGGGATTTCTTTCGCGTTTTGCCCTTGTCCAAAGCTAAACATAGATTATGAGATAATAAACTAGGCCACGTTTAGTCTCTTCTTATTTTCTGTTATGGAAAACGCTCACTTTTGCTAATCTACCATATAAAACAGAGTCGTATTTTCTGTCTTTTTGATTGCAACCCAAACTTACACTCACAAGCTTATAGATACAAATCCAATACGACTACGAGCAGGTTATAGTAATAATCAAGTAATAGCAAGAAGTTTTCTTTTTTTAACTCGTCGATTCGGTATTAGTTCAATATTAAAGACTACCAATCAAACTAGTCCATGTAATCGTTCTGAGAATGGTTTTATTAATCCTGCATTGATCAGATGATTGTGTTGTTCACGTTGGTTTGACAGATATTTTTTATAATTTTAACAATACTATCTAGACAGATAGTAGGTACCTACGGCAGGGTGGTCAAATTACATAAATAAAAGGGGTTTCTTTAGAACTAATTAGAAACAAACTTGAAACACTTAGGATGGCAGTCCGTGTCATAAACCACGTAGCAACCTTCACCTCAATATTTTATTTAAAATTAGCGCTTACCATGCTACACGGTGGCTAGAAACAATAAAACATTCTCACTCTTAAAAGTATCTTAAGTTTACTGTGAGCTAGCTTTCATGGAGCAACCGGCACAAGCATCTTGCCTATCCGGCGTTCGAACACAGCTCTCCGGTCTTGCTGACTTGATACCTTTATCTATATCTTGTTCACCCACGTATACTAATTAGTGGGCGTTTCCACAACACCCCCCCTCCCAAGATTTGAAGTCGTGTAGATTTCAATATCTTTTCCTTTTGGGGTTCATTATCATTGGGTCTATAGCTTTTCTTTTCCTCCCCGATCTCCTCGGTTCGGACATGGTCTGTGGTGGTTCAATATTAAACATTTCGCATACTATATCAATTGGATCGTCCTGTTCCTCAGGTTTGTCATGTTCGTTGTCCTTCCTATGACGTTTCCCCAATTTTCTCTATTTCATGCCAATGGAAGAAGCAACCATAATCTGCGGCCACGAGGAAAAGGAGTAGGCATTGTGCACGCTGTTGTACACCTGTGATCAAACACAGATCGTTTCGCTTACAAGAAAGAGTATAGTTAATTTTGTGTGAGGACTAGAAGTTACTCATGGCAATGAGTATTTTTCCGCTTGAAAATTGAAATTGATTATGTAATGTTATAAATTCAATTTTTAAAAAAATAACATTTTTAATACTGTAATTTTTTAAGTTATGAATTTATTATATTTTTAATAGAATATCTTCTCCCTTTTCTTTTCCAGTTTTAACAACTAAGCTTAACCATATTACTTTTCATGCTCGCATTTTTCTATTGTAATCCATGATTTTCCCAGGCTTCCAGTACATCCACTTCTTATTTAATTAATTTCAGTCTTTTTTTTTGCCCCTCATCAACATAACATACACATATGTAATAACAATGTACAGAACTCGTCTGCTTTCAAGAAAATATCCCAATTATCTCCCTTTCATGTTTTCATTCTCTCTGTTCCACATGTTACTTCTCTTTTCGCGACTGCAGTGAATTAGTAGCAACAGTAGTCGTTGCAGCAACATCGTTGCTATGGAGCCAATCATACAAATCTTTGCTCACCTCGTTACGCGTTTTTACGATTTTGAACACCAGTAAATTCATCATAAATTTTGGTATAGTGAAAATTAAAAAAAAAATCACAATATAGCTGAGACGGTGATCTATAAACTGTAATAATTGTTTGAAATTTGATCGGAAAATGAGTGAGCGATGAATCTTTAAAGCAGTTCTAAATGACAAAAACTGTCACTTAACCATATATTCAGACACTACAGTGTTTGAATTATATACTTATTAATTACCATATATAATAAATATATTAAATAAATGTATATATTAATTGATTGTAATATACTTTTACATATATATAAATATATATAGGGATTAAGTATATGCATATATATAAATATATATATATATATATATATATATATATATATATATATATATATATATATATATATATATGTTTTGAAAAAAAATCCGAATGAATTTATGAAATGATCAAGGTTTCGTCCCAATTGCAGAGGATATCTTCAGGATATTAATTTTTCTTTCTTTTCTTTTTCTTTCTTCTTTTTTTTTCATTTTTCAAAACAACATAATGTCAACTATCGCTGGTATTTTATTTTATTTTTATGCATATATATATATATATATATATATATATATATATATCTAGAGTACAGTTAGGTAAAACCTATGGATATTTCGGTCTATATGTAATAGATGAATAGATAGATAGATTAATATAGATATATATTTAGATAGATATGCAGATAGCTAGATCAGTAGATAGATATATAGAGGGATTGATAGATATGCATATAGTAACATAATGTATGAGTAGATAAATATATACGCATATGTGTATGCATATATATATATATATATATATATATATATATATATATATATATATATAGGTTTATATGTACATTTTGATAGCATCAAAATAAAAAATGTGTAGTTAGGTAGATGGACAGATATGTCGATAGATATGTAAATAGATAGACCTGCATATACAGATACGAATACACATTAATATGAGGATAATTTAATAGGTAAGTAGATAGATAGATAGATAGATAGATGGATAGATAGATAGATGGATAGATAGATAGATAGATAGATAGATAGATAGATAGATAGACAACCAAATGGTTAAGCTATGTAGATACAGAAATGCATGGGTCTCTATTTAATAAAATCACATTCATGACAAACACTCGTACAAATAAATGTCGGGTTAAACTGATTGCATCAACACTACAGTAAAATAAATGTTAACGCGTTTAACAAACGCAGATGCATCAAAATAAAAAAAAATAACCCAAGAAAACAAAAATCCTACAAGCTTGAACACAATTTAAACGATTTCAAATGAACCATTCTGCCGGGTGGAAAACATTCGGATCAAATAAAATAATAATAAAAAAGTTAAAGTATAAAAAGAAAAACGAAAAACTGATTATCCCTTAAATCCTAACGAACAATAAAAAGGTCAAACTAGATTTGCGTGATTGGGGAAAAGCATCGTCCTATTATTCTATTGCGAAGACAAGAACTATTTCCGATAAGACACAAGTTCAGTTAGTCGTTGCCCCACCCCGGGCCGACGAACACTCGTCATTTAATATGATTTTCCATTGTTTGTCATTTTTATTTGTTGTTGTTGCTACTGTTGTCCGTCTTACGAAAAAGTTGTCAGGTTTTGAGCGCCGAGCTCTGCTGGACTTACTGTAGCGTTTGCGATCGTGGTATTCCGAATATGGCTGAAGGCCCGTACGAATTGCATTGTTGAAGGACCAGGAATGTGGGCAGGGTAAGAATAGTTGTAGAGAACTTGATTGGGTGGACAAAGATGATAATAGGGGGTGTAGTAGCGAGGAGCGAGGAGAGTGCATAGCGCAAGGCGCTTGGTGAAGGAGACGTGCGTGGGTAATTTGTAGTGATTTATAGGGACCTTTGTAACTTGATGTGGCGTATAAATCAAGATGGCTGGTGAATTGTTTTGGAAGAAGAATCGTGAAGAAGAATAGAAGGTTGAAGTAGTAGTAGTAGTAGTAGTAGTAGTAGTAGCAGCAGCAGCAGTAGTTATTGTGGTGGTGGTGGTGGTGGTGGTGGTGGTGGTTGTAGTGGTGGTGGTGGTGGTAGTGGATGAGAAGAAGAATAAGTGATGTAGTTAAAAAAAATGATGAAGGAAAAGCACGAAAAAATTAGAAGGATGAAGAAAAAGAAAAACTGAAGAAGAAAAAGAAAAAAAGACGCAGAAGAAAAGAAAGGGAGTAAAGACGGACGGTGTATAGAAGAAAAATGGTGGAAATAGTAGTAAAAGGAAAAAAAAAAGCAAACAAGGAAGGATAAGGATAACGAAGAAAAAGTTTTGAAAAAAGAAAAATGAAATGAAGAAAGAAAAGAAGAGGAAGGCAGGAAAAGAGTGATTGTACTCCTTGTCGAATAATAACGATTTTGTATGCATTTCTTACAGGTTTAAAAGGTTTTGTGAAAATTTGAAAAAAAAAAATTTAACTTAAAGATTTTTATTTTATATTATACTAGCCTGGGTGCCCGGCGTTACCCGGGTTTTTAGAGGTGTGTGTTCAGCGAAAAAAAAAGCGAACCGTCCCTGCAGAAAACTGCCTAGTTGGGAGTGTCGGAATTAATGTTCTTGGCCAATTTTTCGTTATTTGTTGTCCGAAGGGTCGGCTTCAAAACGATAACAAAGTCGTATAAATTCGTCGTCACTGTCGAAATTTTTAGGCAGATATGCATACATACATACACACATACATACACACATACATCTAAACAGACATGTGAGATTTGTATATGTATATATTATTATTATTATTATTACTTTATTTAATCACATAAATTAATATACGAAGATATAATTTTATGTGTAAATGTTCAGTATTTACTTCAGTAGTGCTCAATACATAGGTAGTGCTAATCCGTGTTTAATTTCCGCGAGAATTCGTCAGTCTTCTGTCCTTAAGCCTGACGGATTCTCTCGATGATGAAACGCGAAATATTCTGTGTAGTTTAATTGCTATAAATATTTTCAAAACTTACTAAATATAAATATATATATAGAGAGAGAGAGAAAACGAGAGAGAAAGAGAGATAGAATAAATGATAAAAAGTTATATTCCAAAATTCATGATGTTGACCATCTTATAATTTATTCCTTTAATTCAGTTGACTTATACAATTCTTGTCAGTATCTGTTTCGTAGTGCAAAATCAATCACTTAATTAGTATATCAATCAGTGAATCTATTACTCCCTTAACTCATAAGAAGAAATAGCAACATCTAATCCATGAAAAGGACATGAAGTGCGATTTGGCATGATTACAATCCGAAACTTGGAAGATTCTTTATATTGCTCTGTAATTACTGTAGTTAAATAGAGGTTCTTAAAAAATGATTGATATATATTATAAGAAAATATATTTTAACAGATATATATATATACATATATATATATAAATATATATATATATAAATATAAATATATATATATATATATATATTTATATATATATATTTAAGAAAATAAAAATTTAAAAATCAGCATGCAAGCAAAAAACACAGATTTTATTATCGGATGATTTTTAAGTTTTGAAAATATTTATGGCAATTAAGCTACAAAGAATTATCCGCGTTTCATCCTCGTGAGGAGCCACCACAATATTGCAAATCCTCACGAGGGTCACACGCGGAAAATTCCGTGTAGCTTAATTGCCATATATATATTCATAACTTACTACTTAGATCTACTTACTACATCGCAGTAACATTGTCGTCGGAAATACTGAAAACATTTTCATAAAATGCTCTGTAGATACATAAAATAATATATATATATATATATATGTATATATACATATATATAAATGTATTGGTATATTTAGGCAGCATTTTTTTTATTCAAGCAAATATTAATAAATGCAACAGAAACACTTTGCTTTATGATTCTCTTTTTTTAATTTTTCGATTTTCCGTATAATCTTTTTGTATTAAAAACAAAAATATTAATACAAGTTCCATAATTGTTGCTTTCACGAGCGCTTTCGATTCTTCCACGAACAAAAAATATCCTACATAGATACTTGATGCCTGTTGACAGTAATTTTAAAATTAAATTTCTTATCCACTCCAAGACGTTTAGAACACAAAACCTTGTGGTTAGAAACACCTCCTCACCGGCTATAAAAACGTTGGAACCAACCAATGTAGTGTATAAATTCAAATGCTCCAGGGGAGAATGTAACTCCTAAAATAATACATACATTGGGCATACAACGACAACGTTGTCCCGGCGAATAACCACGCATCTAAATAACACTAGTGCTATATATAAACATTTAATAAAAGAACATAACTATTCCTCTTCCAATCTTAGAAAGCTCCTCGTTGACAACATAAAAATTATACAACATGCAAAATAATATTAAATAATTCAAAATTCTTGAAGCGTCATATATTAGAAGTCTTCAACCGACTATGAATGAAATTGCATTCGGGAAAAGCAGTAACGTTCTAAAATGTCGTGCGTAGTGTGTATTGGACTGACTGTGTTAATCGTGTCCACGAACTTGTTGATTTTAATACTCGAATTTTTAATCGACCTATATTTTTGATTGAGTTTGTATCGACTCTATATATTTTAACTTATCGCCGTTTACTGTATATTTTAGTTTTCATTTTTAATTCTCATTTTAGCTCCTCTGGACTTTTACATCAACACCTGATGATGAATTTTTAAGTCTAGTAGCTCTAGGGAAGAAGCTATTGGGGGGTAAAAAGCTTTCTTACATATGCGGATTTCTACTGTGTAGGGGTGAGATTTGTATTTTCATGGAATGTTTCATTTGCCACGGTTATTTGTGGTTGATGATATTTCTTGTAGTTATTAAAGGAAATACTCTTAGTCTTGTCAGCATTGAATGCCACCATCCATTTCTGTACTTATTCTATTACAGACTGGAGGTTTTATTGTAGAGTTTCCGCTATTGCCTTGGAAACGTGTTCATTTGTTTTGCACACCTCGTTTCTGTTATTTAGCGCATTGTCGTCAACAAATACACCCATTTTAGAGACAATTTTATCAGGGAGGCCATTTAGGAATATCAGGAATAATAAAGACATCCTCACTTTTATACACACACACACACACACACACACATATATATATATATATCTAGATATCTATATATACATATATATATATATAGAGAGAGAGAGGGAGAGAGAGATTTTCGACTTGTTTTCTTCTTTTTTCATTTTACTACATGCAAGCCCCGCCCCCCTCATTACCATGAGATGTTCAACACTGAATGACAAGAAACCGATCCTCAAATCCCAAAAGCAAGTTATTGGATTATTTCTCCCTCCACATCCATCACAGCCTCCATCTTTTTCGACCTCTTTCTTTTAGGATCGTCCAAGGGAAAGAAATCCCAGTGTTGATAAACAAATATTCACGCAGCCAATGAATGACGTCATTTCTCTCAAATGGGACTTTTTATTTTGCATAACCTGCTCGGTGCCATTGAAGACACTTTTCCAAGACCCTCACTCGCTTACCATTATTCAGTTTCAAATCATTCTTCGTTTGCACGCGTTGTATTGTGTGCTTTCCATGATTAAGGGTCGAATATGTTACGCCTCTTTCGGTTAGGGGATACCATGCCCATAAGGGATCTGAATGTTATTTTTCAAGACCTTACATAACCTTATATACTCGTCCTCGCTTCCGACTATAATAGTTGAAAACATCTCAAGTTCGTGCGTCTTGTATTGTCCAACTTTTGTAAACCAATGCTATTTTAGTCGCTTTCTCTGGGGACTCTTACAGAACTTGAATCGCCTTTATGTATAAACCCGCTTCTTGCTTCATGCTATACAATTTTAAAATCTCTATTGTCCGACCTTCTTCTCAAGCCATTTTACACATCCTTTTTTGAGTCTATATTGCATTAGCTGCCTCACTTGGCACAGTCCTTCTATGTTCTGCTTTTCTTCGTCTCGAAGTAAGAATGTGTGAATGTGTGGACAATGTACAACCTATATATTCAACAAATTCTTGATCTACAGCCGTAAAACTTGGTATATAGAGTATTCAGGCATGTGGAACACTTTGTAATCAGTTTTCATCTGGAAAAAGGTCTGCTAACGGGTCAAAATTAAAAATTGGTACATGAAGGGGGGGGGTGATCGAATTTTTTTGACAAATGTTTCACCAATGCGCATGCGTGATTAATTCACATGACAGATTACTTAGCTGTTGTTTTTATAACACTTTTTAAAGATCGTGTGACGCTTTTTTTTTTACACAGTGATCACCACTTATCAAGGCCCGGAAGCCACCCAGGGATAAGGGTTATTGCTGGGTTAATATTTAGCGTACTTGGCTTTTTTCTTTTACCTACAAGAAGTGAAATGTTTAGAAAAAAAATAATACTCGCATCCACATTTCTGTGCATTAAAATATAATATTTATGCGTATGTTACGATCGGCCAACGCCGGGTTCGCTGCTAGTTGTGAATAAAAAAGAATACGCGCAAATTTATAATTCTGGCTCCTGTTGATCCTCGTCTATATATTAATACGAAAGCATGCGTGTTATTTTGTGTGTCACGCTTACACCTTTTTCTTCAGAGTGACTGTAATTCCATTCTTATGACCTTCCATTTCTTGTAATAAATAA
This sequence comes from Euprymna scolopes, assembly GCF_053919585.1. NCBI lineage: Eukaryota > Metazoa > Mollusca > Cephalopoda > Sepiida > Sepiolidae > Euprymna > Euprymna scolopes. Next base: position 62,808,054 of record NC_136511.1, read on the forward strand.
TTTTACCGAGAATTCCTGATAAGTTTTGGTTTCGGTTTTGATGATAGCAGATGCCACTCAAGTCATCTATTTTTTATAATTTTACCAAAGATTTTTCATAAGTTTTATATATGCATATATATATATATATATATATATATATATATATATATATATGCTCACACATATTTTCTTCGTAAGTTTTGGTTTCGGTTTCGGTTTCGATTCAAGCTGATGTACCCAAGTCATATGGATACATTCTGTTTAATCATAACTTTATAATATATAGCAATCAATAAAAAATTGGCTCTATAATAATATATACGAATATTTAAGCGTGTTTTACGGCCGAGCTACGCCAGGCGTCCCTGCTAGCTTAGATAAATACGTGTGCACTTTTAACAAAATAGCCACAATAACATTAGGAGGGTCTCCATTTACGTTGAATATCCAGAGAATGTCACCATCAATATATTCAATATTAAAATCCGCTGTGAAATTTTCATAGATCCCCGCTAGTTAATAATGATTTCGTCAGCATTTATTTAGAATTATTTACGTTGCCAATGTTTCCCAATAAAAGTGCCCCAATGGACGAACTGCATTCGAAAATAGCACACCCGGATTCACAGCCCCCGTTCTTAACCACTGACCCATCATCAGTTTCTGTTGGTGCTGTTGTTATTGGGCATTGTACTTTCATTCTGAATTAATCAAATGATTGTTGTCATTCATTGTCCCGATATCTTTCTTGTTTGAATTTTTGTTAAAATTCTTTATAGAAAGACACCGAGTTCTGACAGAAAGAATAACGCAAAGTGCGTCAACATCTCTAAATGAAAGTGCTTTTTGTGGAACAAACTGGATTCGAACTTGGCACATTCAGCTTGTTAGTCTATATCGTTTACTATTTAGCCACGATAATCGTCTGAATGTCGATGATTTATCTGAGGATGGTGGACAATTTTGTCGACAGGTATAGATGCGCCTGCGTTTGAATATATCCGCGAAGTTATATAAGAAACATAATACTCCATTCGAATTATTTTGGGGACTCAATCAGGATTTTCTTTGTAAAACAATAAAAACAAGATACTTTCACAATTAGCACCATCAAAAATTGCTAAGCAGATATGATACTGTTATGTTCATGGTAATTGTTTGACTTGTATCCAATCCCTGGGCTATCTGTACAACATTTACAGCAAGAACTCGTTTATCTACAAACGCAGCAAGGAATTCTTCTTCCTTTTACTATTCACAAAAAAAAAAGATAAATCCATGGACAAAGATTCTTTCCATAGCACATCCACGGCTCACTCACAAATGTGGTCCCACATATCACGTTTACAAGCTAATTCTGAAGAAGCTAATTAGAAGTGAAACTAAAAAACAACAGACTGACCGTTAATGACAATTATTTTTTTAAGGGATATAACATTAATAACATTAATAACATTAATAAATAATTGCCCGATCGTAAAGTAAAGTAATGGCAAGCAATCTACGAAAGATTAATGCAAGCAACAGTAAACGTAGTCACTAGTTTTGTCTTCTCTGCGCCAGCCTCTCGAACCAAATGTTCTCAATTCCTTCGCCACCCTTACCAAAGGCACGCCTCCATGCTAGTTTATCTTCGGCTAGCTCCTTCCACACATTCACATCGATTCCAAAAGCGATCAGATCTTGATTGGCCACGTCTTTAAAGCGCAGCACCGGGCGACCGCGGTTTCCTGATCCATTTGCCAGTTCGCTGCAGAGGATATCCTTAAGGAAACGGCCACCGGGCATTCTGCGCAAGTGTCCAAGCCAGCGCGATCGTCGTATCTTGAGTGTCTGGAACAAGGAGCGGCTGCCGGCACGTCTTAGCACCTCTTCGTTGGTAATTCTATCCCACCAATTGATGTCCATGATATGTCGCAAGTATCGGAGATGGTAGATGTCTAGTCTTTTCTGGTTCAAGTCTCTGCTCCATACATTAGGGTACTCAGAACACAGTATTCGTAGATGCGGAATTTTGTGCGAGAAGTGGGGTATTTATCGAACTATTCTCTTTCACATAGTCGGTTGAATGTAGACGCTGCTCTACCTATGCGCATTTGTAGCTCCTGTTCAATGGATACTTCCTTGTTGATTTTGGATTCAAGATACGCAAAGTTCTAAACAGTCTCTAGTTCGTGGCCATTGATGGTGATTGGTGATGCGTCACCCTGGTGCATCCCAACTGTCTTCTTAACACTGATTACCAGTGCGAACTCCGCACAAACAGCGCTCAATTTGTCAAGCAGCCGCTGGAGTCAACTTGCGGATGCGAGACCAAGTATTAGGACTTTTCGAATCTTGGTTTTGGCGTGTAGGCGAGCCAAGTTAAAAAATTCTCCATCAGAGCGAGTATGAAGGAACACATTTTCTTCGTCGTCGTGATTTCCAAAAGCGTGGTGCAAAAGAACTGAGAAGAAGATTCCAAACAGTGTAGGAGCCAACACACAACGTTGCTTGACTCCACTACACACGGGGAAGTTGTCAGACATGTCAACCTCGAAGAAGACTGCGGCTGTCATGTTATCATGGAGCGATCTTATCAAACTAAGAAGAGTTGGTGGACAGCCCAACTTTTGTAGGATGTCAAACAGACCATCTCTACTGACCATGTCAAAAGCTTTTGTGAGGTCCACAACTGCGATGTTCTCTGCATTTTTCCTGAATTTGACGCACTGAAAATATAATGTCCGTTGTTGAGCGCCTGCTGCGGAAGCCGCATTGCGAATCTGGATAAACACGGTTTGCAATCTGCTGGAGCCATGGAAGGAGCACTTTGGTAAAGACTTTGCCGGTGACACTTAGTAAAGATATACCACGGTAGTTATTGCAATCTCCTTTGTTTCCTTTCTTGAATAAAGTGACAATTGTAGCATCTTTCATAGTTATTGGAAATTTTCCATTGTGCCAACTGGTGCAGAGAAGAGGTCGTACAAGTGCGGGAGCAGGAAATCTCGTCGGTACCTGGGGCCTTCCTTACATTCGTGTGTTGGAAAGCTACTTCGAGTTCTGACATAGTTGGAATGTTGTCCAGTTCCACTAGGGTGTCGAAGTTCAGAGTGGAATTTAAAGCTGTGACTGTGATGTTGCGCGGTTCGCCATATAGTGCAGAGTAGTGCTCCACTCAGCGTTCAAGCTGCTTCATAGGATCAGTGATGAGCTCCCCTGTAGTAGATTTTAAAGGGAAACTTTCTTTGCGCTCGATCCAGTTGCCTTGCGGATTACACGGTAAATCACACATAGTTTACCACAGTAAGCAACAGTCTGGATTTCGTCGCACAGGTTATTCCAGTAGTTGTTTGCACAGTGCCGAGCAGCTTTCTGGAATTGACTGCGAGCCTCTTTCAGCTTGGACAGGGCGCTGCGTGTAGGCCTGCTCACATAGTTCTTGTGAGCATCGTTTTTGGACAGTAGTAGAGGTTCTAAGATTTCTGCATTCTAAGTCATCCAGTCTTGGTTTCAAAGGATGTGACTGCAGCGCCATGCATCGCAGTTTGCAGGATTTCCCAGGATTTATCCAGTTTCACTGCTTCCACTGGTGCAGAATCTCTTAGCTTATTATCGAGCGCAGTGCGAAACGCACTGATGTTGTCGTTTTTCTTCATTGCAGCCGTGTTGAGACTACGACGTGGTCTTGGCTTATGTGATGCAGGTTTTTTGTTCGAGAGATCGAGTTGTGTCAGCAGGAGTGAGTGGTCGGAAACACCATCGGCGGAGTGGTAGGTTCTAGATCGTTTGACAGAACCGATGTCTCTTTTTCTACATAATGCAAGATCCAATTGGTGCCAATGTTTAAACGAGGATGGCTCCAAAAGACACGATGACACATTTTATGTTTGAACCAGGTGTTTTCAGTACAGAGTTCCTGTTGACTACAGAGCTCCAGAGTTCTTTGTCAATTTTCATTTCTTTTACCAATACCGAAGTGACCAATGATGTCAAGCCAGGCAGTATGGTTTGCACCGACTCTGGCGTTACAGTCTCCGAGTACTAGGAGGTGATCACTGGCTGGGATCCTCCTCAGTAATTCGTTGAGACAGTCGTAGAATTCATCCTTCACATGATCTTCGCTAGGCAGTGTTGGCGCATAGACGCGGTGTACTGGTGTGTCGGCGCAGTTGATCTTCAGTGTCATAATTCTCTCTGAAATGCTGACCGGAGTGTCGACTACATGTTCTCTGAGTAATTTGTTTGTCACTGCAAAATCTACTCCATGGATCCGACGTTCCTCTTCTGCTTTTCCAGTCCAAAAGAAAGTGTCGTTTTTTTCCGAGATGGAGCCAGTTCCAGCCAATCTGGCCCCCTGTAGAGGGACAATGTCGACAGACAGCTTAGCAAGTTCACGGTCGTAATGTGGTCTTAAGAGGCAGACCTTGTGCACGAAGGTTGAGATCCGGGTCATGCATGAAACCCAGGCACAGTGTACGACTGTTCAAACTTCCGAGTCGGAGAGTAGTCTTTGAATTGTGATTTGTAACAGGTGAATGATTTACGTCCATGATTGCCTGACCACCCCATCGAAGCGGCGGACGTGACGGGGTAGCACCTTACTGACCAGGGGCTGCCTGGTTTGAGGCGGGCGGTAGCCACCCACTGGGGCTAAATAACACCTCCCACCGTTTCGCAGGATCCGAAGAGCCGGGTCGCAACGTCAATTTGACCAGACTTTTAACTCGTAACTATCTTCCACCGTTGCGACAGCCTGGGCGAAGAAACTCGTGCGTTGCCCAAGCGCACGAGTGGAACGACCATAGCCGGTAGAACCCAAGGAAAGACAAGGTCGATACGTTGGTACCGACTCTAGCTGCAGGAGATGGCCTTTGGCTCATAAGAAGCTCATCCGACCTTTGATAGGTCTTGTTTTTGGTCCTGCTGGGTGTCCCCACGCCCTTTTCACCCAGGTTACCCCGGGCGGGGGAGCCGGTTTAGTCGCCGACGACCCGACCATGAGGCAGCTAGCACTGGGTTACATAGTATCAGTGAAAGTAAGACGCAGCTGGCACTAATTGCCTGATCGTAAAATACGCATAAATATTACATTTTAATTCATACGCAAACTGAGACATGTGAATGCGAGTAATATGTATTTTTTTTGTTCATTTCTTGTAAGTAAAAATGTCTAAACATGTGTTCAAGACTAAAATGTATACTTACACTTGTATTTTTAAAATTAAACAAAATAAATAATTAGCAATCAAGACGGGTCTCGTTTGAATGATTTTCAATTGCGTAAGCAGTTTTTTGGTTTTGAAACTCTAAATTATATGTTTTTACTAAAGCATTAATTGCATTCATTGAATTTTAAAGACTCTGTTAATGTTTTTTCATGAAAATAAAATGGTTTACACATGTGTTACATTTGGTTGTTCTAGCAGATAATAACAGTAAAAATAAATTCTCCTCATTTAATTTTCCTTTTGGAAAATTTGATCGTATTGAAAAATGGAAAAGAAATTATTAATCAAAATAATTGGTTCCCTACGGAAAAAATATGCACTTCTTTCTATCAAATTTTTAAGGAAAAAGAAACAAATTGATTTGAAATTTGCAACCAATACCAACAAAATATTCAGAGCAATTAATCAAATCATTGCTTTAGCCGATTTTTTAGGACACTCCTTAAAAAAGAAAAAATACAAGATTTTATTTGAACTGAGTCTATAACGGATTTTACACAATTGAGTGCGAAATGTTGTTCCTCTAGTTTTTCATGAAAACAAAAGCATTAACTAGAGGTGGGGTGAGACTGGCTTTGTATAAATATAATATTTTAATTTGTTCAGATTTCGTATATATTATTATAGAGTTGTGATTTCAAAAGTAAAAAAGAAGTATTCGGGTGCCATCAGCTGGAATCGAAACCAAACCGTAGCTTTCAAAGCTAGTGCCGTTACCACTGTACTAACGTGACTCGCATATGAACTGCTTAAAAATTAAAAATCAATAAAATGGATGTACAAAATGTATAACGATTTTTCTTTTTCAATTTTGATCCATTTTGTACCATTGAAAACTATTTTAGCTGGCTAAGGACCCCCAAAAAAACTGTCCATAAAAATCTAATTATTTGGGCCCCCTTGTTACACTTTGCGACTTCTAGTTTCGGAAGAGAGAGTTAGAAAATATAGAGACAGACAGATAAACATATAGGTTTTTATAATTTTTAATTTATGGAATATTATTTCACTTTAAAACACATTTTCCGGTGATTCATGAAGTTGATTTCCAGAATAAAAAAATCTGTGTAGGCATTAAAAATGTTTTTTTAATGTTAAATATTATTACATGAGAAGTCATTTCATGAAAAAAAAAGTAATGTAATTGTGAATTCAATTCCAGGTAACGGATTGTGATCTGTTTTAATCTTATTTTATTATAATAAATGCTTTATAAAATGTGTTTATGTTTTATGCTAACCAATGGCAAAGTAAGCGTGGTTCGTTTCAGCGTTAGTCCAGTCCAGTTTTTAGATAAATTCTAACCGGTGGTCGGTTTTAAATGTCTCCTGTTAACGGTCTGGAACGGTGTAAGTGAGTGGCGGTGGAAGGATGAATTTAGTAGAGAGAGTTTAATTTACTACTTCCATTAAATGTAACCGATTTTTACAGTGGACTCTCACCAGACAGAATATAGGAAACTCTGATTAGCGAGATACTGGATATGTAATAAGCCTATAACATACGGCAGATGTCGTGATTCAGTTTGTGATTGATACGGCTGCACCAAATGTATACAGGTGCAGTCCTATAAAGGTCAAAGTCGGAGGGGAAAAATGAGTTCATTTTATTTATATAGAGATGAGAAGTCATTTCATGTTAAAAAAAACAAGCATCTAAACACGAGAAATACACGATTAAAATATGAACACATTACTTAAAATCTAACATAACCGTCTTGTAGATGTTTTAGATGTAATGTAAATAAACATCTTGTTGCGCAACTCTCCACTTAGATTTCCCTTATAAATTTGACTCTTAATCCGTAATAACACTTAACATTTTAGTGACAGTGTGTCTTGTTTAAACTGAATTAAATGTATTTATATATTATTCAATTTAGCTAAACAAAATTACCAAATTACCATTAATCGATACAATAGTTAGTTTTTTTTTTACCCCTATAGCATTAGCATAATGGTTTATATATGGAAATAATGCTTAACTTTCCAAATTTTGCACGTTAGAGAATATTTCAATGCACATCAAAAACGTAGTGGAAGAAAAGCTATACTCGATTTTAAACCAGTTACAAAACAAAACAAAACAATATTTATACACAGAAACTGTCCTCCATTTTCTGCAGACCTAATAGGTTATACCTAACTACAGCGCTACATATCAAGGCAAGCTCATAGAGAATTTTCTATTCCCATCATTTTCCTTATTCGAAAAAAGTCAAAGAGTGGTTAGGGAAAAATTACAGCAGTAAACTCATATTTGGAGAAAGGTCTTTTTTCTAAGGCCTGTGTTTTGTTAGTTGCTGAAACGTACCTTTTATTGTAGGGAGTATTTTGATTGGTTGGTTGTTTTTGTTTTACGGCATATCAACCCTTTTCGGGTTATTTAATGCCGAATCCAAAGATTTTGAAGAAAAATTTGTTTAATAGAATATATTTGTTGTTTTCACGTCGGTTTCTATTAAACCCATAGTTGGGACCCTAACAGGTACTACCACTCCGGGTCAGAGTGGACCTGGGAGCAATGTAAATTAAAGGGTGGCTCCACACTTCCCAAAGCCCACAACCAGGGGCCTCACCACTGGATATAGTTTAAGGTCATATCCAGGACCCCCATTGAGGGACTTTTACTCTCTGCAGAGGGGCAGTCGGCGTATTCTAATGCCCCACCAACAGGGCCAGAGTATTTTGGTGCAATTGAAAATAACAGGGAAACACATATCAGTTATGAAAACCTATCGCAACGTAACAGTAAATTGTGAGTTGCTTTCTCAGAGAATCCTAAAATGTATTTTTCAACTGATTAATTCTTGATATTTTATCATTAAGGATTTTGTTACACACAATCATTTTGCCAATGCCCATACTGTTAATATTCCACTTGATAAATTTGATTGGGATAAAACGCATTATATAACTGCGATAGCAAGAATATATGATATGGAGTTTCAAAAACAAACACATCGCTTACGTAATTGAAAACTATTCAAGCAAAATACCTGTTTATTGCCGATTATTTGCTGTGTTAATTCTCAAACAAAAACGTAAACATGAATGTTTAGTATTCAAAACATTCTTAGAAATTAAAGTAGGTTTTGATAGATTCTCTTGAAATTTATATAACTTTAAACATTTCATTTTTATAATACCTAAGCGGTCAATCTGTTGACTGGTTATAGTTTGAATTTAAATCAGCCCATAAATGTGACATATGGGTCGTATTTATGGGTAGCACATCCGATGTGTGAACGAATATAACACGAGGTTGATTCCTACTTAACTACAGCATGGTTGACTGCACGTTTAACGTAATTAGAAACTTGATGAGTGTCTCCTTGGATAACGAATTCCTCTGAATTGATCCTCTTCTCGATTCAGCAATTGTGTCTGGTTTTGTCGTGGTAGCGCTTTGACCGTCCCATTTGATATGATGGTAAAAGAGTTCACTAATGGGCCGTGAGATTGCTTTGTCACTCGCATCTCTATCGCAACTCTGAAATCGACGAATCCATCTCTTAACTGTGTTTCTGCATCGGCTTCGAAAATATTGACCAGACGACGAGGAATGTTCATCAGTTCAGTTTTTGTTTTAATTTTTATTTATTTTTTTTTGTATGGAGGAATTCAATGATGTATTTCAGCTTTTGACGCACGTTTATGACAGAGGTTTCTTTCTCACACCGTCAATATCTGCCACAGGGAAATAAAACGTTCACGCCTTAAATGCATAGGTTCAATCATCATAATAATCCAATTAGCAATTCTTTCTGATCCATTCGCGCATAATAAACAATGGGTAATATAACTTTTAAAATATATTTTGGATGCGGATTATTATTCTCATCTTTATTAGTTGTTGTTTCACAACGTTTCGGCCAACTATTCCTCTGGCCTTCGTCAGGTGATAACCGCGATGAGGAACTTCGAATCTCCTAACTGCATTCTCAGCAATCATTGCCATCCGTAGTTGTTGTCATCTCACTACTTCGGGGCCCGTGGCGCAGTTGATAGAGACGTTGAATCTCTACGGTTCCAGATGACCATTTTCTGAAGATAGCGGTTTCCATCCTACCCAAAGACGGCCAGCGGCTTACTTGGCCAAAACGTGGTGAGACGACATTTACGGATGGCAGTGATTGCTAAGAATGCAGTTGGAAGATTCAACGTTCCTATGCGTCACGGTTACCACCTGACGAAGGCCAGAGGAATAGTTGGCCGAAATGCCGTGAAGCAATAATTAATAATGATGAGAATAATAGTCTGCAATAAATAACAATCAATTTTAATAATCCTCATCTCAATAATGAATTCCAATTAAAATAATATATATCTTTTGTATGCGTGTGATATTTGTAGGTTGCCTTGTAAGAAAATTGCAAACAAGATAAAAGTTGTCATTTTGGTAAAACGTTGATCTTAAAATCATTGAACTATTAATTAGAGTACATATAGTTACAAACATGGATACCCAGCGTTGCCCTGGTGGACATTAAAGAACGGGAAAATTTTCAGAAGCCCGTGCGCTGAAACCATCCACCTAAAACTAAAAAAAAAATGAATCAAAACAACTTTTCTTTCAATCAAAATAGCAGCGTGTTCTCGTGCGATCACAAAAAAATAAAGCCGCAGTAGCGAGGATGAACCTGGAACGCGGAAGAGGAAAAGAAGGGGAAAAAGCTAACGCCGTAGCTGTCAAGGCCATGCCGACTTACGACGCCATGACGCTGCAAAACAATGTTTATTCAAATATACATCTAGTTTGGTAGATGTGCGTGACTTGCGAAAATCTCGATTCAAAAAGTGACCTCTCCTTGCAAGAAATGGTCCCGATGACAACCACAGAATTAATCTTTTTTTCTAATGTTTTGGAATTATGCGTCCGAGGGATCGGTCTTTCAAATAGTATCAGTTTCGACCTGGTCAGATGTGGCTTATGAAAGTCTTAGCGAGATATACAAGCATACATGTATACATACATTTACACACACATACACACACAGTAACAAAAAGGTAGGATTTATATAATAGAGTATGTACGTCACGTTCAGAGCTTGGTTCAAGATATTCAAAAACTATTCGACTTGATGTCAATTTAAAACGAATCAAAGCACACCTGTATATATCTGTGAACCTATAAACTATAGAATAAATAGTTATATATGGACAAATAAAACGCTTAGAATAATATAAGTAAATGTAGTAAGATATTAAAACACATCTAAAAAATTTTAAATGTAATCAATTTTTTAATAAAGACAATATTTGATAACAATGAATTTAAGCAGCATAAAATATACGTTTCTGAAAATAGACTCTTTCGAATGAACTTATGAACGTGAAAGAGTATTAAAAAAGATGAATCACAAATTAAAAGGCAAAAATAGAATTTAAAAATCCTCGAAAGAAAAGAAAATTCATCATCAGATGAGCACCTGCCATGGAAATAACGATAAAACAAAGACAGGCTCGCAACGTCTCTTCTGTGGGAGAGAGGCTTCAGGGAAGAAAAAAGGGCATCCCCCACCAAGCCACGAAGTCTATTTTGTACTCTGTCAAGGCAGGATAGGTTTTTTTAACAGCTTCTGCCCAGATATGGCAGCAGTACTCCATCCTTGGACGTACTTGGCTTTTATACAGATATAGAATTGCATCAGTAGTGAGATATCTTCTGGAGTGGTAGAAGGATCCCACCATTTTCCCAGCGTCTCTGGCAACAGATTTGATGTACGTGTTCCATTTTAGATCAGGAGTAAAGGTCAAACCCAGAAGCTTGTCAAAACATGGCGCCTCTCCAAGACGAGGGCCATCTATTTCAGTTGATGCCAGATGGGTATCAGAGTGTTGATGATGTAAAGATAGAAGCTTGGTTTTGGATGAATTAAAAGTGGCCAGCCACCTCTTCCCCCATTGTACCACGTGCTCAAGATCAGAGGAGAGAGAATTAGAGAGAACTTTGTCATTTACGGCCTTTGATGTGTTGCCATAGATGGTCGTGTCACCAGCATAGATGTCAACGAATGATTTAAGTATGTGATTTGGTAGATCTTTGATGTAGATCAGGAAGAGAGTTGGGCCCAGGATGGAGCCCTGGGGGACTCCAGCATTAATACTGTGGGCCTCGGATTTCCGCCCATCAACCACTACTCTTATGAACCTATCAGAGAGAAATGATTTAATGATTGAAAAAACATTTCCAGTAATACCGTAGCCGGAAATCTTGTGAAGTAGGCTCTTTTGCCATACCTTATCGAAGACCTTCGATATGTCAAGAGTAATTTCCCTGGAAAGGAAACCTTTGTCAAGAGATTCACTAATCCTATGTAATATAACCGTTAGCACATCTGCTGTAGATCCTGCAGAGCGGAAAGCGTATTGCATGTCACTAAGAAGGAGGGTTTCTGTTGAGGTGGTTGACTACTTCTATATTTAATATGGATTCCAACAACTTACTCATAACACGCATATGTTCGAATTAAGAATTTATTGTTTGACAAATTTATATATGGAAGAGGGTTATGTTAATTTCCTTAATCCATGGATTTTCAATAATGGTCATATCCACAGAGCAAATGAAATGTTGTTAGCAAAATATTCAGCTGTGAATGGACACGCAAAAACCTTGATTCCTGTAAAGCAAGCGGCCCTGACGGTATTACAATTATAGTACTCAAAAAACTTCAACCATAACTAGCACCCATAGTTACAAAACTGGTTAAACGTTGTCTTAAGGAGAATTGCTTCCCATCACCCTGGAAAAGCTCATCAGTATGCCCTGCATTTAAGAATTCAGGTGATCGTTCATCCCCCTCTCAGTACAGGCCAATAAGTCTCCTGTGCGTCATGAGTAAGTTGCTGGAATCTGTGTTAAATAGAGAAGTAATCAACCATCTCAGCAAAAATAACCTTCTTAGTGACACACAATATGGTTTCCGTTCTGCTAGATCTACATCAGATGTGCTTACAGTTATATCTCATAGGATTAGCGAATCTCTCAACAGAGGCAACCTTTCTAGGGCAATTGCTCTTGACATATCAAAGGCCTTTGATAGGGTATGGCATAAAGGTTTACTTCACAAGATCTCCAGCTATGGTATAGCTGGAAATGTCTCCTCAATTATTAAATCATTTCACTCTGATAGGTTCATAAGAGTAGTAGTTGATGGGAAAAAATCAGAAGCTCACAGTATAAATTCTGGAGACCCTCAGAAGGAGATTCTGCAAAAAATAAAACTACCTTAGTATAGAAGGGCTTCTCCCTCCATTGACCAAGGACAATTAATTTGAGTGAAGCATCTGTGTAGACACCACACTTCAATGACCCGCCCAGTACAAGTACCGGGTGCCGTCTGGTTATTTATTTAGCGTGACAAATCAAATAATATATTTTAACATGGCGTGACAGATGAAAGAAAAAAATTAATATAGCGTGACAGATCAAATGAAATATTTTAATATAACGTGACTAATCCACAAAAATATTTTAACATAGCGTGACATATCGAATAAAATATTTTAATATAACGCGAGAAATAAAAAATATTAATATAGCGTGACAGATCTACGAAAATATTTTTTGCACAGCGTAACAGATCTACGAAAATATTTTCACACAGCGTGACAGATCTACGAAAATATTTTAACACATCGTGACAGATCTACGAAAATATTTTCACATAGCGTGACAGATACACGAAAATATTTTTATATAGCGTGAAAGATCAACGGAAACATTTTAGCAATCCGTGACAGACCAACGCAAAGCATTTTAATATAGCATTACAGATCACTTAAAACATTTAACATTGCGTAACAGATCAACGAAAACATTTAAAAATTGCGTGACACACCAAAGAAATTAGTTAAATATAGCGTGACAGACCAGCGAAAATATTTCAATAGTGCGTAACAGACCAAAGAAAATATTTTAATATAGCGTGACAGATCAACGAAACATCATCAACTTGCGTGACAAATCAAAGATAATATTTTTACAAAAAGTGACACATCCACGAAAGTATTTTAACATTGCGTGACAGATCACCGATATATTTTAACATCGCCTGATAGTCCAAAGAAAATATTTTAACATAGTGTGACAATTTAAAGAAAAGGTTTTAATATAGCCTTATGAAGCAACGAACATATTTTCACATAGTGTGACATATCAACGAAAATATTTTTACATAGTGTGACATATCAACGAAAATATTTTTAATATAGCGTGACAGACCAACGAAAATGTTATTCAATGTTGAAATGTGATATAAGCAACCTCATTAAAAACAAAATTTATCATTCTGATGAAAAGTCGTATATTAAAAATATAAATAAATAAACAGCGTAGAAAAACTAAAAAAAAAATGTTGAAAATGGGATTAAATTGATTTGGAATTGAAATTATTCTCAAACCAAGAAGCAGTGAGACTGTCGACCCAAGGGAAGGGCACGGAACTCCATTATTAAAAAGGTTTCTTGTCACGACCATTAAAGTGGCAGTTAATTGCAAGTGAGTCGAAATTCAACCCCTTTAAATGAATCAAGGTTGAAATAAACTCATTACCCGTCATTTTAGCTGCTATGCGCCACCGGCTGATTTCAAGTCCTGCGACAACCATGGACAACTCTCAAATTCAACCCCCCATTCATTTCTCTTCCCTAACGCTTTGCAAGGAAATTAGCATGCTAAATAGCTGGTCGTGAGGGGCATACGAAATATGTCCCCAATCGGGTCACATTGCGGCATAATACCCCCTCTCGACACTTAGAAGGAATTAGAAACAGAACATGTTCTTCGTGTCCAGATGCACCTGTCTGGTGCTCTTGCTAGCACCCCCCTCAGGAAACCAACTACTTAGTCTTTTATTTTGTTTCGTAAAGGAGGGGGGCTAATTATTAGATTCCCAAGCAAATATATCGCATTAAGCACGATTTTTTTTTCGTCTCGGTCGGAATTAGAATGTCTTCATTTTGCAGGCAAAATATTTTCATTTCCTTTCCCCCTTTTTTCTGATTTTAGATTTCTATTCACTCGAAGAATTCGGAAAGTGCCCCACACTAATTAATATTATTATACAATGTCTCATAATGAATAAGGCTAACTCAAGCCAAAGCAATTTATCCCCCCTTAACATTAGCCCCAAGTTCCACACATATACATGGACATGCATACGAGGATTTATGTTAGATGATTTTTTTTAGTTTTGTTTTAGATCTCTGCACTTGAGTTTGTGATTTTATTCAAAAGAAAAGAGACGAGAGAAAGAAAAGAAAAAAGAAAAGAAAAAAGAAGAAGAAATAGCAATGACTGAATATGATTTATTTTATTGTTATTTATTTGCCTCAACACAAAAATAAAACGTGACACAAGGTCGTTTTTAATGTGGAAGGAAACCAGCTTCCCACAAAGGGGCACTCCAGAATAAGCAAAAAAAAAAATAGCCTTGGTATAGACTGGTTTTCTTACATTGACTAAGGGTAGATTAACTTAAATGTAGCATCAGAACGGATACTACACTGTCATCTTTATCCTGCATATCATAAATGCATCTCATACATATCTATCATCAAAGCAAATAACCAGCGAAACACGTTTATTTACAGTATAAATCGGCTCCTCTATCGTTATCAATAGAAACAACAAACATCAATAATGATGCTATGACTTGTGGGTGAAACATTTTGTAGCAAGAGTTTTGGAATCACAACCAGATTCCTCCTTCCTCGACATTGCTTTATTTCAGTAGCAAGTATAAATTCAGGACGACCGGAAACACTGCCGAGATAAGCGAAAAGCACATAATATGTCTAGCTATTCCCAAACGTCATGTCCGGGATATGACTTTAAACTATATCCGAAGGTGAGGCCCATGCTTACGGGCTTTGGGGAGTGTGGAGCCACCCTTTAATTTCCATTGCTCCCAGGTCCACTCTGACCCAGAGTGGTAGTAACTTTTAGGGTCCCAACTATGGGTCAAATAAAAAACTGACTTGAAAAAAAAACATATATTCTATTAAAAAACTTTTTTCTTCAAAATCACTGGATCTGGCATTAAATAATCTGAAAAATGTTGATATGCCGTAAAACAAAACCAACCAACCAACAACCCTAATCGTCACCCATCTGGTACTGGCCAGTTATCGTTGCTTAAATTTAGTGATCTGACGAGACCCGGTGTGTCAACGTGATTATGGCGTGCATATTTACAGTGTACTTTAAATAAGAAGAACAATGTGATATAGAGAACATATAAAATTCATTAGATTTTATTTTGCTTTTTATAACAGAAAAGGTGGATATCTGGAATTCTACATGAAACACGAGATCTTCATTTCTTGCAGGATTATATTCCAGTAATAAATTACAGGTAAATGTGAGAAACCTTCCAATAATCCTGTAGTATACATTCTTTATTCTTAACTTGAGTCGAGTTGGCCAGCGTTTAATACAGTTAAGCTTATGGAGTACTGCTGTCATATCTGAACTGATGAATTATGTACAATTTCCGGGTTCTTTATAAATCGCAGAAACGTATCCGTAATATGATTGACTGCAACTTTTCTTCTTCACTACAACCTCTCCTACGGACGTGATATTGCTTGTCTCGGTCTTTGCTATGACCTGTATTTTTTCGGGTTTTGTTTTTATAGCCTGTATGATCTGATAACATTCTGGCCTCATCTATTTTAACATGGCTGACTTGCTAGATTAGTAGTTTCCATAGATTGGTTGTTTTGATTATTCATTTTAGGATGTCTATCTTTCTAGTCTAGTTTCCATAATTGCAGGCTTGTTAACCTCTCTTCCGGCTGACTGTTTTCCTCCTGCATATCACACTGGTCGTTTCAAGACTAAAGTAAATAAGAATCGTTTTGTTATTGTTCGCCCTTTACATAAAGTGGCTTCACGATTTGTTTGAAGTGATTTCCATAAAAAATAAACTTAATCGCACTGTCAAGATAAGAAACGCAGTCACAGTTCATTTTCATACGACAGTAGCATTATTAGGAGGAATTATTGGTTGCAAAAGAAAAAGCATGACTACAGAATGGATTTCTGCTTCAGTGATTCAAAGACAAAACAAAAAACATGAAATGTAATATGAGAACAAGAAAAAAAAAACAGTTTACTTAGTCCAATGAAGCCAGCTATAATGTAAGCAGAAAAAGTCCAGGGCTTTGTATTACTGTACACATAGATTCGAAAAAGTTGTAAAAAAACAAATATATAACAAGTAAATGTTATCAAAGGCAAGATAAGTTACTTTTCTACCAAACTGGATACATTTTTTTGTTTTTATTCAATGTAACATGTTTATTCAGCTCGAAAAACATACAGTGTTTACCGATGTATTGGAAAATTCAAAATGACGCCCGACACTCTCTTTAACATCGTAAGTTTGGGAAAAGGTGTTATAAACTAGATAAAATACTATAAAACACCTAATATATGTCAACTTATGTCACGGTAATATATAATGAGCGAATTTCTTACAGTATTTTGTCTAGTTTATTATTTATAACATCTTTTCCTGAACTTACCGTGTTAAAGAGAGTGTCGGGCGCCATTTTGAATTTTCCAATACATCGGTAAACACTGTATGCTTTTCGAGCTGAATAAACATGTTACATTGAATAAAAACACGAAAAATATATCCAGTTTGGTAGAAAAGTAACTTATCTTGCCTTTGATAACATTTACTTGTTATATATTTGATTTTTGACAACTTTTTCGAATCTATGTGTACAGTAATACAAACCCAAATCCAGTTTCCAAAATAGGAGGCACTTTTAATGGGTACATTTGGCGTAATCAGATTCAGACGTTTATCGAGTCCCCCTCCCCCCCCCATTGTTTTAAAAGAAAAAAAGGTCATAGGTGAGATGTCCTCGGACGACTAAAGAGAATCAAAATTTTGATCTTGTTTACTATACAAAAAAAAAAAAACATAAAAAAGTACCTCAATTCTCCTCTAGAATCGTTATAAGTGGTTATAAGTCAATCAGATGAGGTGACTTAATCGTGACAACTTAAACAAAAAGTACCTCAATTCTCTTGTCTGTTTAAATCGTTGTAAATGGTTATTACTAGGGCTAGGACAACAGCATATTATTTTCATTGTTTTGACGCTCGAGTGTGTATCCGCTGATATCTTATATGCTTTTATATAGAGTGATGTTGTTCTCGGTTGATTAACTGTGTCTGACTCTGTCGGATATATACTCGAGAGTCAAAACAATGAAAAGAATATTCTGTTGTTATAAGTCAATCAGATGAGGGGATTTAATCGTGAAAAATTACTTGGGATTATAATTTCTAGATGACTTTTATAAGCAACTAGCAGAGAGATTCGACGTTGTCCGGTATTAAATGGGGAATAACGAATGTCCCATACGTCCAATACTTTTATTCTCATCGGAATATGTGGAATTGCCCGTTCGTCAATCAAACCCCACCGCGGTGCACTATTAAGAAACTAACAAGCCTCCCCATAATGGCTTCGCCCACAATACATTATAGTCTACAAGTCCTTGAAAAGACATACTTTTTATTTTTATGAAATTCTTTTTATATTTTCATTTTAAAATAAATTGTAAAACGTAAAATCCAAGTATAATGGTTGAATTGCCTACGTTGTTACAGTCTGGGCTATCGCGACATGGATAAAAAAAAAGATAAAATTAAGCGACTTCAAGCTAAAAATGTATGCGTACGCATGCTTAGAATAATTCTCATATATATATATATATATATATATATATATATATATATATATATATATATATATATATATACAGGGTGGTCAAAAAGTCAGGTAACATGTTAAAGGTAGAAAAAACAAAATGATCCATTATAATCTCTATTCGTTTAATATTATTTCTTGGATGAAATTTTTCCACAACGATGGATTATTCGCCGTGGCCCAGTTGAATGGCCAGCCAGATCTCCGGATCTTACCCCTCCTGATTTCTGGCTTTGGGGATATGTAAAGGATAGCGTTTATGGCAAGAAGCCTGATACAATAGCGTCTTTAAAGTTATTTATTGAAGAGGAGATTGCGCGGATATCAGCTGACATGATTACACGTGTTACACAATCAGTGGTTAATCGCTTCCAGCCATTGATAGAGAGAAATGGACGACAATTAGCAAAATAAACATATTTCATGTTTGTTTCATTTTATATTTCAATGTATGGTACTTAAATATACGTGTATTGCTAATATCGTTTTTCTTTAAAATGTTACCTGACTTTTTGAGCACCTTGTATATATATATATATATATATAGTGCAAAATTTTGTTGAAAATTCAAACTCACGTTTTCTTTTTATAACCTTCTTTTATGTCCTGGATTTTTCCATTACAGCCGTTTCATTAATAAATTTTACGATTTATGTTTCCGTAAAATATCCCGTCCCCATCAACATCTTCAGATGTTTATCCATTAGATTTTTACAACAAATGGTATATTTTTAACATGCTTGACATCGTATTCGGGTAAAAAGATTTCCACAGCATTGCCTCCTCACTTCCTCCATATATATATATATTATATATATAACCGTCCGCCTGGCGTTTCACGGTCGTAAAATACAATTGAATGTTATATTGTAGTTCATGCAAATTTGGTATAAATTATTATAGATCCAATTCTCTACCGATTATTACATTGTACTTACTCTATATTAAGTATTTCAAAAATGACTTGTGAGGATTCAATTAGAATTGAAACCGACACAAATAGCTTGTGAGCCTTATCCGTTAGCGTATAGCTTAAATCTATACGTATAATAAAAAAACAGAAAAAATAACGTTATTTAGCCTACAACTTTTAAGTAGCGCATGCGCGAAAAAACGTAATGATGTTTTTTTTTCCATTTGTGACCTCTTTCTACCAATGTGATGGGTTAAACTCAAATCGAAAATGTGCTACAGGTCCAAATACATTATTTGACTAATTTCAACACTTCTGACCAAATATTCAGAGTGTAGTTTGGTATAGACGTATGCACAATGTAAAAACTATTCATATAATTAAGCGTAAGACTAAAATGAAATCAACCATTAAATAAGATACCAGAAAAATGATTAAGTAATTAATTAATGCTCGTTTCTCAAAAGAAATATACATATTTATAAAACTTCATATAGTCGCTCGCATATACATGACTGAGGCTTTTAATATTAATGTCAGAGTGATAAAAATGTATATATATATATATATATATATATATATATATATATATATATATATATATATATATATATATATATATAAGAAATGTAAAAATACCAGCGGTTGTTGACGTTATGTTTTGAGAAAAATAGAAAAACCGAATGAAATTATTAAAATAATCAACATTTCGTCCTTATTTCATAGGACATCTTCAGGATATTAAGTAAAAATGCAAGAAAAGAAAAGGTCATAGATCGTACGAAAAAGAGAACAGTTTTTGAATCCTACCCATGTCGGGAAGGGCAATACGCACACATATGTTTGCCCTTCCCGACATGGGTAGGATTCAAAAAACGTCCGAGTAATGATACTTATTTCAGTATTGTTTTCATAACGTTAATTAGATGATTCTTCTGCAGGTGTAATTTTGAAAAATAAATTCCTGCGAATTTTCCGCGTTTGATGACGACTTTAATAATTTGCTCGAAGACTACGTTATTCTTTACGCGAATAAGCCCATCTTTAATAACAGTGTTCTCATAAAAATTGTAAGTTTCCAAACAATTTGCCCGAAAAGTAAATCAATATAATTACAAAACTCAGATCAGCTTTCTCGTTTAAGCGTTTAAAACGTTCATCCGGTTTCTGATTTCCGGTTTCAAAATATGTGCTGCTTACCTATTTCATGGCTGCTCTGTCTTAATTATTAAAAGCCACTGTTGCTATTAAAAGTATACTCAAGGCCACAATATTTTTTGTTTTAACATATTTTAATGTGTTTTTCTTATAAATAAATGTAATTTAATCCCTTTGAGTTAAGAAAAAAACTGATTTAAATGTTAATATATAATATATAACTATAATCATCTTAATTTTTCTCAGGCCTTACTTAAAAAAATATTTTCTTGTCCAAGAGGGGAGAGAGGTAGAAACTGTGTTTTAATAGTGCTTTTAGTAGGGTCTCTTTAATTTTAATTAGTGCTTGCAGTAGTGCTCTGGAGGCTTCCTGATTTTGTCTTCTTTTAAAGTCATCACTTAAAAAAATGTTTTATCAAGACAATAAAATACAGTATAATCTCAAAATCACTTTTTATTTGGAACATTTATCACCTTATTCTTTAAGAGCCAACCCGTAGACTAGTATATTATATAAAATTTAAATGCAAAGTAAAGTCTTTTAGTCGTAAAGTTTGTTAATAGACGATCTTCAACAGTTTAGTGAATCCTATATATAAATTTTTATTGATCTGTTTTTATTCTCTAGTTTTTGTCACATCCAAAATGCGCATTTCAACCATGTCTGGAGTCGATGAAGAGGATCATCGTATTTCATTGTCTCTGATATGAATTACAGTATCGTGGGCATTTTAATGTGGGTAGTTTTAGAGAGAATTGCCTTCACATTCACTAAATCTCTAGTGACATTCAAAATTTACAATGAGACCCCCCCGCCATCACGAGTTTGAACTCTTAACCCCGACGTTAACTGATCCCACTCTTTTTTCCTCGTGCTTCTTCATCATCTTTTGATATTATCCGACGCCTCGACCTTCGCTGTTTCCTCATTTGCATATAACCACGAAGCGGGTCGGCTGTGGGAGCAATCTCAGACACATACATATGGTGATCAGCGCATGCGAAAGGGACTTAAGTGTCCAACCCTTGACGACCGGCAAATTACCCCCAACAACGGACCCGTTTTATTAAAGCTTGATCATCGCACACATGACATTGGTTGACTCATTCCGGCCACTATTTCGAATAAACGAATACAAAATTGTATGTCCGGTCCAGCTGGTCAACGAAGAAGCGTTAGACTGTTATTGTCCGTCCCGAATTCTACTAGTCCTTTCTTTAATACGCATTTCTTTTCGGTGTAGGTTTTTTCTTGGTGAAGCACATAACGGTTCTTTAGAATTTTAAGTATGCCTCGTGGAGTTCTGTCCGTACGCACGACTGCCCGTTCTATGTATCTCATGACGCGGTGCCCGGCCAGGCAGTGACCACACATGCCCATTAGTAATTGCGTTTAATGCCATTATCGGCGTCCAAGCATGAACAGAGTAGAGAAAATAGCTTGTGTGTCTCTCGTCTTCTCGGGGTATTATTTTTTCTCATGAGGGCAAAAGGAATTCAAGGGGGGATAGTTTTAGTGTTGGGTCAGTCTGGGGTCATTTGTGGAAGCAAAGATTGTTAACAGTTTTGTGAAGGAAATGGTATACATGGAAAGTGAAGATAGTCGTGATTTCCGACAATACTTGCAGACATTCATGTCCTTCAAATGTCCCAAAGAAGCACGTGTCAGAAATAATCAGTGTATCGAGAGTATTCGGTTGAGAAAAAAACTAAATTAAGCATTGTATTGTTGTTGTGTTTATTGAATAAATGCGTTCGTTTAAAGATATTTTAGTGTAAATCCTACTGTGAATCTATATATTAATACGATAGTGCGTGTGTGATTTCCTGTATAACGCTTACATCCGAGTCGTTTAATTTTTATGTATTTCCATTTCTTTCATAAATAATTTTACCAAGAATTCTTTATAAGTTCCGGTTTCGGTGTCGATTATAGCTGATGGCACTCCAGTAATCTATATTTTTTATAATTAATTTTATCAAGAATAATTCATAAGTTTTGGTTTCG
This sequence comes from Euprymna scolopes, assembly GCF_053919585.1. Taxonomy (NCBI): domain Eukaryota; kingdom Metazoa; phylum Mollusca; class Cephalopoda; order Sepiida; family Sepiolidae; genus Euprymna; species Euprymna scolopes. The sequence goes on from NC_136511.1 coordinate 62,830,067, forward strand.
GTTTCGATTATAGAGAAAAGAAATTAAATTATACGTATATGAATATATTTTTTTCGTGAGTTTTTATTTCGGTTTCGATTGAAGTTAATGGACCCAAGTCATATGTGTATTTTTTTTTAAATCGCAACTTTATAATATATAAAAATCGATACAACGTTAACTCTATAATAATATATACGAAATCTGCAAGAATTAAAATATCATATTTAAGCGTACATTACAATCGGGCTTTGCCGGGCGTTTGTGCTTGGTTAGATAAATACTTTTGCACTCTTAACCAAAAAGCTACAACAATATCAGAGCGTCTCTATTTACACTGAAAATCTGCAGAATGCCAACATCAATATATTAAATATGAATGAGTCCCCTGTGGAATTTCCAAAGGTCTCGCTAGGTATATAATATTATTATTCTTTTGTAATTTTTTTGGAATCCTTTGAAATGAGGCTTTATAATCAGTGTGTTCATTTTGTTGCGGAATGTTACCACAATAATAACAACTATGAAGATGGGAATAAAAATTAGAAAAAAAAATTCTATCGATAAGTTCAGAATAAAGTTCTTAGCTAAGAACAAGAGACAAAAAAAATTGATTCGAAATATTTGAAAAGTAGTATTAAACATCAAATATATTAGATTATATTTTTTATTTCAATCTATGTAAATAAAACCGTATGCTTGTGTCTGTCCAGCTGTGTGTAAATATTTAACCGATAAACTCTTAAATTACGAGCTACATAACATTGCAATTAACAGGAAATAGTAATCATACACGAAGGATTCATTTGTTCAAGTCGTTCCACATTTCTTTCTTATTTATCTCTCGAGAGTTACAGGAGTAGGAGATGTGGATGTAGCGCTAAATGTTTTGGCTTCGATTCTAGCTAATGCCACCCAAGACATTTTTATGAATTTACAATTATTTTTCACTACTATAGATAAATACAAAATAATAGTCAATACAGAATTGTAATCTGCATGAATTAAATTATATATAATCATAATTTAGGACCTGGCAAGCCTGGCAAGGTCGGCAAGCGCCCGCTATTACATCCAGACACCTATCCCCCAATCGATGCATCCAACATACACACACACACACACACACACATATATATATAAATATATATATATATATATATATATATATATCTGTGTGTGCGTGTGTGTGTGTGTGTGTGTGTGTGTGCGTGTACATGTATATATATACATACTATTAAAAGTACCCGTCGTTGACTGGGTTCAAAAACAGCCTACAGAAAATAGACTCTGATTTATGAAAGTATGATAGGTTATGAAAAGGAAGGGTTGTAAATTTGGGTTGAATTTGGGGGTATATAAACCAAAGCAAAATATGATGAAAGTAAAAATAAAATAGATAAAGCTAATAATCTATTATACCATACCTCTTTACACTGAAAAACTTATCACAATATTCTATGGATCTATATTAAAAAACCTTGTTAAACTTTGTGATATATTTCCATTCTATGGAGGTCAGGTGCGAACGAACACCCCATAATTTTATTATACCATATTTCTTCAAACTGAAACATAATTATCAAAGTATACTTACGCAGATAGATACGAAACGTCTTTATTAAAGATTTTTCCTATTTCCATTCCATGGAGGCCAGGCGCGAACGAAGACCCCACAATTTTATTATACCATCCCTATTTAAGTTAAAACATACTTATAAAAGTATTCTTATGTACATCTATATCAAAAACACTTGTAAACGTTTTTTTTTATTTTTTTTTTATTTCCATACTTTGTGGACCAAGCGCGAACTCAACCCCACAATCTTAATGAACCACCGTTCTGCCAAATCAAACATACCCATTCCTGTGTCTTGATACATCTTCCATCATTATATGTAATCACTTTTTAAAAATAGTCAACCATATAGGAGCCTATTCGTGACCAGACACACACACACACACACACACACACACACCTTCAGCTTTATATTATAGAAGATATATATATATATATATATATGTATATATACAGATATATACATATTATTACGGCAGATAGATAAAAAAAAAATAAAACACATGTATATATATGTATATATACATATATGTATATATATACATATATATGTATATATACATATATGTATATATATACATATATATGTATATATATGCCATAATAATATGTATATATATATATATATATATATATATATATATATATATATATATACAGATGGATACATATTATTACGGCAGATATATATATATATATATATATATACATATTATTACGGCATATATATATACATCTATATGTATATATATATATACACATATATGTATATATACATATATATATACGTTTTATTTTTTATTACCGTTATATATATATATATATATATATATATATATATATATATATATATATATATGCACACACATACACATACTTACATACATATATGTACAAGTTAGAAAAGCATTTCATCCAAGGCATGAAAATTGTTAAACAAAATGCTTTTACCATAGGCTTTAAAAATAAAGGTACAAGATTCGATTTGAAATTTATTTACCTTCAAAGTGCACTTTTATAAATTTCACAAATTAAGTTATAAAAATTTAATTTAAATTGAATCCAAAAATTACCTTGGATTTATTTTATGTAATGTACATTCTGTTGCACACTTTAAAAAAACATCATTAAAAATTTTATATCTATATCATTAATTGCTAGATGGCAGATAATGTTTTTAAAGTACAACAAATTGACACATATATATATATATAAATACAGATATCAATATAGAGTCTAATAAATGCATACACATATATTTGGAGAGTTTAGTGGTAATTCGTAAGTTAGTGAGGGATAGTTTGATTCATGCATAGACAAATGTGCAAATATTAGGGGGTAAGTGGAGGCATGAAAAGAGAATGTTAGATAGGTAGTTGGATATATATAGAAGGGAGAGAAAGAGGATGGTGTAGGGCTATGGGGGAGGATAGTATAGTTGGGAATATATAGAAATATAGGATAAGTGGAATACTGAAAGGGACAGAGTATTCGGAGGGAACAGGGTACGTCTAATGAATAAAGAGGTGAGTTGGGTGAATAAAATGTATTAAATTATTCAGAAAGATATTGGGCTATATTTCTAACAAGTAGAAAAGGGGAATGTGGCTTCTAGACGATTATGGTTTATGGAATCTGGTAAATATTCGGGTGGGATAATGGTTCTAGGTAGGTATTATTATAGAGTTTGGGGAGAAGTCTAGAGTAATTCTATGGAGATTAAGGATTAAATACTATAATTATTTTAATTACTGCTCTAAAGTTAGGGTATTTGGTTTATAAGACCTTATAAATTAATTAATGTTCATAGTTATATTGGAACATGTATTAATGCACTCATGCACATCAGGCATTTTGCGGATATGCATTTAAATATATGCCAATACACATATATATGTGTATATATATATATATATGTATGTATGTATATGTATACACATACATATATATATGTGTGTATATATATATACATATACATATATATATATATATATATATATATATATATATATATTATTACTTCATGATCGCGTTGACACACCGGCTCTCGTCAGATCACCGAAGTTAAGCAACGTTGAAAACCTGGTTAGTACAAACGGGAGAGCATCTGGAAATTCTAGGCGTTGCATATGCTTTCCGCTTATCTCAGCATTTGTTTTCAGTCGTCTTATACATACACTTCACTTGCTACTGGTATTTTACAATGCCGACTGAGGAGAGGTGTGGTTGGAGATTGCGCACCTCCTGGCACAAAAATGTTACGCGCAGGCACCCCTCCCCTTCGTGGGTATCCATAATCTGTTAAAGACTAAAGACGACTGTTTTTTTTATATATATACACATATATATATATATATATATATATATATATATATATGTATATATACCCACACATATATGAATATATATATTTATATATGTATATTTTTTAATATAATTATCAAAAGATATAATAATAATTATTATTTTGAAGCTATTATTAAGTTGAGCCCTTTCGAGGGATGACAAATTGTTTAATCATGAATGAGTTACATTACATAGTTCTTTCCCTTTGAAAGTTTTAACTCTCTTAAGAATCACGTTACATGCGTTTAGATTGAGCAGATACCAGGCGTGATTATATCGCATTTCAGAGCGCAATTATGAGACAAGAGTTCATGATAATGGATTAGGGATTCAAATTTTGTAAACGTCGGCACGGTTACGTCATAACATGCTGACAATTCCTAATGCATTTTTTGGTTATCAATAAATACTTGGATGTGAAAATCCATAAATCATAGCCAGCGAATAAGAACACCATTGTAATTTTATAGATGTTTGTAAAAATACACCCTCAGAGAGGACAAGATTCTGCAAACAGGTGAGGAAACGGGGGTGGGGGTTAATGAGGGAATAATTAAATATAACTCTGATTAGATGGAAGTTCGAATGGTTTAACTATGTAAACGATCATAGAATGTACAAGATATGTTCCAAAATAATGCCTCCTATGTTTTATTCTGACTAATTGGATCAGAGATGATTGCAAATTGTATTATAATGATGACTCAAAATTTTCATTTCTCTGTTGCAGATATTGACGGCTTGAGACTCTGAGAAATCAGCCCATATAATAGCTATGCGTCAAAAGCTGAGATGCGTCCTTGAATTCATTGCAAAAGTAACTGTAGAAAAATAAATTCTATAGCCTGAAGTTTCGCTTGTTTTAATTGCACCACTCCCGCCATCGTAGCTCTTCAACGTTTGAGTTACAAAAACAGGGACTTCATTTTGGGGACGACCTTCATATGAAACAGTGCGCTCCAGAGTCTTGTTCAAAATCATCGTTTATCGCTTGGAAATGCACACTGAGACTGTTGGTAACTATGTAGAAAAATTAATTCCTAAGCAAAAAAAGTATGTTGTTTTAATGGAGCCATTGCGATCTTCTTAGATTTCAATAAGTGTCTATCTAAAGTCGAACATTTTTAATACAACAAAAATGTACAACTTTATTTATAATTAGCAGTGCATCACGGCTTTGTCCGCGCCCTATGTACTATTAATAACTCTATATGCATACGTATATATATATATATATATATAATAAATAATAAAAGGTCTGTACGAATGTCTAGGTAACCTACATCTAAAATTTCAAGTGTTTAGACCCAAAATTAGAGGAGAAGTTTCGTATAGTTTTCAAAGCTCAAATCGGTTAACTATGACCACTTGGCAGCCAAATTTCTGACCGAAAACCGATTATAAAGATTTTCGCAAAGGTCTATACTCTTTATGTTAAATATTTAATTTCTAGACTAAAAATTGACAGGTTAGTTTGCTAGGGAAATGTACACATATACAGACAATTTCACTTTTATAGATATAAAAGATAGATTTATTCACTATTAATCTCAAACCCAAATTTGTTTGCTATTAATTGCCTAGTGTTCCTAACTCAAAACATATTTACTATTAATTTAGTAATAATCTCAAACCAAAAATTATTTGCTATTAATTTACTGTAGCTCTCACTCCAAACGTATTTACTATTAATTCGCTATTAATCACAAACCCAAAATTATTTGCTACTAATTTACCATTTTTCTCAACTCCAAACTTTTTGCATATAATTTACTATTAATCGAAAGCCCTTTATAAAGTTGCTATCAATTTACTATTATTCTCTACTCTAAACTTATTTACTATTAATTGACTATTAATCTCAAACCCAAAATCATTTGCTAATCATTTACTATTACTCAAAACTCCAAACTTATTTACTATTAATTCATTATTAATCTCAAACCCAAAATTATTTGATATTAATTTACGATTTTTCTCAACTCCAAACTTATTTACTATTAATTCCATATTAATCTCAAACCCAAAGTTATTTGCTATCATTTTACTCTTTTTCTTAATCCCAAAATTATTTGCTATTAATTTACTATTAATCTAAACTCCAAACTTATTTACTATTAATTCGCTAATAATCACAAACCCAAAATTATTTGCTATTAATTTACTATTACTCTCAACATCGACCTTATTTACTACTCGCATTTCTGCCCGGATTCGCTCGAACCCTTTGTACTGTTCAAAACTTGCCTCATGTGTGAATACCCTTTTATGTACAATTTCAAATGTTTGGACCAAAAATTGTCTGAGTAATTTGGAAGAGATCACAGAGGTCATTTTTTTTTTTTAACTTTTACCCCAATTTGAATCCTTTTAACATCTATTGGTTTTGTTACCAATCAAGATAAAATGGTTGACCCATGTCCGAGGTACCTACATCTACAATTTCAAGTCTTTAGGCACAGAATGTGCGTTGGAGTTTGGTAGAGTCTTCAAAGATCAGTTCTTTCAACTTTGACTTTTTATGCAGCCAAAGTTTCGTCTTAAAACTTATTAAAATGCTAGCTGCATGTCTGAATACCCGTTATGTAAAAATTCAAATGTTTTAAACCAAAATTGGCTGAGTAGCTTGCTACAGAACGCAAAGGTTAATTCTTTTGAACTTTTGCCCCTTGACAGCTCAAAATTTCGACACAATCCGATTAAAATGCTTGCCCTATCTTTGAATAACATTTATGCAAAATTCCAAATGTTTAAACCAGATATTGGCTGAGTAATTTTGTAGAGACTACAGAGGTTTAATTTTTTTCACTTTGACCCCAATTTTGACCCCTTAAAATTTATTTTGGGGGGAGGGGCTCAAATAAAATTAAAATGTTTGATCCATGTCCAAGCAACCTACATTGGACAGTTTAAGTGTCTACGCCAAAAATTGACGGAGGAGTTTGGTAGAGTTTTCAAAGGTGAAATCTTTGAACATTGACCCGCTGACAGCCGAATTTCTGTTCGAAAGATAATTGAAAAGATTTTCCCACATCTCAATGCTACTTATGTAAAATCTCGAGTCTCAACACACATTCAGACATTTTGTACCTTTATAGGTATACTAGCAGTTCAACCCGGCTTTAGTCGGGCCCTATGTACTGTTTATAACTAGCTATACGTATGCATATACGTTATATAAGATTCCAAATATTTAGACCAAAGTTTGTCTGCGTTATTTCGTAGAGACCGCAGAGGTCATTTTTTAAAACCCTGATCCCAATTTTAACCCCTTAATATTTTTTCATTTATTTGTGTCTCAAATGCAAATAAAAAGTGTTACCCTCGTCCAAGTAAGCTACATTTGAAGTTACAAGTCTTTAGACCCAAAACTGGTGGAGGAATTTGGTAGAAATTTGAAAGGTCAACTTTTTCAACTTTCACATTTTGGCAGCATAATTCCCGCCTCAAAACTGATTAAAATGCTTGCCGTTATGTATATATTAGAAATGTTTAGACTCAGAATTGGCTGAGTAGTTTGCTAGAAACCGCAAAGGCCAAATCTTTTGAACTTTTACCCCTTAGCAGCTAAAATTTACCCCACAAACCGATTAAAAAGTTTGCCCCATCTCTGAATAACTTTTATGTAAAATTTAAAATGTTTAGACCAGGAATTGGGTAAAAAATTTGGTAGAGACCGCAGAGGTCAAATTTTATTAACTATGCCCTAATTTTGACCCGCCCCTTAACATTTACTGTTTTGGGCTCAAATCAAATAAAAAGACTTTGATCCATGTCCAAGTAATCTACATTTAAAATTTCAAGTGTTTAGACCGAAAATTGGCGGAAGAGTTTAGTAGAGTTTTCAAAGATGAATTCGTTGAACTTTAATCCGTTGATGGATAAATTTCTGTCCGAAAACCGATTGAAAGATTTTTCCAAATGTCAATACTCGTTATGTTAAAATTTCGAGTATGTAGACCGAAAATTGACAGAGTTATTTTGTAGGGAAATATACACAGACAAACACACATACGCACATACGCACATACGCACACAGACATTTTCACTTTTATAGATCTATAGAGTGAGCACGTGTAATCAAACACAGTAAAGATTCCCTAGATTATACCCTGTGTACATGGATTTTTTTTTTAATTGGGCACATTTAAAATAGCCTGTTGTTAGGCCGAAAAAAATGGTATAAACTGAATTGAAATTAAAAGTACATTTTAGTGTTCACTTTAATTTCTCATTTACGCTTCACACTTTTGCTTCAACACATAGAGATGATTCGTGGACGAATAGAAAGCGCTCGTTACAACAACAATTATGGTATTTATATTAATATTTTTGATTTTGATACAAACAAGATTATACGGAATATCGACAAATTAAAAAAAAAAATAAAAAGCAAAGTGACTCCGTTGCATTTAATAATATTTGCTTGAATAAAATATGCTGCTAAAATATACCAATTTCATATATATATATATATATATATATACAGGCGGCAAAAAGAAAGTCTGGACTTGTAATTTTTTCAAAACTGTTAATTTAAGCTAAATTTAATGTAACTTGTTTAAATTAACTATACCTCCTTTGATTGGCCTTTCATTGTTCTATAATTTTAGCTGTTCATATTTGACGTTTAATTGAAATATTCTAGTGTTTACGTCAATTTAAAAAAATATAACTTCAAATTGAGGAGGAAAAAGAATGTCCGCACAATGGAAAATTGTTATTTAAATGTAACTTTAGGATATTAATGCAACACAGGCACATCAAGAACTCAATAATTAGTAGAATAGCCCTTCTGCAATGTGACAAGCTGCAATCGTTTGGGAACTCCCTGAATTAGACTGTTGCAATACTCCGGGGAAAGCGCATCCCACTTTCCTTTAATTTTTGTCCAAAGTTCTTCCAAATTTGAAATTTTATCATTGCGTAGCTGTTGCTTCATGTAATGCTATACCTTTTCGATAGGATTGAGATCTGGAGATTGTGCAGGCCAATCCAAACACGGAATATCATGCTATTCTATGAACCTCTTGACATTGCCAGTTGTATGAATGGGAGCATTATCCTGCATGAAGATGGGATTATCATCCAAATTCCGAGCACAATAGGGTAGAAAAGGCTCAGTCAAAATATTAATGTACTTGGTCGAATTAATTCAACCTTGCAAACCTGGACAATTGGTACTAATAATGCTCCACACCAAAACTGAACCTCCACCACCTTGCAGCGTTGAAACTGAGCATATAGGATTAAATGCTTCGTCTTTCCTCCGGCGGACGTACTGCCTACCATCACTGCCTAGCCTATTGAACTTGCTTTCGCCGCTAAAAAAGCTCTTTGGACGAATATGAAGAGTCATGATCTTCATTTCATCTGACGAAGTCAAGACGCCGCTTTCTGTTATTTGCAGAAATCATTGGCTTGTGTCTTGCAACATATCCTCGCAAATTAAATTGCTCTTAACAGTAGAAAGAGGGCATTTCTAACAAGATTACACTGTTGTTGGATTTGAGGAACCGTTCCAAATCTGTTTCTGAGGCTGCGTATCTTGATAGCATTGTCTTCCCTGTTAGAAGTAACTCTATTTCGACCGAATTTAGGAGCATCACGAACATTGCCGTTTTGGTGTTTTTGCATAGTCTTTCGTACAGTTTTTTTTTTTATCACATTTCAATCTGCGTCCGATTTCTCGATTAGTTAAACCAGAAAAGTGGAGATTAATAAGCTCCTGACGATCACTAAGAGAACGTCATGCCATATGGACAAAATGTAAGGTTGTATAACCTGGAGCAACAACAATTACGATTAGATATTCTTTGTTGCCTGTTGGTGGATATTTTAAACTGATTAAGGGGCGATAATTTAAGGTGGTTTTTAGCGAATCGTTTGCTGCGGACTTTCTTTTTGCCTCCTCAATTTGAATTATTGTTTTAAAATTGACGTGACCACTAGAATATTTCATCTAAAAGTCAAACAGAAACAGATAAAATTATAGAGGAATAAAAGGCCAATCAAATGAGGTATAGTTTGTTTACACAGTTACATTAAATTTTGCTTAAATTTGCAGATTTTAACAAAATTACAAGTGCGGACTTTCTTTTTACTGGCACTGTACACACACATACATATCTATCTATCTATCTATCTATCTATATATATATATATATAAAGGGCCCTCCCATCGATTTAGACGTATGAGGTTCAGTCACGGAAACCCACACAGATGATGTGTTTATGGTAGTGAAGGCTTTGTGTAGAAGCAGCCACACTTTTTCGTATTTCTGCTAACCTCCGTCGCACCAGATAACTGCCACAGGACAGAGTATACAGTAGACCGCACGTTTTTATATCAAAGTTTCTTACTCCTTGATGCATGTCTTAACGAAGACTGGGGGCGCCTCTCTCCCAGTGAATTAATGCGCCTCCAGATACCAACCTAGAAATGTCTACGACTCGGCGCGTACATACAGCGCCTAATCCTCCTAAATGGTCACCCATCTGGCACTGGCTCGACGTTGCTTAACTTCGGTGATCTGGCGAGAACCGGTGTGTCAACGTGATTTGATTGTGTCGTGTGTGTATATATATATATATATATATATATATGTGTGTGTGCGTGTGTGTGTATATTATATATATATATATATATATATGCGTGTGTGTGTGTGTGTGTGTGTCTGTGAATCGATTTATGTTTTGGTTAAATAAAAATGCACTGTTATAGAAATTAATTAATTGCCTTACCGACGTATTTAAGAATGAATCTATTCTTGTTATAATTTTCGCGGAAGTTGAAAAATTATGGTTGTTGGTTTGATTTTAGTCGAATATACGAAAATCTCATTCGGATACGATTTTTTGAAATGGCTTTAGCTATCATTGCCCTGAAACAGGTGTAAACAATTTGGATACTTTTCTGTAAGGTTTTTATCTTAAAACATTATGTCAAAATCATATGGCTTGTAAGAAATGTGCACACACACACACGCGCGCGCGTATGTAAAGAGAGAAAGAGAAAGGGGGAGAGGGAGAAAGGGAGTGAGACGGATTGTTAACAGTAAGTTACACCGTTGCTGGATCAGCACACCCACAACACAAAAAAATGGAATCCAAAACTATCGGGCTCAATAAGATTTCAATTCATCAATAGGTTGCTGGGGTCAGCACTTAATAATGAAAAGTAAATGATAAAAAAAAAACAACTCTGAATTTAACAAAAAGAAAATGGGTAGAAAAATAAAGAAATAAAAGTTTTAAAAAAAAGTAAATTTATAAATAAACATAAAGAAATAAAGAAAAAAAAACGTGAATTTTGTGCCAGCGAAAGCTGATAGCCGTGATGTATCTTAGCCCGCGGGCAATATACACACGCATTCCATTGTTCGTACCGTTTTTTTTTTTGCGAATGGAAAGAAGACCTCTGACCCCAGCGCATGCCTTCTCGGATGGAAAGGCTTCATGAGAGAGGGGGCCGGGGCTAGGGTTAGCTTTTTTGTGGCCGGTACGGATGATATGGAGTTTAGCGTGCTTTTAGAATCATTCATCCACCATCAAAAATTGTAGAAGAAAAAGAATTGTAGAACATAAAAATATATAATTAAAAACTAAAACAAAAAACGAAATTAAAAAAAAAAACAGACGGAAAAAATCATGTATTGAAAAAAAAAAAGTTAAACAAAGGAAATAACGTCCATTAAAAAATACAAGAGACAGGTGCTTCGTTGATCTGTCCACCAAGTCACACCCATGTCACACCCATGTGAATTATAATAAGGATATTATATAATAAAGAAAAAGAAGGGCATCTATTATTACAATACGTCTGTTCGATCTACGCGTTTAAGGACGAAAACGTAATTTGGAAGATGGTTGTGTCAGACCAAGGAAAATGCTCATTCAAACTTGATAGACCAAAATAAAACTTTTTTTTTCAAACTGGCCAGAAAAAATTGCTAATTCATACTCGTGACAGATCAACGAAAAAGTCATTCCAGACATAAGAATTATCCACCGAAGAAAATTATATTTTAAACTTAAACGTGACAGACAGGGGAAAATTTAATTTGAAACATTCAAGATAAAAAGCATGCTGCTTGGATAATATACCAACGAAAATTGTTAGTAAAACATGAAATGGCAAATAAAATTATATTTCAGACTTGAGCGTGACAGACCAATGCAAACTCTATATATATATATATATATATATATATATATATATATATATATATATATATGTGTGTGTGTGTGTGTGTGTGTGTATGTGTGTGTGTGTGTGACAGACCGACTAAAACTCTATTTTAAAATGTAGCATTATATACCAAAATATAACAGACAGATGAACGTTCCATTTTACACATAAGCATGACAGACCAGCCTTCGGGACAAGATCAAAGTGTAGTATCTGTTCTGCAGATGCTGCACTTCTATTTCTTGTTCTCTTTCAGTGGAGGAGAAATCCTTCACGACTGAGACAATTTTTATTTTTGTACCTTTTCTCCACGTTAAAAAACGACCCTGGTGTCTAACTCTGTCCCGTGGGGAGGCATAGTAAATAGGTACATTACCTCCTCACGATGATCTTATGGAGAGCAGAAAGCAGACTTTGGATTTACGTTCGGCATTTTCGTAACTCTCGCTTCTATTTAGTCTTCACATTACTTGAGCGATTTTTCTGATAAAAGAGAAAAAATGCTGTCTACTGTCCATCTATATACAAACGTGCGCGAAAGCTAAAGCCTCCTATTTTCCAACTCAAAAGTTGAAGAGCTACGAAAACGCAAATTGTACCATTAAAACTAGCGACGTTGAGTGTTCAAGTACATATATTTTCAACAATGTCACGGCCATCCTCAGTGCACTTTGTACAGCGATGAACGATGACTATGCATATGTGTCGGGAGCTTTGAAAATGTATGAATGTCGTTCCAAACGTAAAGCCTCCTATTTTTTACCTAAAAAGTTGAAGAGTTACGAAGACGTGAGTGGTACCATAAAACAATTGATCTTTTGCGCTCCAAAATGGATTTGTCTACCAGTCACCACTATTATCAGTGCAGGTTAGCCAGGAATTCAATGGCGAATTTCTGCTTCTGATTCACGTTCATGACAGCGGTTGCTTTCTTAGAGCTTCACATCGTCAATATTTGCAACAGAAAGATGAAACGTTCAAGTCATGAATGTTTTTCCATAATAACAAGGCAGTTTTCAATTCGTGCGAGATAAAAAAAATAGGAGGCATTTCTTTTGGAACCCATCTCGTAACATGTATTCTACGTCTGTGATTTTTTTTTTCATCTTTTTTAGCTTGGAGTAGCATTTTTGCTTTAGGTGACTTTATTTTTTCTGCAATGATTTTGATAAAAAAATGTATGACAAAACGGCGAGAATTACATTTTTTTAATGGAGGAATGGAAGACAGACGAAAATTCCAATTCAACAATAATAACAACAAAAGTGAAAGACGAACGAAAATAATTCGAATAAATAAAAGCAAATAAAAATTTTATTTAGACAAGCCAACGCAAATTCTATTTCATTATTAAGCGAGCCAGACTGCCGAAAATTCTATTTTAAATATTAGCATCATAGACCAGAGAAAATGCTCTGTTCTTCATTGGCCTAACAGAGAACGAAAATTTTAAATCATGCGCAATACATACCAAATATATTATATTACAATTACAAACGTGACAGACTGATGAAAAAAAAAATGCACTAAAAAGAAGTTTTACCTAACGATAAAAAATTCTATTTAAAATCTTAATTAGAACATCGCCCGACAACCGATGTACGACGGCTAACGTACGACATTATTACCTTGATACAAGTTAAGCAACATTAAGCTTTGTAAGTACCAAATGGGCAACCATTTTCGAATGCCGGTGCTGTATATAAAAGAATATGGACACCTGCCTGCAAAAACCTACAAAAACCTGCAAAAACCTAACATTGTATTCTCTCCTGACAAGACATCTGGGTTTGTTTTCCTGTACACATAAATTCGAAAAAGTTGTCAAAAAACAAACATATAACAAATAAATGTTATCAAAGACAAGATAAGTTATTTTTCTACTTAACTGAATACTTTTTAGTGTTTTTATTCAATGTAACATGTTTATTCAGCTCGAAAAAACATACAGTGTTTACCGATGTATTGGAAAATTTAAAATAGCGCCGGACTCTCTCTTGAACACGGTAAGTTTGGAAAAATGAGTTAAATAAGAAACTATACAAAATACTGTTAGAAACCCACCGAATATATGTCAGCCTATGTCACAGTTACATATTGAGCGAGGTTCTAACAGTATTTTGTATGGTATTTTTTATTTTTTAACTCAGTTTCCCAAACTTATCGTGTTTAAGAGCGAGTCGGGCGCTATTTTAAATTGTCCAATACATCGGTAAACACTGTATGTTTTTTCGAGCTGAATAAACATGTTACATTGAATAAAAAACACTAAAACGTATCCAGTTAAGTAGAAAAATAATTTATCTTGCTTTTGATAACATTTATTTGTTATATTTTTGTTTTTATTTTGACAACTTTTTCGAATCTATGTGTACAGTAAAACAAACCCGGATATACTAGTGACTGGGGATTGTTTGTAAATTTGATATTCCCATAAATCTTCCTCCTTTGGAGGAAGTCGTTTCAAACCGCTTACGGTGAGTGCCACTACGGGTTCGGTTAGTGTTTAACCTAGACTGAAAACGTGAAAGTGCCAAGTTCGAATCCAGTTGGTTTCATAAAAAAAAACTTATTCACTAATTCTACACTCAACCTTTTGTCTAACTCCTCGGAGAGGAGGTAAATAAAATGATTCATTCATTTAATATGCATGTGGAGAGATGAAAATGATATGTTGAAATCAAGTGTTATACACCAATGCAAATTGTATTTTTTTAAAAATATCACAGACAAAAAGAAAATAATATTTCAAACTTAAGCATAGCTCATAAGGAAACGGTTTTTCTATTTAGTAATACGCCACGACGTATCAAAAATCAACTTGAGGATAAAACTAACGTAACAGATCATAAACAAATTTTATTTAAATCTAAACCGTGACATGCAAAATAAAATGTTATTTTAAAGCTATGCTTGGAAGATAAACGAATATTCTATTTAAAACATAAGCGTGACAGATTAAAAGATGCTATTTGAAATTCAATACTGACAGACTGACAAAAATTTCAAGACTTTTAACACAGCAAAACGCAAAAACGCAAAAAAAAATTCCGCAAGAAAACAACGAAAACAGTTCGAAGAAAAGGGTCCCTCAAACAGTTGCGTTTGTATTCCGATTCGTGGGAAAATTTAGTACAGAATATATGTTCTTGGCGTAATGCAAGCCACAGTAGGAACAAGAATGCTAAATCTGCACATTTTGAAGAACGTGAGAAAGGAAACGTGCTATTCGAAATACAAAACGGGTAGCATCTCTGCTAGTGAATCATCTTACAGGTGCCCTACGCGTGGGAGGTACTTCTGATCTCAAATCAGACTGACGACTCATGTTCAGATTTACAAAACAACTGCATGATTACAAGGGATGATGAAGACGGACGTTTTAAAACAAAACTGTGACTGAATATCATAAATAAGTTCACATAAATTTATAATCCTTTATAAATAGACAATACAACAAACGCTCATTTTTATTGGCATGGTAACCCAGGTTCGAATCCTGGTCACAGCACCAAATGAACGTTTGTTGTATTGTCTATTTATAAAGGAGTGAGTGTTTAATTATCTTACCAGTGTTAATGTCGTAATGTGTGTTTGTGTGATCGTCTAGTGGTCTTTCTATTACATATGTTCATATGCTGTTATGTGTGAATATGTGCGTGACATGCCATGTATCTTCAACATACCTTCTGCCATTTCGTTGGTCCATCTGGAAATTCTCATCTGGCAGGGAGACTGATACTTGTTTTTTGGGGATTAAGATTTATTTCACTCCAAGACAAGAAATTGGTTCTATAGTTTTTATTCACCTTCCAGATCGTTCGCAGAAGAATGGAAAGTGAATTCGACCCGTGTTGTTTTTTTTCTTCTAGGTCTTATTTCTACCACGTCAGCGTTCGTCCCCCCCCAGCGAAGGGGAGGATACAACAGCGAAACCGTCCTCTCTCTTCCAAGTCCCAACCAAATCTCCTCGATTCAGCTAGCCTGATCACATGACTCACACGCAATCCAATCAGCTGATCTTGACTTCATGTCAACGTGTCTACACTATAATTCACCCCCCTCTCTCTCTCTCTCTCTATCCATTCTCTAACATAAATAAGTTCACATAAATTATTGGATGTATCTGTGCATATGATGATTTTAAATATTAATCGAGTAACGCTGGAAAAGGTGTGGAAATTGAAGTACTAAAAGAAACCAAGACTATACTAGTTTTTCTTTAAACTAGCAAGCCGAAAAAAAGAACAGTTTCTAATTGCATCTCAGATTCTTACCGGTGACGTGGAAAGGCGTAAAATGCGGAACAAAGGAACAATAGGACGAATTCATAATAAATAAACAAATGCTGTCGACAGACGTATGTGCACGCATTTTTTCGTCGACATCAAGCCACGATCCTATCTTTCTTCTCCATAATCATAAACATCTATTGTCAAAATAAAAATATTTTGTGGTATAGACGGAAGAATTTTTCATTTATTGTATTTGATAAAGCTGATTGATAAAAACGAATATGCACCCGCGTGCACGAAAGACACAGAGCTGATGTTTATACATACATTTTAAGACTCGTTCGTTATCTAAAGCGTAAATGCCGTTACAATTTTAAATATGATTAACCAACGAAAATTCTATATTAAGATCCAACATAACTTATTAACGGAAATGTCATTTTACGACCTACAAATTTCTACTTTAAGTTTAAGTACATCATTGGGATAATTCATACTACTAGTCACATCTTCGTTTTTCACAAAGTTTTGGATCTGTTACGTAACGGAAAAAACGTTGATCTAAGTGACAGTCTCTTGGAAGTTAAAAATTTAATCCTCTTTCTGGATGGTAATAATTTAGAATGAAAATAAAAATTACTTATCATTTCTACCCGGTCATGGCTGAGTGGACGAAAACAATTAATTCTGCGGATCAAATAACTTGTGCAGTGTGGCATCTCGTAAATATTCCCTAGTTCGTGAAGATGCACGTGAAGATAGATTTGCAAGTCAAAACGTTTGCAAAATATCAATCAAGATGAGAATGCTAGTCTAAATACATAAAAAAATACAAATTCTTAATCCACATCTCAAAACATACAAAAACATTAAGCCTATCAGACTTACAAATTATTAGTTCAAACTTATAAAGATTCTACTTTAAATTATAGTATATCTGGCATAATTACGTCGACACACCGGTTTTTATTGGATCATCGAAGTTAAGCAACGTTGAGCCTGGTCAGTACCAGATAGGTGACCATTAAGGAACACTAGGTGCCGTATGTATTTAGCTATATCGGTATGTATAAATTGATCATCCTTGCTTTCCATAGTTCCAGGGCACCTTTGGGCAACGTGTAGCACGTGTTAGCCTCCCTTTAATATTTCAGAATGTTACAATAAAGAGGGCGTGAAATCAATAATTGTCGGAGAAAGAAACTGATGAAAACCGAAAAGCAGGATAAAAAGGGTCTGTTAGCACGGAAGTAGTAAGGTTTTTTTTTTTTTTTTTTTTTACAAAGGCATCACCACATTATCAAGGCCCAGAGGCCACTCAAGGATAAGGGTTAAAGAGTGTACAGTAGAAGTTGGTCAATATAGTAATCATTAGTAATGAAAATTTGGTAAATTTAATAACTTATATGGAACGGCTCATCAAGATTTAGAATAATTTCAAAAGAATGCTCGTGTAAGTTCCGCAATCTGATGTACCCGGAGATAACTAAGTATGAAAAAAAAAGCCTCGTATAGCAACACGTATAATTATCTATAATATAAATCTCACTTGTCTGTTTAAATGTATGTATATATGTATGTATGTCTGCCTCCAGACTTGTTTGGTTAGGAGGGTGGCTAGTCTCCCTGAAGGATTAAAAACAAGACCTTCCAAAGGGCGAATGAACTCTTTTTCTGGGTCAACGGCCAACTAGCACAGTGTATATTTGTGTGTGTGTATATGTGTATTGGGGTGGATAGGGTTCCCGTAAGCCGTGGTGAAGGCAACCTTTCTAGGAGAAGCAAATCTCTGATTTAAAAAACAAAGCGGGAGACCAGTACCCGCATTAAGCTGGTCTGCAGTTTAATTTGTTGCTGGCTATCTTGCTCTTGCTTGTTGCTGGATCTCAACATTTTGAACCGAGAGAGAGACTTAGTTGTCGTACAAAGCTAAGACTCTGTAAGATCATCTTTGTATAGATACACCCTCAGGCATTTGGGCTCATAGATTTTAAATGTCTGAGGGAGTGGCACTCGTCTGACAAGACGTTGCAATCATCATGTCTGCCTCCAACTTTCGGCGGATTTTCACAAGATTGAAATCATTTTGAAGCTCGAATTTTCGGACGAATATATCGCAAAATTGGCCAAAAACATTCATTCCTTCACCCTCAAGTAGTCAGCTTTCTAAAAGGAGGGGGTCTATTTTTTTTTAATCCATTTTTTTTCAAGTCATCGTATCGGTTGGATTGACGTTGCCTAATTTTAACGTTCCGAACTTCCGGTCATGTAATGGAGTAGCGGAAGACGTCAGATTTTCTTTCGCTTTTTCCGCTTCTCGTCACGGGTTTGAGCGTACCTGCTTACTATTTATTTATTTATTTATTTTGCCCAAAAGACACCTTAAAACACCCGGGCAACGCCGGACACTCAGGCTAGTCTCATATAAGATACCTTTATTCTGTCTGCATGTGTACTGACGGAAATAGGATTTCAATATATGCGCGATAGACGAAAGGGAATCCTCTATCATACAAATGAATGTAGATTGTTTTGTGCTTAGCAAAACGAAAAAAAAAATCGCAAGTCACACCCATTAAACTCATACTTATTATTATTATTATATATATATATATTTTTTTTTTTTTTACCAGTACATTTCTTTTTCTCCATTCGTGTGGAGATTAGCACTAACAGAATTAGACAAAAACGGGGACGAAATTTAAAGCGAGTTTTTAAATCATATTATATAGGAATTCAGATTTATACATTATAGCATGTAGAAATTCGTTTTTCTAGATTATAGTACGTAGAAATTCGGTTTTTAAATTATAGTACGTAGAAATTCGGTTTTTAAATTATAGTATGTAGAAATTCTGTTTTATAAATTATAGTATGTAGTAATTCGGTTTTTAAATTATAGTATGTAGAAATTCGGGTTTTTAAATTATAGTATGTAGAAATTCGGTTTTTTTAATTATAGTATGTGGAAATTCGGTTTTTAAATTATAGTGAGTAGAAATTCAATTTTTAAATTATAGTATGTAGAAATTCGGGTTTTTAAATTATAGTATTTAGAAATTTGTTTTTTTTTTAATTAAGGTATGTAGAAATTCAGGGTTTTTTTTATTATAGTATGTAGAAATTCGGTTTTTTTAATTATAGTATGTAGAAATTCGGTTTTTAAATTATAGTGAGTAGAAATTCAATTTTTAAATTATAGTATGTAGAAATTCGGGTTTTTAAATTATAGTATTTAGAAATTTGTTTTTTTTTAATTAAGGTATGTAGAAATTCAGGGTTTTTTTTATTATAGTATGTAGAAATTCGGTTTTTAAATTATAGTATGTAGAAATTCGGGTTTTTAAATTATAGTATTTAGGAATTTGTTTTTTTTTTAATTAAGGTATGTAGAAATTCAGTTTTTTTTATTATAGTATGTAGAAATTTTTCCAATTGCATGTGAACGCAAGAGAGCTGTTATACATAAAAAGACGGAAAGAGAGGAGGCAGAAGGTGGATGTGGGGGTAAAGAAGATAAAGAGGAGGAATAGAAAAAGAACTAAATAAAGATGAGGGAGAGAAAGATTTAAAGAGAGAGAGAGAGAGAGAGAGAGAGAGAAGGCGACAAAGTAAAAGCCATTTACTAATATCTATTTTAGCTTTTTTATTTTGTTTTCCAAGAAACCAGGCAATACCAGGTAAACATGCTAGTTTACTATAAATATTAGTATGACGATCGACCTACGTCGTCTCTAATAAGACTCTAATAATACAGACGTTTCATTTAATCCGATGAAGGCCCATTTTTACTGGGTGTGGGGCAGGCTAACACGTATCTCCTGGAGCTACGAGGATATTTTTAAAGACAAAAAGTAAAATAAAAAAAACAAGATTGAAATAAGTAGACACTAGTTTCTTTTACCGCCACTCTCTGCATAGCACCTGCATTCAGATTATAATTAGCATGTTCCAATAAAAAAAGGTAATTACATTCAAACACACAAATATAAAAAGTTAAAAACACTCCTCACAAAAAATGTATTTTCCTCACTTTATGCTTTTCCGGAAAACACGAATATAAATCTAATAAATATTCACTGTCTCTTTCTATGCCCCTAAAACTACTTATGATTAATAAAAGACATATTCTCAAAGAAATATAGATTTTAGAATATTGAGAATAATTTTTATAAGATTAAATAACCGCCATTCACGTGTAACACTATTAGCATCATGGTATGTAGAAATTGCTTAGGAAATGAATCTTGCAGTTGTTTAGTAAAAAAGGAACCCCCCAATATAAATCAAAGAACTAACGTGTTTAGAAAGTTGTACTGTAGAGACGGAAGTATCGAATGATACGTAGCGAAGAAGATTCTCATGTGAATTTCTGTTTTTATGGATAATAAAATTTAGGGTGTTTTTCAGCTCTGCATCAAGTGGAGTTGGCAGGGACAATCTTTTTCTATAACATGGTAACTTTGCAGTAAATTGTATGCAAGTGAATTATACTTATAAAAATACTTTTTCACAAAGAACGTAAAGCCCAAGGAAAAAAGACATTTGCGTTTCTTTTCAATTACTATGACTGCGTCTGTTAACACACATGTAAAGAAATACAATACAGAGAGACGTCACAACTGGTTGAGCTTACTATTAACTGAACTAGTGCCAGCATGTAAACAAAACATAACACTTTACTGGTTGCAATTATAAGAAATGTTTTGTTGCGATAAAAAATCGATTTTGACAGCACGTGCATATGTTCTGATATTGATTCGATGTCAAATAGAATATTTCATCAATAAATATTAAGGATTAATAACTATTAAGGTTGATTATTAGACACAGTGTCTAGAATGGTTGCTAATAGATTAGGATATTTGGGTTCAATCTTCGATCAAGTCATTCCAAAGACGCAAAAAATAAAAGAGATAGGCTAGCCCTGAGATACGGTTTTTTTTTGTTGTTGTTGTTGTGATGTGGAATACGATGTTTTTCCTCTCCATGGTTACGGTATTTGCCCAGCGTTACAGTGTTACTTATAATGTTCTTTGATTATAGACATGTGTATTGTATACTGTACTGTATTTTGTTACAAATTGTCAATATGTACTGTATAAAATTTTGCTTAGGATCCACCATACGGTGATTTCAACGTTGTTACTAACTTTTTATTGCAGTATCCCGGGGTTCTAATGTAAATGTTGTCTCCTTTAAAAATATTCTGCGTTATAAAGAAAGGATTAAGGACAAGTGCAGTAATCCTGGGAAAGATGATGCGCCCTTTCATGCACCTCGATGTAGTAGGAAAGGAAAAACGAGTCAGGAGGTTGACGTTGACCATAGATGGTCGCCCTGTATGTGTTTTAGCAATTTAATATTGTTCTCATAATTTTATCTATCATAATAAAATATAACGCGCAGAATTGTTGAAATGCGCCGTTTGTAGACATTGCAACGGTTGTTTATATTAGTTGTCGATCGGTGACCAGCTCAACTTGAACAGAGAAGGAATGGGATTGGATGTCAAATGCAGCACGCAAGAAAGATAGAAATAGAGAACAAGACAGATGTACAAATATTTAAGAGAGATACACAAGAAAAGACAAAAAAAAAATGAGGCATAAAACGTATTTCACACAGGAAATTACGTCCATTATTTTTAAGCCATGGACAGGTGTATTTTTTGCACTGGAGAACTGATTTATATGGCAATCAAGATATATTTTTTATATGATTAAATGAGTAAAAACATCAACCAATAAACAAAAAGAAACAATTAAGTGTTCAATATAACAAAAAGCCTTATTTTTCAATTTTAATATATATACATATATAAAGCTGAATGTCTGTGTTTTTGTGTGTCTGGTCACAAATAGGCCCCTATATGGTTTACTATTTAAAAAAAAACTGACTGTATATAATGATAGCAGCTACCGGAAAATGGATACGAAAGATTCAAACTACGCGACTTCGAACTATGAATGTTTAATTTTGCTCATGTGCTAAAGTAACAGCAGGGGTTCTGATTTATTTGACTTAACCTACTAAGGTCAATTCTTTGCATTCAATCCTTACTCCTTAGCAGCACATTTTGCCGGCTTAAAATCAAACTGAAAATGTAATACATATCCAAATACCTTATATATGAGATTTTATTCTGTACACCAACTATTAAGAGAAAAGCTCAATAGATACTCTTCACACACAAACCAACAATGTAACTATATATATATATATATATATATATATATATATATATATATATATACATATATATATATATATATATTGCAAGCAAAATCCGGTCCCGCATTGGTCTAAATCCTACCGTCTGATGAGAAGGAAAGTATTTCTTCGAAACTCCGCAGATTAAGGACTATCCACTTATTTTGTGCTTCCTTTTTTAAAAGTAAATATGTTTTTAACTCTTTTTCAAAATGTATTTTAACATGTTTTATTAACTACTTGTTCTTATATATATATATATATATATATATATATATATATATATATATATATATATATATATATATATATATACCAGATGGGTGACCATTTTGGACTTCTAGGCGCTGTATGTGTTGTCCGTTTATATCTGCATTTGTTTCCTGTCATCCTGAAGATATACTTCACTTGCCACTGGTATTTAACAATGTCGACTCAGGAGAAGTGTGGTGGGAGAGATTGCGCACCCATTGACACAAAAAATTTCACGCGCAGGCACCCCTTCCTGTATATCCATAGTCTGTCAAAGACTGACGGAGCCCCCCCTTATATATATATATATATATATTCATTAATTAATTTATATATATATGTATATATATATATAAAGAGAGAGAGAGAGAGGAACTAGATAGATAGATAGTTAGATAGATAGATAGATTGATAGATAGATCTCAAAAACTGCTTCCGTGTGTTAGAAGGCGTTTGCCTTAAATTCTACACAGTTTTGGAGAATTTAGAAACTATGTATTCACAGAACTCGACGTAATAGTGAAATTAAACCAAAGAAACCATAAAAAATGAATAAATTAAAACTCGTTTTCTCAAGAAATATGCAAATAAATATTTATGTAGTCGCTATCATATCTATGACTAAATATTTTAAAACATTCGTATTAATAAATTAAAAATAGGAAAAATAGGATTTTAATATCAACTTCAGAATTGTAAATAATTCAATAAATATTTTTCAAAATTTGGTTTAAATTGAGTAGGACAGTCCCTGAAATGCATGTGGTTTTGTGGTGACTGTAATTTGTCTAGTTAAGATTAGAATAGACAATATTAAATAGTTGACACCAAGCATGACCAACAATACCCATTATTCCCAAACTTTCTAATGACCTTATGCCAAACCGTTGTATAAAGTCATATAAAAACACATTATAAATTGCACTTTCTAATGGCCTTGTGCCAAAACCGAAAAAAAACTCGACTTTATAGGTATATATAAGATGTATATTTATGTTACTATTTGAAAGTCACTTTATGTGTGTGTAAGAGTCCATTCCCATAGGTTCCGAAACGGCTGAGTCCATCTTCTGCAACTTTAACAGAAACGTAATTAATATATCTGGCAGTGTTCTTAGATATTATTTGCACAATATTTTATCCGATAATATCGAAAATCGAAAAAAATCTCTTCTTTCTTCTCTTATAGATATATATATATATATATATATATATATATATATATATATATATATATATATATATATACAGGGGGATATTTTACGTTGCACCGGTGGAAACTTGTGTATAAAATTCTTCTTTTTATCTATAAGAGTAGAAAAACTATGTTTAAGATAACCAAGACCAAATATCAGCTCATGTTGATTTATAAACAAACATAGACTGAATTCGATGAACGACATTATCATTATAATTTTTTTTCATTTTTTAGCGAATTAGTTCACACGGCAAATTATTCTTGGTAATAAAAATATTCACACAGGATTTATTCTATTATAATACATACGAAATCTGCATGAATTAAAATCTGTTTGAGCGTATTGTATGACCGTGCAACGCTGGGCGTCCAGCCCAGCAAGTATATATATATATATATATATATATATATATATATATATATATATATATATATATAGTTATATATATATATATATATATATATATATATATTGTTATATATATATATATATAGTTTTATATATATATATATATATATATATATAGTAAACCACATGCAGTATTGTTTCGCTGTTTCCCAGCTCATCAGTGCGATTAGACAAGCAACTACTTCAGGCCAGGATCAAAACCCGACAGGCGAAGCTTATAACTATTGCGCTATACGACAAGTGAATTAACAATTTTTTGACATTGACCAACGTACCTAGGCTCAATTTGTTGAAACAAAGAGCATCGATTCATATGCAAATAGTAATTTGTATATCACTTCCCAAATGCTCAGCCTGATAGGGAGCATTATAGTCATCCACATACAGTACTGTTTCACAGCTCATCAGTGCAGCTAGACAAACAAGTACCCCAAGCCAGGATCGAAACCTGACGGTCGGAGCTCATATATATATATATATATATATATATATATATATATATATATATATGCGTGTGTGTGTGTGTGTGTGTGTGTGTGTGCGTGTGTGTGTGTGTTGTTGTTGTTGTTGCGAGTTGAAATAAATATTTATTAGCAAAAGTACTGCAGTTTTTTTCATACCTTTCCCTGCTTAGTCCGAATGGTTACTAATTTACATCTTAATGACAATTAGTCTTCTTTTGCATGAATCTGAGCTACAAACAAGTGAAATTATTTATTTGATGAAAGAAATAATCGGTCATTAACAGGGGAGATAATTAAGAAAATTTTATGAATGACTTCTCTTAGCTGGTATTTTCTACCTTCCCACCACACTCTGGGCGGCCTAGTCGGCATTCTCAGGTATTAAGTAGTAAAGATACTCTACCCGAAAAACGGTCGCAATAGCCTGGGACAGCCATAGGATAAGCAATACACCGCAGTCAAGATGGAAAAGGCAATTTTAACAATGGCTTAGACTCTATTGGCTTTTGGAGCCGAAAGAAAAAATTCCCAAGTCATTATAAAGTGAATGTTCCAGTGTTTGTGTGTTTTGTATTTGGACTGGTTACTTGATCGGTACAATAATTCCACCTTTAGGTAAGATTTATGAACGCGGGCCCGCGTATGCAAATGCGTAAAAATGCGAAGTGACGTCACTGTAAGGATAAAGACTATAAAAAGGAGAGAGGCACGTTAAAGAAGACAATGACGTTAGAGACGTCACAGCCGTGACGAGAAATCACGCGTTGCTGGAGAATGAGGAATTAAATGTCATCGTTGCACGAAAAAGTGAGTTCAAGTTATTCTTTGTCTTGTTCTCCTTTGCGACACAGGCGTCTACAATGTGTGGGTCCCGTGTGTAAAAATGTACAAAAATACAGTTATTATAGTGTAATTGTTTTACGCATCCTTAACGATAAAAACATACCTTTCCACTGTCTGTATTCCCTCTCTCTATCTAAAGACATATAAGGATATCACATGCAGATCAATGAACAGATATCATAAAAAATGAAGCCCAAATAGAAGAGAGAGAGAGAGAGAGAGAGAGAGAGAGAGAGAGGGAGAGAGACTAAAAAAAAAACACTATTGTAAATAGTTAATGAAATTGAATTATCAATAAGTATTTTCCCAAGAAATTCTTGTTCTACTTTTTCATTTCCTAACATAAATATACATTTTTTTCTCATATAAATATGAAATCTCGCATCGGTTCTATTATTTTGGAAATACCCTCAACCCCAAAAAGAGAAAAAATGAATACAAAATACAAATCTATGCTTCCGGATTTCCGTGCGACAGATGTTTCTGCAGAACAATATGCAAAAACGCAGGGGTCAAGGGTTGAAAATGGACACTGCATATTTATAATTGGATCTGACATTGACGCCCGCCATCCACCCCATTGTTTGCAATCAATAGTGGCGGATGAAAAATTGTTAGAATGGAAGGTCAACGCGTCGGGCTAAAACAGCAAACTCTATAAATGTGAGCTTCTTAGCTTTCGGGAAAATATTTTCTATGGGGATTAGCTTGTAAAATGTATTAGGTGCTAGCAGAGAGGCTTGGCGTTGCCCGATACCGAAACAAAAATGCCTTGGTGTTTTGCGTTAAGTTGAGCGACGGTCGCTAAGTGGTTAACGACACATGCCGAAAACCTGGTTGTACGAAGCTCGAATTCAGTTTGTTCTACAGAAACGCTTTCTTCAAAGCCACAATTGATCTTGTGTCTTACCTTTTTAAATTGTGGTAAATAACATAACCTATTATTATTATTATTATTATTATTATTATTATTATTATTATTATTATTATTATTAATAATAATAATAATATTATTGCGTTGCCTCGGTCCAGTCTCGAAAGACAATAAATACCCCCTGTAAGGGTAGATGCGCGTGTAATTGTGAGGCAAGAATTGCGCAATCAACAGCCATACCTCTACTGGATTGTCACTGCTTGTGTCCAGTGGCAAGAGAGAAGGACTAGACGACTGGAAACAATGTCGAGATAAGCTGAAAGCACATACAGTACCTGGAGTTCCCAAACGGTCACCCATTTTAATACTGGGCAGGCTTAATGTTGGTTAACTTCGGTGATCTAACGGGAACCGGCATGTCAACGCAATTGTGCCGTTCATCGACGCGATAAACCATATAGTAAGTGAATGCAGCAAACTTGCCAAAAAGGAATACCAGAACAGACTCGACCAAGTGGGTAGGGCAGTACACTGGGAATTATGCAAATAAGTACAACTCGAACGCACAGACAAATCGTAAAAACATAAGCCAGCAACAGTACTTGAAAACAAGAATCACAAAATCCTATGGGAAATGGACATGCCAATTGATAAACCCACCCAAGCAAGAAGAATAGATATCGTAGTTAACAAGAAAGAAAAGTCCTGTTAAATCGTAGACTTTGCTGTTCCAGCCAACCGCAGGGTGAATATCAAAGAAAAGGAGAGAGCTGGAAGGGATATAGATGATGAAGCAAAACAAAATAATACCTATAAGCACTAGGAACAATCCCGAAAAACCTTGGAAAAAATGAGAGAAATTGGAATAAGAGGAATGACAGGAGAGTTTCGATAAATATCAATAATGAAAACATCTAAAATATTAAGGAAAACGCTTGAATATCGAGACTAACACACATGAGCCAGACACTGCAGTAGAGACAAAACATGAAGCGCTACATGGAACCAAGAACAATGAAGCGGCATATCTATAATTTCTATAACCCAGCTCAATACCCTTATTACCACATCCTCCCAAAAAAAAGAGTGAGACCGAGTAGTCAAAAAAGAAGAAAATACCTCTAAGAGGGCATTGGCCAGATCTCCACTACAAAACGTGCGAAGATAACTGGAATTTATTGCCACTCAAATTCCAATGCCCACCGCTAGTAAGAAATCAATGGCAAGCGGCTGTTGAGATTATGCAAAGTTATTTGCAAATGTTTTCGAAAGAGGTGGAGAGGTAGAGAGTACTGGAAACCCGGGGAGACTTGCTGTCACTCAGCTTCCATGGAACAGCACATGTTGTTATCAAGGAGAGATCTTTGATGACCTGTGTGAAAGCTCCCTTTGAGCCAATAATAATATTTTTCTTTTCTTTTTTTGTGTGTATTTGATAATAGTCAATATTTAGTGAGAGAGCGAAGAAGAGTTGATTAGATGATTACGTAAGTATAGTGTAATTAACTGAACTAAATTTCGGTAAATGATTAGTATGTCATTAATACGGAGCACACTCGATGTCTTCCGAAAGTCAATAAAGACGTATATATTCTTCTGCTTAAAGGTGTGACGTTTTTGTTTTCTTGATAATTACTATAATTTCGCAGCTGTAAATAAATTGAAACAAACGGCGTAATCCAAATTTGAAATGTCAACTGCGCACGCCTTTCTGACGACAATGTTGTAATTAAAATGAAATATGCTCATGAGGGTAAATCCAAAAGTAATTCCTATTTCTTTAGCTGAAAAAGGGAAAGATCTACGAAGAGGGGAGCGGTACTATTAAAACGAGCGCTCCAGAATTTATTTTTCTACACGATCACAACCATCCTCAATGCATTTTGGCCAGGGATTCAATGATGCATCTCTGCTTCTGACTCTCTTTCTTAGCTCTTTTGGCCAAGATCAAAGTGTAGTATCTGTTCCGGCAGATACTGCAGCTATGACTAGCTAGGACTAGCTATGACTAGCAAAGACCAGATGTGGGGGCAACCCCACATGCCTGACCTTTAACCAGCTCCCATTTCCCACCTCTCGGGAGCTGGTCCCCTTTTTCCCTTCCCCCTCCCTTCACTCCTCACATTAAAAATTGGCCTTGTGCCTAATTTGCTCGGTGGGGGAGCAAATAAATACCATCTGTTCCGGCAGATGCTGCACTTAAGATAATTTGTACCAGTCAATGGAGGGGAAACCCTCTATACTGGGACAATTATTATTTTTGGTAACCAGAGTGACCCCTTTTAGGGGAGCTGGTTTTTACCTCACATTAAAAACGGCCTTGTGCCTAATTTGCTCAGTGGGGGAGCAAATAAATACCATCTCTGCTTCTGACTCACGTCGATGAGAGGTGTGGCTTTCTTAGAGTCTCACAGCGTCAATATATGCATCAAAGAGAGGAAAATTTCATTATTATGATGACTAAGCTTATGCATTTAATGCATAAGCTCAGTCATCATAATAATGTAATTTGCAATCCCCTCTGGCCTATTCGAATTGATAAAATTGGATAGAATTATTTTTGGAGCGCCCCTCATATATAAGACCTTTGACATAATAATTCAATGAAGGATTCTACGCTACGAAACAGATGCTGTTAGGAATTGAACTTTTCTACATACTTCAATATATAAACGGAAAGATGGACATCATGAAATTTGGAAAGTAAACATTTGTCAATTATGCATTGTCGTTACATCGAACTTCATAAGTTAAAGGATTTGTAGAAATAAAAGGTGAAATCTAATTGAATAAACATATTTTCCCATAAACATATATATGTGTGTATGTTTGTGTGTTTGTTTTTTTTTTCATTTTTCTTAAACTTTTTCTTCTAGGGGATGGGACATCCAACCAGATGTCTGACATTTACCCCTATTTTAGTGAGTCCAACCAAGAGATCTTTTCAGGATTCTAGCCGTCCCTTTCAGTGCAATCGTTTGTATTTCACTTGCACTTGGTTCACCGGGTATGCTTGCTATGTACTTTTTAAAGTTCTTTTTCATAAGCCCAGTTGCTCCTATGATGACTGGTATAATTGAAACGTCTTTTAATTTCCAATTTCATTTCATATCATACATAAGTCCTTGATACTTAGTAATCTTTTCCCTCTCAACTCTGTTAAGCCCTGTATCATTGGGTACACTGACCTCTATTACGGTCGCTTTTTTGTGTGTGTGTGCGTGTGTGTGTAAATAAAAATTCTGAATTAAATTATGTAGAATTAATAAAAAAGAAAATATTTCTTGACAAAGAGTACAAATAAATTTTAATGTTTTTTTCTCATCGGAGGAAATGTTAATAACAAAATAGATATGGCTAATTATAAAGTTTGCTTATTAGCACATGAATTGAAGATTGAATTCGAAATGATAGTGCAAAAAAAAAAAAAAACACTCCATAGTGAATGAATGGCGATACAAGAATATTTGTAAAATTCTAACAAACGAATATTGGTATATCTCGGTCTCTGAATTAATTGCTGGATTTTTAAAGCATATTCCAGGCTGAAAGATGAAACCCAAGTCATGCATGTGTAATTATGCATTATTTTCACTGTGGTATAATCCTCTGAAAACTCCTTTGAATGACTCAATAATCGCGCAGGCAAAATACTGGAATTTACCCGAAATGCAGTTTTTATGTAACATGTACCGAGAAATTCCTTCTATAGTTAGTTTATATCAAATCAATATTCATTTTTCCTTATATTAAAGTTATTACAACTGTTTAAAGATTATTATTATATAATGTTGGATAAAATAAAACAGGAGAAACAATCCCCAAATGCACCCGCCGTACAAATGAAACATAATTTTCTCTTAGCTATATCTAGGTCGTAGACAAACTTGGCCGCATCTGGTCGTAGAGTTTAAAGGGAACGAAGAGGAGAGATATGAGGATAAGAACAGGGTGTGGGGACGTTAAAAGCTCTCTAATACAAGGTTTAGAAGCTGGAGCGAGAAATTAGCACTTGTAATTATTAAAGGAATATACATATTCATACTAATATTTATTTGGACTTTGGGTTTACAGTAATAAGCAGCAGATAAACAGAACACAAACATTAGAATGTATTGTTCCAGAGGTTGGTTGGTTGGTTGTTTTTGTTTTACGGCATATCAACCCTTTTCGGATTATTTAATGCCGAATCCAAAGATTGTGAAAAAAAAATTTTTAAAGAATATATTTGTTGTTTTCACGTCGGTTTCTATTTAACCCATAGTTGGGACCCTAACAGGTACTACCACTTCGGGTCAGAGTGGACCTGGGAGCAATGGTAATTAAAGGGTGGCTTCACACTCCCCAAAGCCCACAAGCTGGGGCCTCACCACTGGATATAGTTTAAGATCATATCCAGGACCCCCATTAATGGACTTTTACCCTCTGCAGGGGGGGGGAGTCGGCGTATTCTAATGCCCCACCGACAGGGCCTGTTCCAGAGGATATACAAATAAGAAATATTAAATTTTCTTTATCCGTTAAGTGTCAAACAAATGAGCTCTTCTCATCAGAGAAAATATATTAGCAAATTGTGTGTGTGCGTCTCTGTGTGCGTCTCTCTTTATGTCTGGTAATAAAAAATAAAACGCATATTTGCTCTACAACAGTATTGAGCACTTTCTTCAGTTTTTATTAATTACCATTTCTACTAAATGTATATATATATATATATATATATATATATATATATATATATATATATAGTGGAAATGGTAATTAATAAAAATTGAAGAAAATGCTCAATACTTTTGTAGAGCAAGTCTGATGAAGCTACAGACGGCCAAAAAAACGGCCAAGTAGCTGAAACAATAATGTAACTTAACAGAAAGATAAGGTAATAAAAAATAAAACGTATATATATATATATATATATATATATATATATATATATATATTTATATATATATATATATATAAAGTTTTGAAAATATATATGGTAATTAAGTTACACAGAATTTTCAGCGCTTTATACTCGTGAGGCTTCGTCAGGTTATTGCGGGGAATTTCTGTTCCTTCGTGTTTTTGTATATCCCAAAGCTACTGGGTGTGCTAGTCAACTAAACAAATTATTAGTTTTTCACACACTCATTAATTGTAGCTAATCGCGCGCACTTGTTTCTTTGTTGTATTAGCAAGTATTTTAAGCGTACAAAAGTTGACTTATAACCAATGTTTTATGTCAAATTAGTGGTTGAATATTGTAAATATCTGCTTACAATTTGCATAAAATACTTCTAGAGTAAACGTAGTATTGTAGAGCCTACCCCCTATTAATCCCTGTCGATGCATCGAACGGAGACTATAATACTCAGTGTGATGCGACTTATTATAATAAAAACATATCTAATATTTCACTAAGATCGGCCGAGTAGTTTCCGAGAAAAGGGCAGTCAGACAGATATTACAAAGGGAAATATAATACGTCTAGGTATTTATTACAAACAGAAGAGTAAACCATCGTCGAAGAAAGTAAGGGGCCGACTTAGGCCAAGGACGCATCTAAAGAAGACGAGGCAGTCCGCGTGACTCTACCGAAATCGTCAGTTCTGGAGAAAACATGCGTATTCCCATCTACTGAAAATACGTCCACACATACACACAGATACACATACACACACAAAGACCCACATACACACATACATACACACACAAAGCAAATGCATACACACGCATGCACGCATACACGCATACATATACACATATACACACATACACACATATACACATACATACACACACACAGACACACACACAATACACATACACACACATAGGTACACACACATACATACACACACAATATACATGCATACACGCACATACATACACATGCATACACACACAATACACACATACACACATATACACACATACACATATACACACATGTATACACACATACACTCAAAAAGAATTACTCTTTTCAAGGTTTCTTGCCATTTTCATATCTGTACAATGTCTTGTGACACGTGTTTCTCATTAAGTCAGCTTTCTTGGTATATTTTTTTTTTTTTTACCAGGGGCTGGGCAGGAATCTTTTCATGCACCGACTCTCTCCACCAAATACACTCGTTTTTAAATCCTTGCTC
Source organism: Euprymna scolopes (assembly GCF_053919585.1). NCBI lineage: Eukaryota > Metazoa > Mollusca > Cephalopoda > Sepiida > Sepiolidae > Euprymna > Euprymna scolopes. The sequence continues at coordinate 62,862,781 of NC_136511.1, forward strand.
TTTTTTTTTCATCCGCATCTCTTCCTGTTTTATTTTTTTTATCATCATCTCTTTTTTCTTTTAAAAGATGATGTTATTCCATTATTCATTCTGCGATTAATTCCATCCATTGTTCCAGAAATCAGCCATTTCACTATTCTATGCGTTCACTCTGTTTTTATTTTTTTTCTTTTGTTAGTCTGTTATGTTTTTGTTTTGTTTTTTGTTATTATTGTTGCTGTTTCTTTATTTTTTTCTTCTTCTTTATTGGTTATTTTTAATTGTATTTATTATTGTCTTTTTAGGGATATGTATATATATTTTTTTGTTTTTGTATTCTACATTTCATTCCATTTAATCCTATCAAGGAATTCTTGTAATGCTTCGTGTAGTCGCTCAATTTTCGCAGATTCTTCGGATTAAGTAGAAGAAATCGGACGACACATAAACATCGTTACAGAATAGCACGTTCTTCGGAATTATTCAAGGTTTTAAGGCAAAATCTTTGATTTGGGAATTTTTCGAATAATGAATTGTTTTAATATCAGTTTATTATTTGGTTTGTCCTTCCCTAAAAAGTCACCTCACCCTTAGCAAAACAAGATCCAAGAATCACGGTTTTGCTGGATTGGGACCGATAAAGGGAGATGTTTAAAAGTGTTGACGCATCACTCTCAGTTCTTTAATATATAAGTCGTCTGTCACGATTCAGCTTTTGCTTCTCGTGTTTAATTATCCTATAGAATATGTATAAGAAAGATTCAAATAGCTTATTATAGATGTGCACAAGCATGTATCAAGAGCCTAAGTTCGTTATTATGTCACGATTTTGTGTGCCAAAATAAAGTTTTAATTATTGTTTATTTTTGTCTGTGAGACTTAAGTTTTAAATATTACTAGCGGGGAATGGATGCTCGGCTTTGCCCGGTCGTAAAATACGCTTAAATATAATATGTTATTTTTTGTCCAGATTTCTATATATATTATATCATTATAGGATCGTGATTTCAAAGGGGGGAAAAAAAACTTTTTGATGCCATCAGCTCTAATCGAAATCGAAAGCTAGACTGTAGAATTCAAAGCTGGTGACGTTACCACCAATCTGAATTGATTAAAAATAAACTAAGATCAAAGTTAAAAATGTGCAATGATTTTTGGAATTTTTACCCTTTTTGACCTATTTTGACTCTTTAAAAACTATTTTTACCGGCTAAAGACCTATAAAAGAACCGGCTGTAAATACCCCAATCATTTGAGGCACCTATCATTACGTTTTCCATTTGACCTATATATATATATATATATATATATATATATATATATATATATATATATATGTGTGTGTGTGTGTGTGTGTGTGTGTGTGTGTGTGTGTGTGTGTACACTAGTAGAGAGACCCGGTGTTGTCCGGGGTTAAATGAGGATCAACAAATGTTAAACCCTCCCATAATTTTTATGTCATCGAAATCCACTAAATCGACCATTTTTAATCATTCATTGGCTGCTTCAGTCAAGGACACGCCCACTCGCAATCAACCGTTAGAAGTTTTCACATGCCTCCGCGCAATGACTTTTTCCACAATATATTGTAATCTACATTGCACTATAGAGAATCTACTATTTATTTCATGAACGTCTCTCTAAATAATAGCTTCATTTTAAGTGTAAAATGCAAAAGTCAAGTATCATGGTAGAATTATGCTCTAAACAGAAACATTCATTGCGAACGCGCCCCTGTCTTATCAAAGATCGTACTACTGATTTTATAAAATAATTTTTGCATAGTAACTTGACTTAATAGTAAATACACAACAGCCAAGTATCATGGTTCTGTTGTATTCTAAAAAAATCATTGATTTAGAACGAACCCCTGCCTTATAAAAGAGTGTACAGTTGATTTCATAGGTTGGACCTTTCCGCGTGTGATGATAAAAATTCTCAAATGCACTTGTGATGTTAGGTTGTATAAAAGTGTTGGATTGCATAAGGGTTGTTCTACCAAATACACACTAGTTAATTGCGTTCCTCTTGTATTTGTGTTACATTAATGTACTAAAGTTAAATAACAATTTTCTATTGTGCGGAGTTTCTTTTTGCTTTCACGATTTGAAGCTAATTGTTTCTAAATTGATGTGAACACTAGAATACTTCAATTAAAAGTCAAATATGAACACGGAAACCTATACAGGAATAAAAGGCGAATCAAATGAGGGATAGGTTTTTAGGTTTTTAATCAGTCACATTCAATTTAGCTTAAACTTGAGATTTCTGAAAAAATGAATAGTGCGGACTTTCTTTTTGGTGGCACTACACACACACACGCGCGCGCGCACACACACACACACACACACACACACATATATATATATATATATATATATATATATTTATATAAAATGGGTTAAGAAATTCCAACGAAAGAAAGATGTATATTTAAATAAGGGAGTAGTCACCAACAATGTGTATTTTTTAACATTATTTTATTATTCCGTGTCTTGGTTTTTCATTGAGAATTATGTTTGGATCACTGTAATAATGTTTTTAAGTCATTGAAATCGTTTTCAATGACTTAAAGACATTATTACAATGATCCAAACAGAATTCTCAATGAAAAACCAAGACACGGAATAATAAAATAATGTTAAAAAATACACATTGTTGGTGACTACTCCCTTATATATATATATATATATATATATATACATATATATATACATATATATATATATATATATATATATATAATGTTTTTGGTATAATATGATTTTTTTATTTTAGATTTTACCTTTTACGTATGCCAATCTTTTTTTGTTCAGGAGTTCAATATATGTTAAACATAACGACAGAGCATTTATCAAAGCCCTGAGGCGGCTCGAGGATAAGGCTTAATGAGTATACAGAAGTCAATAGGATAGTACCGTAGTAATCGCTAGTAGTAGAAATTTGGTAAAGTGGATTAATTAAAGGGGCGGTTCAACAAGGATTTTTTTTTTTATGTTGGACTTGTAAGACAAGTGAAACGGAAAAGGGTTCCACAGGTGTTTAGTTCTAAGAAAGAAACTTTATTCACGGAATCTAGGTTTAGGTTTAGGCACTGATAAAGAGTGGCGGAAATTATTGATAGCGGTTCTAGCTAGACGAGTGCTTTTCGTAAAAATTTGTCGGGAGGGGACTATAGATTTGAGCTCAAACGAGGACTTGCATATATAAAAGAATTATAGTATAGTTTTTTTTTTATTTATATATAGGAGTGACCACTTATCTAAGCCCGGAGCCTACTCGAGAATAATGGTTAATAGGTATACATTAGTCAATGGGATTAGAGTGTAGTAATCGTTAATAATAGAAATTTTGTAAATTGAATTACTTTAACTTGTTTATGTTGGACTTGAAGACAATCAAATTGTAGTCTGCTGGAAAGCAGGAAAGCAGAACAGAATTCCATAGCCGCACAGTTCTAAGAAAGAAGCTTTGTTCATGGAATCTACATTTAGGTTCAGGCACAAATAAAAGAATGAGGGAAATTATTGATAGTGGTTTCAGCAAGACGAATGTTTTTCGTGAAAGTTTGGTGAGGGGGGAATCATAGACTGAAGCTCAGACGAGCACCTATGAAAATAATGATAAAGCAGGGAGAGGCTCGCAACGTCTCTTCTGTGGGAAAGAGGTTACAGGGAAGGGAAAAGGGCATCCTTTACTAATCTGCAAAGTGTATTTTGAATACTTTCAAGGCAGGATAAGCTGCTTCTAGCAGGTCCGACGCAGATGTGGCAACAGTACATCATCATTTGACGTACTTGGCTTTTATATAGGTAGAGAATTGCATCAAGAGTGAGATATCTACTGGGTTGGTAGAAGGATCCTACCATTTTACCAGCGAATTTGCAACGAATTTGATGTATGTGCTCCATTTCAGATCGGTAGTAAAGGTCAAGCCCAGAAGCTTGTCAAAACACGAAGCCTCACCAAGACGAGAGCCATTCATTTCAATTGATATCAGATGAGGATCAGAGCAGTGATTATGTAAAGATAGGAGCTTGGTTTTAGATACATTAAAATTAACCAGCCACCGTTTTCCCCATTGTACTGCGTGCTCATAATCAGAGGAGAGAGAGAGTCAGAGAGAACGTGGTCGTTTACGGCCTGTCATGTGTTGCCATTGATGGTAGTTTCGTCAGCATAAATGTCAAAGAATGATTTTAGGATATTATTTGGAAAATCATTGATGTAGATCAGGAAGAGAGTTGGGCCCAACATAGACCCCTGAAGGACTCCACCATTAATACTCTGAGCTTCTGATTTCTTCCCATCAGCCACTACTCTTATGACCCTATCCAACATTACCAGCTATATTGTAGCTGGATATCTTATGAAGTAGACCTTTATGCCATGCCCTATCAAAAGCCTTTGATATATCAAGAGCAATTGCCCTAGAAAGGAGACCTCTGTCGAGAGATTCACTAATTCTATGAGATATAATCGTTAGCACATCGGCATTAGCAGAACGGACAACATATTGTCTGTAACTAAGAACGTTATTTTTGCTGAGGTGGTTTACTACTTCTCTATTTAACACAGATTTTAGCAATTTACTCATGACGCACTAGAGACTAATTGTTCTGTACTAAGAGGAAGATGAGAGATCACCATAAGTTTTAATCACGGGGCATACCGATGAGATTTTCCAGGATATTGGGAAGAAATTCTCTTTAAGACACCGCATAAACAGCTTTTGTAAGTACGAGAGCTAGTTCAGGTTGAAGCTTTTTCAGCACTATAATTAGAATGCCGTCGGGGACAGTTGTTTTACTAGAATCAAGGTTTTTGATTAGCTTGGCAACATCACGCACATATATTTGTAAGTTGCATAACGTGTTTTCTGATACAGGTGGAAATAAGGGGAGTTGACGGTCTTTGTCGCATGGGGTAGAATAAGCTGCACAGTTCTTGGCAACAAGTCTGGCTTTTTCTGATGCTGACGAGATGATGATGATGATGATGATGATGATGATGATGATGATGATGATGATGGTGGTGGTGGTGGTGGTGGTGGGGTGAATAAAGCACACGCTTCTGTTCAGGACCCTATTTTCAATTTCCAGAACTGGTGGGAACCAAGCCGCTACTCAGCACCTTTGGACTTAACATACAGGGCTTAGCATACAACTCTCTCGCGCCCATTGTTACTCTTTTACAGTGGTTGCTGGCAGTCCCGAAAGCGGCTTTAGTCTCAGTACATCTATTACGTTGGAAGCAATGGGAAAAGTGATTTCTGTGCGCAATGGCAGCAACACATTCTGGAGAGAACCGCGGCTGGCTGTTAAGATTTTGCTGGAATTTTTGGGAGGGTATGAAGCGGTCTATACCTACAATTAACAATTCCGTCAGATCTGAAACTATAGAGGACACATCATTTTGAAACATGGAACTACCCCAGTCAGCCATAGAGTATCGATAAATAGTACGTTGGGGAGGTACGTTTGAGGACATATGGCATTTTATTTTTATCTGTACTGATACAACCGATTGGTCGTAAGATCTAAGTGGTGACTGAACAGAAGATGAACATAGCTCAGGGCAAGTTGTGAGAAAAAAGTCTAAGAGACTTACATACTGACTGTCAGTATTGGGCACAAGGTGGGTTCGTGAACAATTTGAGCAATAGATTAATCGTGACAGAATCTCCCCTCATCTGTCTTGTATGAGTGAGTTAACTATTCTATATTGTGAACATTGAAGTCTCCACGGACGTGAATGTTGGTCGAAGGATGAAAAGACAGGATGTGGTCATTTTTTTTTCAGATATGCTCTTAAAGATATTGTGGTTGTGATTGAGGGCAAATATAAACGCCGCGGTGTGAGCAAGTGCAACTCGGAAGCACATATAGATAAAATAAGGGTCTAATTAGTTACCACACGAAAAGCATATTGTAATGTATTCCATGCCAATGACGATCTTGGTGGTCAGATTGGAATGTCAAGTTAGAGTATCCTTTTATTACGAAATCATCTAGTGGAATAGTCGGTCCAATGCCGGTAAGGATTAGGGTTAGGATTAATAAGTCTGGTTTAGTATCCTATTATTGGAATTCAATCTCTCAAATGTTGGAATATACACCCCTGATGTTGGAGAAGGAGACATCGTAGTGGAGGTTTACGTTCTGAGTTAGAGTTCTGCGTTTAATCGTATATTTTTCTGAAGACTTTTCATGATGGAGTTTATAGATCTGTGTAGCAGGTCGACAGACTTGGTTAGAGCAGGACAGAGAGGGAAAGTAAGAGAGAAAAAGAAAAGAAGGAACATTTTCTGTATCACATGAAAAGGTAAAGCCGAAACAATTACCCACTAATATGGCATCGGGAAGCCCCACCAGAAGCTAGGGCGTGGTCCAGAATCCATTCACTAATCGGCAATATATCAGCCCCAGTATTTTGCACACGCTGACAGGATAGCCTCCTTAATGTTTAATCCAAAGTTGGGATCCCTGACTATCAGGAGGATAACGTCAGCTCAGATAAAACGTTTACCTCCAGCACCCTTACTAGTGACATGGCCACAAGGATAGACATTGAAACAGAACATTATCGACATCTCAGGCTGCTGTTCACACAACAGATTACGTTTCAATTCTTTACATGTTGGAGCAACTGTTTCGCATGAAAAATATATATTTGAATCCCGGAATATGACTATACTGTTATTCTTTTATATATGCTTTCTTGATATATTTAACAAACATTGATCTGGTAAGCAAAAAGGATTGACATGCACAATATATATATATATATATATATATATATATATATATATATATATATATATATATATATTCGGAATAATACAACTGCATATTTCGGAGTTTTTTTTAGATGAGCATTGATAAATTGAATTATTGAGTTTATTCGAACTATTGCTCTCGTTTTGAGTGTTATAATCATAACTTTTCAGCTTCTTCGGATGTATTAGATAAAGAGTTCGGTTTTAAATTACCTAGAGATTCCCGAGTTTGACAAAACAAAAGAATTACGAATTTAACAAGGTCAACTTGAATAAGTTCAGAGATTACATCAGCCGAAACGTTGCGAGAATAGCAAATAGTAATACGAATAATACAAATAATACAAACTAGCTGGGCCTGTGGAAATTCCACGGTTGCATCTTTCATATGTAATATATTTTTGCTGGGCATTCTGTGGACGTTCACCGTGAATGAAGACCTCGCGATATTATTGTAGCCGTTTGGTTTAAATTGTAAAAGTATTTATCTAGATAATCTGGTTAATGTAGTGTCAGAATATATCTGGTTCTCACAGTTTATCTTTAACATTCTCATCGGAGTCTGTGACGTATTTTCATTGTACAGACGCCCGGCTTGAAAAGAAACCTTACGATATTATTATACCATATTTACACAGAACAGATACTACCATTGATTCCTAGTCCAGAAACTAAGAAGATATATTTAAGTTTCACATAAAACCCAAAGGTGACGGAAATTTTTTCAATTTTATTTATTTGACATTGCGTTTTAATGATCGGGGGATCCTATTTATTAAAAAAAAAGGTGAAAACATACCACGAACATTAAATTAGCGTATCTATATACTAATTTAATGTTCGTAGTATGCTATGATTGAGGCCATGACAAGAGAATATTTTTTTCATTATTTTGACTCTCGAGTATATATCAGTTTATATGTTTTTAGATAGAGTTATATCTTATATGTATTTTAGATAGAGTTATGTGATTTTCGATGGATTAACTGTGTCGGATATATACTCGAGAGTCAAAACAATAAGAATATCCTCTTATCACCTTCTATCCTCTTTTTAATAAATATTATTCTCGATTGAATAATTTATAATGTTAAAGGTACTACAATATTAATATATGGATTATACAGGGTTAGTGTGAAGACCGTTTTTTAAGACAACTGGCATAAGGATTTCTTTCAGATAAACGATTTCTTATCGTAATGTTTTTTTTTGTGTATCATTATTTGCTTTACACGCACATATACACACAGAAACACATCTATACACTCATATACACACACTCATACACATACACACTCATACACATACACACGCATATACCCATACCCCAAATTGTTACGCTTAGTCTTTCCTTCTATCTTCGACCACAACGCTGCATCACAATATATGGTGGAGCCCATTCTCCAAGACATTCAAAGAAATTAGTGAATTTCATTCGCTTATCCAAGAATGTTGTTTTCTCGTCCTGCTTTCCATTTTTGTTAGAAATGAGAAAAAAAAATGTCATTCTAACGAACAGATGGTCCGCCACATACTGTAAAGATGGTGTCAGATCTTTATTATTATTTATTTCTTTTTCGATACCATCGTGTTACAAAAGAAACAGCCAATTCTAATATTTGAAAAGATTTGATTTGCTTTTCTTGAAGTCTTGCCAGATCTTTCACCTCTCTCTCTCTCTCTCTCTCTTTCTGTCTCTCCTCACTCTTTCTCTCCCTCTCTCTCATCACTCTTTCTCTCCCTCTCTCTCTCTCTCATCACTCTTTCTCTCTCTTCCTCTCTCTCTCTTCCTCTATTTCTCTGTCTCTCTCTTTCTCTGTCGCTCTCTTTCTCTGTCGCTCTCTTTCTCTCTCATCACTCTTTCTCTTTCTCTCTCTTTCTCCCTCTCCCTCTCTGTCGCTCTTTCTCTCTCTCTTTCCCTCTCTCCCTCTCTCTCCCTCTCGCTATCTCTCTCTTTCTTTGTCTCTCTCTCATCACTCTTTTTCTCTCTCCCTTTCTCTCTCCTTCTCCCTCTCTTTCTCTGTCTCTCTCTCATCACTTCTTTCTCTCTCTCTTTCTCCCTCTCCCTCCCCGTCTCTCTCAGTCTCTCTCCCTCTCTTTCTCTGTCTCTCTCATCACTCTCTCTGTCTTTCTCTCTCTCTCCCTCCCATCCCTTAATCTCTAGCACTAACAAACGTGTATTTAAGACGAAATAATAAATTGTGTGTGATTAGAAGACAATGGGATTGTAATGAAAAAAAAACGGAGACGTAGAAAGGGAAAGACAAACAGTCATAAAAACAAATAGAGAAAAAGAGAAAGGGCGAAACAGATAGACAAAGAAAAGGGATAGATTGAGACAGATAGAGGGAGAGAGAGACAGATAAATCGATAAGTAAAAGACAAGCATACAAAAATGATGTATTGCATTAACAGACCAAGAAAAAAATGATATTTCAAACTTAAGCGTGATAAACATACTAACATGATGTTTCAAACTTGAGTGTGACAGGCATACTGAAATTATATTTAAGAACTTAACCGTGATAAACAAAGGAAATTATTTCAAACTTAAGCGTGAGAGACTTAGGAAAATGGTATTCCAACATAAGCATGAGAGACTTAGGAAAATGATATTTCAGACTTAAGCGGGAGAGACTTAGGAAAATGATATTTCAAACTTAAGTGTGAGAGACTTAGGAAAATGATATTTCAAAGATAAGCGTTGAGAAACTTAGGAAAATGACATTTCAGACTTAAGCGGGAGAGACTAAGGAAAATGATATTTCAAACTTAAGTGTGAGAGACTTAGGAAAATGATATTTCAAACTTAAGCGTTGAGAGACTTAGGAAAATGATATTTCAAACTTAAGTGTTGCAGAATAAGGAACATGAGTTCTCTTTCAAAAAATTTCAGTACTCAAAGTTACGACGCCAGAAGTGGACTCGGTTTATCTAAATATGAAACGGAAGTCACTAAACATAAAACGAAATATGAAACTATATCGAAATAATTTATTTCTAAAAAGTATTTTAATTTGAACGCTTCTTGTGCTATCATGAAACAAAATTTTTTTTAAAAATTGCATTTTTTACATTTCGGTAAATAGTTTTTTTATTTTGTTTTAACTCGAAAAAAAGAAAACAATAATAATTTTTATTATTTACATTTCTATAAATAGTGTCCATTTAAAATTATATATTTATATCATTTTTGTTTAATTATTGTGGACTATTATTGTCATCTTTATTAGTTGTTGTTTGACGAGGTTTAGACAACTATTCCTCTGACCTTCGTCAGGTGGTTACCGCGACTGATAGGAATCTCCTAACTGCATTCTCAGCAATCACTGTCATCCGTAGTTGTTGTCGTCTCACCACGTTTTGGACAAGTAAGCCTCTGACCGGCTTTTGGTAGGATTGAAACCGCTATATTCAGACAATGCTAATCTGGAACCGTAGAGATTCAACGATTCAACGTCTCTATCAACTGCGCCACGGGTCCCGAAGGGCGATTTTTATCTTATAAATCCACGTTTATTTATTATCTGATCTTCCATGGTCGGGTCTGTACCGAACGGTATATATATATATATATGTATATATATATGTATATATGTATATATATATATATATGTATATATATATATATGTATATATGTATATATGTATATGTATATATATATATATATAAGATGTATATATATATATATGTATATATATATATATATATATGTATATATATATGTATATATATATATATATGTATATATATATATATATATGTATATATATATATATATATGTATATATATATATGTATATATATATATATATTATTTTTAATTGGAATTCATTATTAAGATGAGTATTATTTATATTAATTTTTGTTAAATTTAAATTCTTCATTTGTATAAAATAACGCTTCTTAAAATGAATAAATCGAAGTGATACATCAAGGCATCTCGATAAATTTATTACGGCCCATTCTTTCCTTCACATGAATTACTTCAGATTTGACGAAATATTTAGATGATTATTATTTTTAAATGTAAACTATGAAAGTTTAAATTACATTTTTTTAAATTAAATATTTTTAAATATTTTATTTAATTAAATATTTTATTTAATTAAACATTTTAAATATAAAAAAAAATATGTACAGAAATGTAAAAAAAAATAAAAGTTCATTATCATTGTCATTGTTTCGTAATAAAACAAGAAGTGCTTCCATATGGTTTCGTATTTCGCTTCATGCTTAGTGATTCCGTTCCATATTTAGGTAAACCGAGTCTATTTCCCAGCGTTTTAACTGGAAAAATGATATTTCCAAATTAACTGATAGAAACATGAAAACGATATTTAAAACTTAAGAGTGACAGATATACCGACAGATGTGGACGTATGTAAAATTAAAAGAAATAGATAAATTACCAACTAATAAAAAGTGACCAATGTAAAAAATGGTAAAATAAAATATACCAAATTCATGCAAAAATAAAATACAATAATAACAAGAAAGCATTTTTTTTTGTCGCAGACCTTTAAATCCCTCAACACCGATCTTCTGTGTCAACAATCGCTTATTCATAAGAGTTGATATTTTGTCAATTCAGAGGTCGGATTAGTAAATTGTATTTATTTTATTTTTTATGTTGAGTGGGTTGGGTAATTTTTATCATCTGCGTGAAATGTTGTGGCCGGGATGGTGAACGAGTTATTATCTTCGTCATCGCCCTGCTTCTCCGGCGTCCATCTTGGCCTATTTTTAACCCCAATGTCGATTTCTCGATTTGCTATTCTATATTCGTTTCTTTTATACTTCTATTTTAAAAATGGGGAATTTTTATTGACTAAACTAACCATGTCTTTGTTAGATCGTCAGTGGCCTGCACTTTAGTTTCCTTCTTCTCGCTTCTTTATTTTGTCTCTAATGTTAATCAAAAAAGGATTTCATGTTGGACAACAGAGTGTCAAATCTGTGATATATGTAATATAGAGGGGTGTTGAAACGGCTCCAAACGGGGATACATTGTATAATCTGGGGTTCTGCATTACATAAAGGGGTGTGTATATATATATTCTGTATACGTGTATGTAACGATTGTCTTATTGAATGTACGTCTGTTCTTCATACATCTATTTACGTGCGATCGCCTGGTTTTCAAAATGTCACAAAACAAGACAAAGGAAAAAATACCTCCTACAACAGTGACGAATACCATTTTATGGGGTTACAACATTTGACCAATCATGGAACACACTTGCTCCATCTTTGATCTTGTTAGACGGAAAACTGCAACGAAAATTCTACCACAAACAACCGACCTCAGATTTATTTAAGCAACCTGTATCCCAGAACGCTGTTCTCGTCTTGGAAAGGTTAAACGCTGATACAGTCCTGTCTACAACTTAATCATCGATCTAGCACCTGCTGGGTACCAGTCCGTCTGTCGACCGTCTATCTTGGTCGGCCGTTTCAAACTGAACGCCAACTTTTTAAGGTGTCTCTAAACTCGTTACATCATGTATCTAGGTAACCAAAGATCTTTGCCTGGTATTTGGTCCCGTATCTTTGTTTATTGAAATAAAACTTTTCCATCCAATTTTATTACACATCCTTCTAAACATTTTATTGTTTTACATATTTCTTGCTTAATTATTTCTACATTAAATTCCATTCCTATTTCAAAACATTCTTCCGTTATTAAAACACTTTGTTCCTTATACGTGTATTCACGTACGATCGCCTAGTTTTCAAAATGTCACAAAAAAATTTATCTGGTGAATGTTCATATATAACGCTAATTAAGGAACGGAGTAAACATATTTGTCTCTTGCCAGACAAAGGAAAACATAGCTTCAGCAAAAAGAACGAATGCAATTCTATCGGGTAACATTTACTCAATAACGGAACACACTTGGCCCGTCTTTGATCTTGTTGAAGGGGAAGCTGCAACGAAAATTCTTCCACAAATTGTTACATGAAAGTGTTGTCCCTTCTTATGTAAGTAAGAAGACATACTACATAAGTGAAAATGATATTAGGATAAGGCTAGAATCGAACGCTGTAGGCAAGTGTAAAAGATAATGAAAAATTGAATGTTAGAAATTAAGTCCATTGCTAATTCTATTAGAAAAAGTTAAATATTGTTTATGTCGGAAAAAGAGTCGATTGTCCATTCTTTTAGAAATCTGAATATTAAATATGTCAGTGAATAGTATCGACAATGCAAATTAAAAATATATTGTTTAAAAATAGGTTAGAATTAGAATTGAGGATTCTTTTGTTTGCCGAAAGTGTGTTTGTACAAACATATGCAAAGCTACGTGAAAAGTAGTAACGTTTGAAAAACCACACTACTAACGTCATAAAAAAGAAGATTTCTCAATATAGCAATCTAAGGGTTCGAAGTTAGATGTCAGTTGGTGAGGCTAGAGTTGACGAGTCTAGAGTTGACGAGTCTAGAGCTTATGAGTCAAGAGTCAGGAGTTATGGGTTAGAGTTGATGAGTTAGAGTCAGTTGGAGAAGAGAGCCCCTTAAAAACGAAGGGAGGAAAAATAGACCATGTAAATCAAAGTTGGAATTCCTGTAACGACTGATCGGTCGGTCGGAGAATAAAGAAACCAACTATGTTTGTAACTGTTTGTCTCGTGTCGTCATTTCTTACAACAGAAAAGGTAAATGTGTTTTATCATTATCTCATAACGAACATTGTGTAAATCCTTCCAAGATGATGTGTCCTCCCCACCATCATCACAAGTGAAGTATCTCCTCCTCTCTATGTGTGTATAAGAACTGTCGAATCATATGCAGTCCCCCTCTATATGTGTGTCCAAGAATGATCTCAGTCTGATATAAATCTCTCCCGCCATATTTATCATCATAGTCGTCATGATGTTCAAAGAACTTTTTAAAATGACTCGCTTATTGTCATCGTCATCAGTTCTGAGTCCCCGTTATATATGTTCCCGTTGTGTTCCCAATATGAGGCACCCTCCCGCTACACAACAGAATAACAGACCTAGTGTTATTTCGGCAAACTTTATTTCAAATTTTGTTTCCATCTTGGAATGGTTGAACGCTCTACAACTTAATTATTGATCTTGTCCCTGCTGGCTACCATTCCGTTTGTTGACCGTCTCTCTCGGCTGCCTGTTACAGACTATTCACTAACTTTCTAACCTGTCTCTAAAGTCTTTATATAATTTATCTACTTAACCTTGCGTAGTCTTTTGTCATGTATCTTTGTTTATTAAAACCAAACATTCCAATCCTATTTATTAAACAACGGTCTAAACATTTTCTTTTACATATTTCTTTGTTAATTCTACATTAAATTCCAGTCCTATTTAAAAACATTCTTCCATAATATTGTTTCCAGTTAAAATGTCGACCACTACCTATTTAACCAGGAAATCCGACTAACCCGGACATAATATATATAATGTATAGGGTCACCGTCTATTATTGTTTTTCCGTTAACCTGTTGTCCGTTATTTCATTTGTCCGTTGTTCGCTTTGTCAGTGTTTACTTCATTTCGTTGTTTTTGTTGTTTCTTTTTTGTCAATTATAAATAGTAATAGAATTATATGTAAGTAAGACAGAAAAGCGGATTATGTATTTACGTACATTTCTAAACTATAATAACGAAAATGTAACGTCGGCCACTTTTGTCATGGCAAATAAAATTGTAAAATAAAATTGGATTTCGGTTCAGATGTTTGTATTCACATTCAAAATCTTGGGATATCTACGTTTTTGGCGATTGGATATATCATAAAATAATAGTAAAGTAGTTTGATTTGTAATATGCACATACCTGCATGCATGCATATATATATATATATATATATATATATATATATACATATGTATATATATACATATATATATATATATATATATATATATATGGGGGTTATGTGTGTGCACGCGCAGGTGTGTGTGTGTGTGTGCTATTTATTTATTTTTATTTTGCCATACGTTTTGAATAAAGTCAACTATTTATACAAAAGTACATTTTTATCTAAATGCTAGTTGGGAATAATTTTCCTTTTTACCAATTTGGGAGCCCCAAATGGCTAGCGAATATATATTGTTTCAAATATAATATAATTTAAAATATAATTTAAAATATAAATTATATAATTATATTTTAAACAATATATATATATATATATATATATGTATGTATATATGTACATATATTTATATATACACACACATATACATATATATATATATATATGTATATATATAATCAAATAAGAGACATGTTACATTTACCACTTTGAAGCCAAATAACAACGCAATTTTTTTACCTTTATAAAATAAACGAATGTTTATTTTTAAAGAGATATATTTCGGAGATATACCCTCCGTTTTCAATCTGTTTATATATATATATATTTTCCTCTTAAACTTAAAATTCTTCTATTCAACATCATGAGGAAGAATAAGAGGAATATATATATATATATATATATATATATTCCCTAATTAGCCGAACATTATGTATCTTAGACGTGATATATTTAGCGTAAAGTGTAGTAAAAGTCTTCTAGATTTACACCAAAAGATTAAAAATAATGCAACATTGCAAATAGACACGATTATTATGAAATTTTAACAATATGTATTAGAGACTTTTAATAAATATTATCATTAGATACCAAGTAAGGAAGTTTATCTTATTTTCAATTTCTTTTCAACGCGCCTTAAATTCTCACCTTTGATTTAAACATTTACGAGTCAAAATCTAACATATAAACGTCTATGTGTCCGTCTGTCTCTACCTGTATGTCGTTCCTTCTGTCTGTTTCTCGATCTGTCTTTCTCCTTATTTTTAAACTATATCTTCTCCGAAACTAAAAGTTGTGAATGAGTAGATTTTTTGTCAGGATGTTCGTTCATGGGTCTTTAACTGTTTAAATAATTTTTAGGGATCAAAAGTGGATCATATTTGAAACAAACGTTTAACATTTTGTACATTAATCTTAGATTATTTTTAATTTTTAATTGTTAATTGATTTATATGCGTGTCACATTGAGACAGAGGCAACGCCACCAGCTTTAAATACTACAGTTTCGATTCTAGCTGATGGCACCTAAATACTTTTTTTACTTTTAAAATCACGATTCTTTAATAATATATACGAAATCTGCACAAATTCAATTATCATATTTAAACGTCTTTTTACGCCCGGGCAAAGCCGGGCACACCCCTCTGCTAGTGTTGTATAAAACGTAGTAGCAATTGTCTTGATTTTAATATTTGAAATTGGCTTAAACTGTTCATGAAATTTTTTGGTAATTGTACGGAGACAGATACTCCGTTCTGTATAAGGTTATATAACTACATGAAAAGAGACTGTCTGGTTACTAATGACAAGATATTACACTTTACAAGACCACACAATAGATGACATAAAATATATATTATTGCACACCGGCCACATTACCACATAGAGAACAGAATTAAATGCATTTGCAGATTAAATACCAACACCAGAGCTTTTAGGTGAACATAAGTCTTTTAAGCTCCTAAAACTATTTTAATCCCTTCGCCACTCCTAAGCAAAATTTTTAAACATAAAGTATAGATAAAACGAAAACAAATCAAAGTAAATATAATTCACGACTAATAAAATACACTCACACACGTACACACAACATGTTCATTACTAAGACATATATAGACAACTCTGCAAGCCATGACTAAATCTTACGAACAGATATACATGCAAAATACAGCAATTTCTGATCTATCTATCTATCGATCTATCTATCTCTATATCTATTTATCTATCTATCTATCTATCTATCTATCTATCTATTTATCTATCTACAATTATATAAATACAACTTTGTGTGTGTGAGTTTGTTCCTTATAGAGTCCGAAACGGCTGAACATTTTTTTTTTAAATTCACAGAACTTTAGTGTATAAGTCTTGGAGTGATCTTAATTAAGTTTTGTCTCAGAATAACCTCGATAATTACCGATAATCGATAATCGAAACCGTTATTTTAATCGATAAATACATTTTTTCAGGTCGTCGCTTAGCAACAATGATAGAACAATGGGATGTGAAAATTCTACTGTGGGTAAGTTTGATAGCGTGTTTTGTTTTCTTTTTTGTATGACGTTGTCTGTAAGAACAAACTCCACACGTAAATATTTTTTTCATTAAATGCAAAGAATTCTATAAGACTTGAAAATGTACGTGTTTGTTTTTTTTTTCAATTTTTTATTTTTATTTTTATTTTATTAATTTATTTTTATTTATTTTTTTTTTTTTGCATGACGTGGTCTGTAGGTTGAAACCCCGCACGAAAATTTCTTAATGTTATTTTCTTGTTCGTTAATTGGAAAGGAGTTTATATAAAATAATTTTATAAAAGAAACAGTAGGTTCTCTAGAGTGCAATGTAGAATAACATATTCTGGACTAAGTGATTGCATGGAGGCGTGTGAAGCTTCCTCTTAGGC
>NC_136511.1:62882510-62897510 GCF_053919585.1 Euprymna scolopes
ATCAATCAAAACCGAATAAAAATATGATGAAAGTAAAAATAAAATAGATAAACCCCATAATTTATTATACCG
Source organism: Euprymna scolopes (assembly GCF_053919585.1). Taxonomy (NCBI): domain Eukaryota; kingdom Metazoa; phylum Mollusca; class Cephalopoda; order Sepiida; family Sepiolidae; genus Euprymna; species Euprymna scolopes. Next base: position 62,882,583 of record NC_136511.1, read on the forward strand.
TACCTGTTCACACGTAAACACTTATCACAATATTCTGTGGATCTATATTAAAAAAACTTGTTGAACTTTGTGACATATTTCCATTCTATGGAGGTTAGGCGCGACGAACAACCCATAAGTTTATCATACCATATTTCTTCAAACTGAAACATAATTATCAAAGTATACTTACGCAGATAGATATGAATAGTCTTTATTTAATTGTGTGCTTATTTCCATTCTATGGAGGCCAGGCGCGAATGCAGACCCCACAATTTTATTATACCATCCCTATTTAAGTTAAAATATACTTATCGAAGTATTATTATTTTTACATCTATATCAAAAACACTTGTAAACGTTTTTTTTTATTATTTCCATACTTTGTGGACGCAGACCCCAAATTTAAATGAACCACCGTTCTGCCAGACCAAACATACCCATTCCTGTGTCTCGATACATCTTCTATCATTATATGTAATTAGTTTTTTTAAAATAGTCAACCATATTAGAGCCTATTCGTGACCAGACAAACACACACACACACAAACACACACACACACGCACAGCTTCATATTATATATATATATATATATATATATATATATATATATATATATATATATATATATATATATATAGGTGTGGTTGGAGAGTGCACACATCCTGCCAAAATAATTTCACGCGCTGGCTTCCCTTCGTGGGTATCCACAGTGTATCAAACACTGGAGGAGCCTTTATATATATATATATATATATATATATATATATATATATATATATTTATATATGTGTGTGTCTGTGTGTGTGCTTGTGTGCTTTATATACAGTTATGTACGTGTATATATATATATATATATATATATATATGTATATATATCAGTGAGAAGAAACAGAGAATAACATTACTTGTCTTTACATTAAAAAGATACAAGTGTATTTGTCTCCCATCTTAAAACATAGAAAAGATTTTAATCTTTAATATATTTACAATGTATGTGTTGAATAGCAAAATTATATCAATCCAGACCAAATATTTTATTAATGACTTTTCTCTGTGGAGATGAGGCTACATCGAAAATCCATCGATTAAGAAATTTACTTTAAATGTTGTATTCCTTGTTCAAACAATATATATATATTTTTTTCTTTGAAAATTATATTTTTTCTGAAAGAAATGTAAGTATATAACCTACAGTTTTGATTTGATCTATCTAGTATTTTATTTGGCTTGGCTTGTATAAGAATTTTACTTTCCAAAAATAATTTGTAAGACTTGAAACCACAAAAGTGATTAATCTGTGTACATATGAATATATATATATATGTGTGTATGTGTGTGTGTGTGTGTAGATAGATAGATAGAGAGAGAGAGAGAGAGAGAGAGAGCATAATCACGATGACACACAGGTTTTCGTCAGATCACCAAAGTTAAGCAATGTTGAGCCTGATTATTACCAGATGGGTGACCATTTGAGAATTTTAGGCACGGTATGTACTCTCCGCTTATCTCGGCATTGTTTCCAGTTGCCCTCTACATACACTTCCTTTGCTACTGGTATTTAACAATGTCGATCTATCAGAGGTGTTGTTGGAGAGTGCACACCTTCTGCCACAATAATTTCACGCGCTGGCTTCCCTTCGTGGGTATCCATAGTGTATCAAAAACTGGAGGAGCCTTTATATATATATGTGTGGGGGGGTGATTGTGTGCTTTATATACAGTTATGTACGTGTATAGTGTATATTCTTATATTTTTTATGTACTGGATTGACTGCTAGGCTACTTAGCCGAACATTATGTATTTTAAACGCGATCCGCGATTAGTTTTAAGCAAAAAGAGTAAAAATAAGACACGCTTGCGAATAGATGCCTCCAATTATTATGAAACTCATAATGGACTATTAAATTACACGTATACTTGTTTATTCATTATTTATGTTTGTTTTTTGTTTTTTTGCTCGCGTGTTCATGAATACTTCCATCTATTAAAACAGGATTTTCCGCGCTTCGTCATCGTAAGAACTCGTCAAGATGTAATCTGTGGAATTCTCGATTGATTATTACATGGAATCCAATATATAGTAATGATTTTAAGTTTTAAGAAATACTTTCTCTGTGACATAAGCTAAACTCGAAACCAAAATGTTATTATATATGCATATGGTTTTTAGTTTGACTAGCTAACCAATCAGATTCATCGATATTCTTGACCAAGGTTTAATGCTTCCAATTAGCCAATGGCAAAGCTTTTCTTAGATGGTGGTTTGGTTGGCGTTTACCTTCCACTCTTGTTTTGTTTTGAAGAGCGGTAACAACACTTTTTTTTTGTGAATGTGCCCCGAAGAGGTTACCTGTTCTTTACACGTGCATGCCTAAAGAAGTGTTTTTTTAAATTATTATTTAATTAATTTGTAACAAAGCGCGGCCCCACGTATGTAAATGCATATGAAATTCGGAATGACGTAATTATAACAAAAACGACTATAAAAGGGAGCCACGAAGTCTATTTTGTACTCTCTCAAGGCAAGATAGACTGTTTTTAGCAGCTCCTGCCCAGATATGGCAGCAGTATTCCATCCTTGGATGTACTTGGCTTTCATATAGATAGAGAATTGCATCAGTAGTGAGATATCTTCTGGAGCGGTAGAAGGATCCCACCATCTTTCCAGCGACCTTGACAACAGACTTGATGTACGTGTTCCATTTCAGATCAGGAATGCAGGTCAAAACACGGAACCTCTCCTAGACGAGAGCCATCCATCCCAATTGATGCCAGATGGGGATCAGAGCGTTGATGATGTGATAGAGCACGTGAGAGAAGACGACCACGTGAGAGACGTCACATCTGTAACGAGAAATCACGCGTGGTGGGGGAATAAGTAAATGAATGTCGTTGTTACAAAAAAAAAAAAGAAGTCTTCATTCCTTGTCCTGTGCTCCTTTGCAACGTAGACTGTATACAATGTGTGTGTGTCCCGTGTGTAAACGTGCATAACTGTACAGATTTAGTCTTGACAGAGTAATATAGTTTTAAAAAAAATTAATAATAATATTATAAAAGTTATGAAGTGTTATTTTAAGTAAATCTGTTTCCGTTCATACACTGCTTTGTTATTTCAAAATTCATGAGGAGAAAATTAAGGACATTCATCTGATAACTCTAGTTCAATTCACCAACATTTAAACAGCACTAGTTGGAGGTTCAGCGTCACCTGGTCGTATAATCCGTTTAAACATGTTATTTTAATTCATGCATATTGCGTATGTATCATTATTGGGTCAATCCTGAATATTATATTACGAGGAATAATTCGCTAGGTGGTCTAATTCGCAAAATAAATTTTAAAAACTATAAAAAAAAAAATAAAAAGATAAAATAATGATAATGTCGTTCATTAATTTCCCCTGTGTTTGTTTACAATATCACGCCAGTTGATATTTGGGCTTGACGATGAATACTCTGGAAAACTCGCCCGTGATTAATGTTTAGTTTTATAATATGCAAAAGAAATGATTTACAGCGATTTTAAATGGTTCTTCTTCTTTTATCTTAAATTGAACTCATTAATAAGAAAAGGTTAAGACGCAATGGTAAGGTACATCTGGGCTTGAACAGAGGGTCTTCGAACTCTAGTCGAATGCTCTATCACTGAACTGTACATTCAGATGTCAATAATTTTTTTTTTAGAAGAAATACATTGCTAAAGTTTTTATTATTTTTTCTTGACGGTGTAATATATAAAAATGTCCTTGTTAAAGTGGCTTTTTACCTATTAGAAAAAAAAACAGTTTTTAGGGACATATTTTTTTAGATTTTCGATACTTATGATGAATTTTTGTAAAACCCTATCTAAGAGCACTGCCAGACATATAATTAGCCATGTGCTAAATTTTCAAACGATAGGCTCAGCCGTTTCGCAACCCATGAGGGAGGAACTCACACACACTCATACAAAATGACTATATAGTTGTAGAGATTATTGTCGTTTCCTAATTGAGATTAATTGTAGTTAACAGCATTAAAATATCGTGGTTTTGAATTTTGGAGATGAGGATTGATTCTTTAAATTATTTGGATTATTCTGACTACTGTTCTCATCTGGAGACACGAAGTGACTCGTGTTACAGAAGATAGAGCAGTTTATGGAATTCAGATGTAAAAGTTGTATTCCTGAGGATTGAAAGTTCAATCCGCAGTTCGGGCGACCCAACAGTATAATTACGAATTATTAGGACATCTACACAGTCATGGCTAATTGAACGAGCATACTATCGACGTGGATATAATACAGGGTTCCGTTCGAAATGCCGTCCAGATTCCTGAATTTAACAAGTTCTCCGAGTTCGACAAGCAAATAAGATCGAAGGTTAGATCGACCAAAATGTTTTGCAAATAATATTAAAGATAAGAACAATAGTCCGAAGAATCTAAATAATACTACTTAGATATTATACTCCAAAACTAAAAGAAAAAAAAAATACCTAAGCAGCCACGTCGGCATTTTCAAGTAGGGACGCATCAGGCGATTAGAAATGAACTAATTCGTTTTTTTTTTTAACTGTGAAAAAACAGAACCTGAAAAGGTTGACTTCCTAGAACTGACCAAGACACAGGCCAACAGAGAAAAAAAAACATTATTTGCTAATTTCTGGTGGTTTTGGTGGCAAACGGCAACCTTCGGTTGGCATCCTTCCCGCATTTAACTAAAGTATGGATATGAGATATTTGCTGTCGTCGTAATGTTTGAGTTTTTATTCATTGTATTCTTTGTCATTAATTTGTTTTTGTGTCATTTAAGTCATATCCTTCACCTTTTTTCTGCGTCCTCTCTATCTGTCTATCTATCTGCTTATCAATCGCCCTGTTTTCCCTTTCTCACTTTTGCTTACTCATCCCCTGTCTTTCTCTACCTTCATTTATCAATTTCTCTTCTCCTCGCATGGATGAACCGTCCTTGTTAATATTTATTGGGTGACTATCTCTCTTGATCTCGTGGTCACTCGCATTGCTTTCCGGTGAGCGGATGGGTCTGAACCAATTTCCCTGAGATAAAAGATAATAAATAAATAAAATATATTAATTAATTCAAAAAAGAAATAATAATACAATTGTTGTGCGTATCTTGCCAGCTTTAACGTGTGACATGCAAACCAAACCACCATCCATCCATAAGACATGGCTTCTCAGTTGTTGTGCAGCTTCTGAGGGTTGGGTTTGCAAATTGACTGCTGACCTCTGGAAACCTAATCAAACACCACAATCCTAATGTGTGAGCAGCAACTTATCGTGTTGTTCACTGTACAAGTCTCTTGCGACACAACAATTATTATAAGACAACATCAGCATCAATACAATACTAAAGTTCTTCTTTATTGCTTGCCCGCGAGAACAATTTTACACACAATATCGGTTATTAATGCTGGGAGAATCAAGCTACCAACAAATAGTTGCATTATAGTAGCAACTCCAAATCAAACTGCCTCGGTCTAAAAGAAATTCTCCTTTACTGGAAAAAAAAATAAATGGTATCGGAACATATACTATATTTCACATCTTATACATTTATTTATTTAGATTTTAATTGATCTTAATGGGTTCATTTTATTTATTTTAATCTCACTATTTCATAATATATTAAGAGTTTTAAAGCCATGTTTATATTTATAACTTCCGTCTTAACCGTCGCTTCTCTGTTATATATATATATATATATATATATATATATATATATATATATATATATATATATACTTATATATATAATGTATAGATATATGTATATATATATGCTCATACATATATAAATGCATATGCATATACATGCATATATATACAAACACTTGAATATATATATATATATATATATATATATATACATACAAAATAAATATACATAGATATACATGCATATATATACTCATATATACTTGATTATATACATATGTACAACTACGTATATACACAAGGATATATATATATATATATATATATATATACCTACATATATATATATACATGTAGATAGTTATATACATACATGTATTACACATATATATATATCTATATATAAATATATATATATGTGAATACATGCACATGCAAATATATGTGTATACATATATAACATATATATATATATACACACAAACACATATTATATATCTATATATATATATATATATCCTACCTGGACGTACAACACGCTTTAACATGATATTTTAATTTATGCAGATTGTGTATATATTATTGTAGAATCAAATATTTGTTGATTATTGTATATTACGAGGAATAATTTATGATTTTCCGGTGGACTAATTTGCAACGAAAAACATAAAAATATTAATAATGATAATGTCGTTCATGATACTTCCTCTGCGTTTGTCTAAAATATTACGTCATCTTATATTTTGACTTGACGACGAATGCCCTGGAAAAAGTTACTTTTAATTAATGTTTAATTCTAAAGTATGAATGCAAAGAAATAATTTGCGGCGATTTTTAATTGTACGTCTTCTTTTATCGTTAATTGAACTCATTAATTAATATATATATATATATATATATATATATATATATATATATATCTTTTCTTTATGACGGGATTTTCTTTTTTTGGATTTTCGAAAATGATTTTCTGAGATTTTATTAATTTATTGGTCTGCGTAACGTAAAATATTCCCATGTAAAAATTATTTTCATCTATAAGAGAGAAAAGACAATTTTTACGGTCGGATTTATTTATTGTCGATACTGATCGGATAAATCTTATTATAGAACATATCTAAGAACACTGCCAGACATATAAATTAGCTTAGTGTGAAATTTGCAAAAATTAGGCACATCCGTTTCAGGACCTATGTGGAACTGTCTCTCTCTCTCTCTCTCTCTCTCTCTCTCTCTCTCTCTCTCACACACACACACACACACAGACACAGGCACACAAAGTAACTTTTATCCATATATATATACATATAAAATATACATACATATATTTATATTTATATATATATATATATATATATATGTATATATATACATATATGTACATATATGTACATATATATACAGACATATATAAATACATATTTATTAGTTCACAGAAATCATTTCTTCCAAAAGCCACAAATATTTACCCTATCTTCACCAATCACCCACATCTCCTCTCTTGGTTGAACAGCTTTACACCCTCTGATGTTTCTAGTTTTCCAATTTTCATCCCTAGTAGTGCACACTTTTCTATTTCAAATTTCATTATAATGTCCTGGTTGAATTATCTGGTTGTCTTCATCAGCTTTTCCAGTTCCATTTTATTTGTGCAAACAACTTCAGGTCATCCATATACATAAGGTAGTTTATTCCTTGTTCTGTGTCTGTAAATTGTTAGTAAACATTAAATTTCCTAAGTATGAACTTGAATGGCTTAATGGCTATAATAAACAATAGTTGGTATAAAGAATCTCCTTTGAGGATGACTCTTTGTATTTTATTTCACTCAGATGTTTGACAGCTGTCAACTTAATTCTTGGGGCATACTCTACATTATTATTATTATTATTATTATTATTATTATTATTATTATTATTATTATTATTATTGTTGTTGTTGTTGTTGTTGTTACAAATATTTGATATGTTGCTACTATTATTATTATTTGTATAATTGTGAATATTATTTTTGTTGTTATTATTATTGTCGTTGTTGTTGTTATTATTATTATTATTAATGTTATTATTATTGTTATTATTGCTATTATTATTGTTATCGTTATTAATATTATTGTTATTATAATCAGTGTAATTATTTTTAATATTGGTATTGCTATTATCATAATTATTAGGAACTGACTAGGAGGCCACCATGAAGGATTTCTCAATATCAACATCCTGTAGTGTTCCTTGGAATCTATATGACAGCAAATCTCCCTAAATGTTTCGTACTCTACACTGTTTTCGATAGCCTTTTCATATGAATTTGCGTTATCGTAACTGCAGTTCACCATTGATTCCTTCCTGGGAAGGACCATTGGGCCTAACTGGAATGTGTGTGTGTCAATAAGCATCACAGTCTCTTAGTCCTATTCGCACTCAGTTGAGGTTTAGTTAATTCTTTCTCTCCTCTGTCTTTCCATGCTTCTTGACACTTCACGACTATTTGGTGTGGTGCCACTATATGTGTTGTCGTTGTTGGTGGTGGTGGTATTGTCATTGTTGTTGTTGTTATTATTATTATTATTATTACTATTATTTTTACTGTTATTATTGTTGTTATTGTTGTTGTTATTATTGTTGTTGTTATTATTGTTTTTGTTATTCTAAATAGTGTTAATATTATTGTATTGTTGTTGCTATTATCATTTTTATCATTATTATTGAACAATTCTTCTTCTTCTCCTTATTCTTCTTTTTCTTCTTCTTCTACTCTAATCATCATCATTATTATTATTATTATTATTATTATTATTATTATTATTATTGAACAAATGCGGAAGGGGGTTCACAATAGGAAAAAAGCTCGCAATGTTACTGTGAGGATTTCGACCATTCGCCCCAACAGATACTCCCTGATGTCTTCATTGGTCGTTTCGTTTTATTTTTGTTTTTGTTTTTATTTATTTTATTCATTTCATTGCTTCCTCCACCGGACAACTTTCATGGGAAAGCTCCCTTCGCATCCTCTCGAGAATGGGGAAAGTGTCAATAAGTTCTGTTGATTTTGTTTGCTTTTTTTTTTTTTCGCTGGTAATTCCCTTTCCATCGTTTCATGAATTATTAATTAGCCAGATTGCAATTAAAAATAAAAACCAATCAATCTTACATGTCATAACGTCATTGTGACGTCAGCAGCATCCGGTAATTACAGAGGCGGTATGTAGTAAACTGCGTTAAATGGTGATGAAAAAAAAAGGGGCGAAAACTATTTTGTGTGTTGGGTAGAAAAATGTTTGGGAATCGGGATTATTGAGATAACACGAGTGCGTGGCTGGTTATTTGGAGCGGATGCAAGGACGATGTAAAGAAATGGAAGGTTGGAAAGAAAATCGCAGAAAATAAAAACAGAAAAGATCCAGAGAAATAGCAAATGGTAAAGACTGGATGGAAAAAATGGGCAAAACAAAAAGAAAGAAAAAAAGAAAGAAAGAAAGGAAAACGAAGAAACAAAAGAAGAAAATGGGGACAGGGAATAAATAGAGATGGTTGATTGGTTGTTTTTACGGCATATCAACCGTTTTCAGGTTATTTAATGCCGAATCCAAAGATTCAGAAGAAAAAATTGTTAATAGAATATACTTGCTGTTTTCAATTCGGTTTCTATTTAACCCATGGTTGGGACCCTAACAGGGACTACCACTCCAGGTCAGAGTGGACCTGGTAGCAATGGTAATTAAAGGGTGGCTCCACACTCCCCAAAGCCCGCAAGCTGAGGCTTCACCACTGGATAAAGTTTAAGGTCATATCCAGGACACAAATAAATAGTGAGACAGAAATATAAAGAAGGAACACGAACGAAAAAATGGCTACTTTATTTGGCGTTGATATTGGGAAGCTTGTAAGAAACAGAGAGAAAAATCGCAGAAATAAAATAAAAAGTAAATAAAAACGGAAAAGACCCAGAGAAATAGCAAATAGAAAAGAAAAAGAGAAAGGATTTTTAAAAAGAGCAAAAATGAAAGAAATTTAGAAATTGTAAAGATTGGATGGAAAAAAAAAATGGACGAAATAGACAGACAGACCGAAAGAAAGAAAGAAAGAAAGGAAAACGATTGTACAAAGAAATAAAGAAAAACAAAAGGAAAAAAAAGACGAAAATGGGGGGGGGGCAGGTAATAAATAGTGAGACACGAAGATAAAGGAAGAACAAAAAAAAATGGCTAGTTTATTTGACGCTGATATTTGGAAGCTGGTACGAAATAGAGAGAAAAATCGCAGAAGATAAAAAAGTATCCAGGAAAAGAGAAAAAAGAAAAGAAATATAGAAATTGTAAAGACAGACGGACAGACATCGGCAAAACAGAAAAAAAAAACAGCATGAAGAAAAAAAATAAGACTAAGAAATATAAAAATAGAATAATATAAAAGTAAAAAAATAAAGACAAAGAATACAAAGTGAAACAAAACGAAAATGATGAGGAAGAAGTCGAGAAAATACATATCAAGTCCAACATAAACAAATTCCTGATGAATCGTCCCCTTAAGTAAAACACTTTATCAAATCTCCAATACTAAAGATTACTACGATACTATCCCGTTGATTACTGTACACGCAATAACCCTTATCCCCGAGTGGCTTCCGGGCCTTGATAAGTGATGACCTCCATATAAAAGAAACCATAAAGATGAAAATAGAGAATGAAAGAGGAATTAATCAAGAAAAATGACGAGAAAGAAAGGGCAAAGGCAAAAATGAAAGAAACAAAGAAAAGAAGGAAAGACAAGTAAAAGAGAGAAAATAAAGTAAGAAGGACGAAAGAGAAAAAAAACGATGAAGTATATAGAAAGATGAGGAAGAAGAAGACGACGGAAATAATACGAAAACAACGAAAAAAATCCCAAAGAGAACGGTTAAAGAAAGTAAAAAAGAAAAAAAATCATTAAAGAGGAAAAAAACAACGGATGACAGTGAAAGAAGGAAAAAAAACAAAAGAAAAGAAGAGAGAAATAAACAAGTAAAAAAAAGTAGAAATAACAAAAAAGTAAAAATGAAAGAAAAAAAGGCCCAAAGGAAAAACAAACAATAAAAGTCACAGAAAGAGAAAGGAAAAAAAGAGAGAAAGAGAAACAAGAAAAAAAACGAAAGAAACAAAGAAAAGCAGTAAGAACAAAAAAAGTAAAAAAGAACGAAAAAAGACCTAAAAGAAAAAAAAACGAAATAAACTCACAGAAAACAAAAAACATTTAAAAAAAGGAGGGAACAAGAACATACGAAAGAAACAAAAAAAAAAAGCAGAAAGAACGAAAATGGTAAAAGTAAGAAAAATACCCCCCCCCAAAAAAAAACAATGAGAGCCACGGAATAAAAAGGAAGAAAAAAGAGAGAGAAACAAGAAAAACCAAAGAAACGAAAAAAAACTAGAATAAAAAAAGGATGTAAAAAGAAAGAAAAGAAAGAAAGAAACTGGAGAAAATGTATTTTTACTGTGTTTTGTTTGGTTATTTCCTATAGGAAATAGTTATTTGTTTTTTTTTTTTTTGTTGTTTTTTTTTTGAGAAACATAATTTATTCGTTTTTTTGTTGTTTTTATTTGTTTTTTGTTTGTTTTGTTTTTTTGTGTTTTTTGTGTTTTTTTTTTGTTTTTTGTTTGTTTTTTTTTGTTTTTTTTTGCAAAACTTGATTATGTTTTGCAAAAGAAAATATAACATTAACACTAATGTTTGAGGTTAGAAAGACAGTATTTTTTAGACAGCCAGATATGGTAGAACCATGGGAAAGGAAAACAAAAACGAAGGACAACAAGAAAGTAATGACAACGGAAAATTTAAGAAAGAACAAAAAAAAAGGACAAAGACAGAAAGGGAGAAACAAAGGATTAATAAAAGATAAAAAAATGAAAAAATAACAGCGAAAGAAAATAAAAAGGCAAGCTAACAAAGAGACCAAGATAAACGTTTAATCTAACGATGCGCCCATTCAATTTATGCGATTAGCGCTGAAGATGCTATTTCAAAGTTTTGCGTGACAGGACAACTGTGATCGTAACAACACAACCATCCCATCGTCGCTGCTGATTTAATATTCATAGATTAGACAGGTGGTTAATGGGAAAATATACGATACTCCTTCCAAAACTAATACCTCTTATTTTTTACATCATGCTATTGAAAGGCTATACGATACTCATTCCAAAATAATACCTCCTATTTTGTAACTTATAATATTGGAAGACTAAACGATACTCCTTCCAAAAGTAATACCTCTTATTTTGTACATCATAATATTGAAAGACTATACGATACTCCTTCCAAAAGTAATAACTTATATTTTTTAACTTATAATATTGGAAGACTACGAAGACGGGAATAGTACTATTAAAACGAATGAGCTTTTGTGTTCCAGAATTTATTTTTCTACGTGGCTATCAGAATTTCAGTGCATATTTGCCATGAATTCAATGACGCATCTCTGCTTCTGACATACGGCCATGGAAGAGGTTTATTTATTAGAGTCTCATACCGTGAATATCTGCAATAGGTCATGAATGCATAATAATAGGTTATGAATGCATAAGTTCAGTCATCATAACAATTAATTTGCAATCCCCTCTGATGCAATAAAAATAGGAGACATTACTTTTGGAACGTCCCTCGTCGTTCTTTTGCGGTAATGGGGAAAAATAACAACACTGTAGTTAAATGTCGGAATCAGAAATTGTATTGGAACCGTTATAAAAATATTGTAGTCCCATCACTAGGTAAAATTGCAGAGATTGGGGACTAATGACTTGTCTTCCGATAGAATTGTATACATGAATTAAATTTTATTTAAAGCAAGGATATATTTATAATTTTAAAGTTGATTGTGTATTTATAACACCTTAGTGTTCACCTAGGGATTCGGTAGCACTTTCATTATTTTGATTTATTTATCGCGGACTATTATCCTTATCTTTATTAGTTGTTGTTTCACGAAATTTCGGTCATCTATTCTTCTGGCATTCGTCTCCTTTATTCTAAGCAATTAATGCCATCTAGTTGTTGTCGTCTGACCACATTTTGGCCAACTAAGTCTCTGGCCGAGTTTGGGTAGGATTGAAACCGCTATCTTCAGACAATTCTTACCCGGAACCGTAGGGATGGCAGTAATTGCTGAGAATGCAGTTAGGAGATTCGGAGTCCCTATTAAATTAGAATTCATTATTGATATGATTATTATTTATTAATGTATTTATTGTAGACTATTATCCTCATCGTTATTAGCTGATGGAAGATCAGATAATAAATAAACGTGGATTTATAAGATCAAACTATCCAACTTGGATGGCTCTTCGAGTCAGTGGATGGAGACGTTGGATGTCTACGGTTCCAGGTGAGAATTGCCTGATGTTATGAGCCTGTCTTTGCTCTACCATTATTATCACGGAAGGTGTTCTTCTGAACTTCACTAAATATCCCCCCGTCAAACTTTCAAAACAGTACTCAAGATTCAAACACTACCAACAATTTCCCCTACTCTCTCTCTCTCATTATCTAAATCAAAAGGAAAATTCCATGAACAAAGTTTCTTTCCTAGAACTGCCTGCCTGTTGAACTCTGTCTCAGTGGCTTACTTTCCAGCTGACTACTACATTATCGTTTTCAAGTCCAATGTAAACAAGTTCTTACTATCCCTTCCCCTTAGATAATAAAATTTTGCCTAATTCCAAGCAAAAACGACCACCGAGCAGTTGTCTCGCTGACCACCTTACACTCATTAGCTCTTATCCTCGAGGAGAGTTCGAGCCTTGATAAAGGTTTACTTCGTTGTAAAAACACACCTGCCGAGTTTAATATATAAAGAGAAGATGTGTGTCAATGTCTATGCGTATGTTCTTTGGAGTAAGAAAGATTAGAGAATCAACCTAAACCAAAAAGTGCATTCACATATAAAACTCTCCTATCAATACAATGGAAGCGGTCGCTAATGTCTGAGTAAACTAGTAAGAGATCCATGTTCGCACCACCTTAAAAAGTCAAGTGTGTTTTTATTTTATTGAGAGCATCATCAGTTATCAAGACGTAACAGTCAATGAAGCATAAGGTTTAATGAGTGTTAGGTGACACTATGATGACCGGTACTAGTTGAAAATTTTGTTGGAATTGATTATTTAAGAGAACGACTTTACAAGAATCTTGAGATTAAATCGCACAACTTCTAACCTTGTTTAAGTTTATCATGCCGAATTCTGTTGAACCCTGGAATCTATATGTAATTTAGAACGAAAGCCTTTATTAAATCCATTGGGTAGCGTGCACTTGTTCAATCAAGCATGACTTGTTGGATGTCTTTAGTAATTCACAATTGTGTTCTTAGTATCGCTTGCAGTAGGGATTGAACCTTACAAACCTGTGGCGTATCTGATAGAGTGTAAAGTTACATTCAGTTATAACTGACACTGGATGCTGAAGACTCAATCCTCAGTGCGGTGTATAGTAAGAATACAATTGCGAATTAGAATAAAAGACATCTATCCCATCAGTAATGACCGAACATTACGATTGAGGCGATTTTTATAACACTCTACTTTACCGTTTTACTAATACTTCTTAGTTCTTGAATGTTTTGCGTTTTAAAAATAGGAAGATTTACTTTTTTAACGACATTTGTAGTAATTACACAAAGAGTTCCGTTAAAAATTCTGTACAGTTTCGAATTCGGCAGAAAGACTCTCAGGAACAAGATATAATGGAAGAAGGTCGGAGGTTACATCGGCCGAAACGTTGTGGACACAACACTTAGGATTGGAATAGTAGTCTGAAAAGTCAATATAATTCCAAGAAAAAAAAAGAACCCTAGAAATCCTTCATAATTGGTAGAGTATTTCTGTACCGTGAGTGCCAAAACGAAGAAATGCAATAATTATTGCTATTATTTCATGACTTGGTCCATGGATTTGGTGTTAGAAGTCCGTTCTCCACATATTGGCCGGGTTTCAAGAAAAACACACCGTCCAAGAATGCCATTTGCCTTCAAGGCTGACAAAGAGTGAAAAACAACAGAACCGGATTTCGGCTGACATTTAAACCGTAAAAACAAGTGTCATCACTTTTCCATCTTACTTTCTTCTTTTCTCTTCTCTCTCTGCTTCTCTATCTCTCTCTCTTTCTCTCTCTCTCTCTCTCTCTCTCTCTCTCTCTCTCCCTTATACACACTTTATTTTCAATAATTTGTTGAAATAACATCATATTCCCACTGTATACACGTACGCAAAGGCCGACTGTGGGAAAGCGAAACGGATTAAAACAAAGAACTA
>NC_136511.1:62902510-62937510 GCF_053919585.1 Euprymna scolopes
TTGAATATCTAACCTTTTTCAAGTTCAGTTATTTGTACTTGAGAGCCTAATATTATAAGCTTTTTGATTGTTGGTGCTCCTAAAACAAGCTACAGTGCCTCTTGGACATAAGTGACAAAGCTACAGGGACACAATGTAAAGAGTCGAGCAGCGAAGATGTCTGTTCACACCAGTCTTGAACTTCTGCATATCAGTACAATCAGGGAAGCAGGAACCTGGAAGGGAATTCCAAAGTCTAGCAGTTCGGTTGAAGAAATTATTAGAGTAGAAGGATTTGGACGTTTTGTAAAGGTCGAACCCGGAGACCTTTAAAGAATTTCTCTATTAACATTTTTTTCGATTCGTATTATTTTGATTATTCGGACTACTGTTCTCGTTTTAATTGTTATTTTCGATCGATGTAACCTCCGACTTTCTTCAGGTGTATTTTGTGTGGAATTTCGAACTACGAAATATTTATTTAATCCACACGAGTAACATGTTCTCCTTCAGTCAGTCTGGACGGGGTAAATATCTAAGGTAATTAGAAATTGTATTCTTAGTATCGCCCGCTCTGAGGATTGAACCTTTAACCGCGTGAAGAGTGTCAATTAAAACTGAATTTTAATTAGTACTTTATTTGTAAAGCCATGGGTCCGTTTAAAATTCGACAGGGATATTCCTGAGTGCGATAAGATGCGCATGAAAAAGGTTAGAGATTATATTGACCTTAAGGTTGTGATTATAACAGTTAATATTGCAATAGCAGTCCGAATAATTCAAATGATACGATGTAAAAAAATTCAAAAACGTTTCCTTTATTTTTTTTAAATTCATATTTCTGTCATCTCATTGCGATTAAATAAGTGAAGTTTGCCGAAAAGAAAAACCCACTTCTTAAAATTGAATAATAATAAATAAACAATCGCTACGTGCACACGATCTAAAATGACCTACTAATCGTATATTAACCGATCAAAACGATTTGTTGCTTTGAAAATCGCCCGCACTAACTCTAAACCATATCAAAACACAATCTTTTATCTAAAGGGCACTATCGCCTAAGCTTCAACCTCTGTCCCATCACCGTAATGCTGCATTCCTGTCCCTGTTTTACAAACGCTTAAATAGAATCTGCCATGAATAACTCGTATAATAAATTTAATAAAATACACACAATGATGAGAACATATCGGCGTATATCTAAGTTACGTTATAAACACGAATTCAGTAGATGATATTGCCGAAAGAATATGTTTAACGAAATACGCGGTAGTTTCAATGGGGTTCAAGGCTTTTTGTAGCGGCATTTAAATTTGTCGTAGACTCTGGAAAATTTAACGTGTTTTCGCTATACATCTTATGAGATGACAGATCATTTTTTTATGATTTCAGGTTCAAATATACAGCTACAGCAGATTATTATTATTATTATTATTATTATTATTATTATTATTATTATTATTATTAGGTATTAGAAATGATAATAATAATAATAATTATCATTATTATTAGTAGTAGTAGTATTATTATTATTATTAGTAGTAGTAGTATTATTATTAGGTATTAGAAATGATAATAATAATAATTATCATTATTATTATTATTATTATTAGGTATTAGAAATAGTAATAATAATAATAATAATAATTATTATTATTATTAGGCATTAGAAATAATAATAATAATAATAATAATAATAATAATAATAATTATTATTATTATTATTATTATTATTATTATTATTAGGTATTAGAAATAATAATAATAATAATAATAATAATAATAATAATGATAATAATAATATTATTATTATTATTGTTATTATTATTATTATTATTATTATTATTATTATAATTAGGTATTAGAATACACCCTACTAAAGCCTGATTTTCACAGTTGGTGAATTTTAAAAATACAATCTGGGCGTGTGGACACTTTGGCAGAACGCTGGGAAATAAAATTCTGTTTTAAACTTGGAAAATGCCACAGAAACGTATGAAATGCTTCAGACTGCTTTTGGGTATCTAGCATGAATAAAGCATCAGATACTGAGTGACATAAGAGATTCAAGGAAGGCAGGGAGGTTGTGAAGGATGCTGAGAGGTGTGGGAGGAGTAAGAAATTCAGACCACCAGAGTTGATTAGCTAAATAAAGAATTTTATGGATGAGAATCGTCGTGTGTCTCTAGAAACAATAAGTGAACAGTTTTATGTCAGTGTGGAAGCCGTACACAAACTTATTCGCTAATAAATTGAAGATGCGGAAGATTTGCACGAACGCAAAACTATTTGACCAAGATGGGCATCAAAACAGTTTCTCATAGTCCGAAACTTGCTCTCTGTGATTTTTGGTTATTGCTTAAGCTCAAGAAAAACCTTGGGGGCTGTCGTTATGAGACAATTGGGGGGATGCAAAGGGCTGTGTCCGGGGTTATTGACACGCCCACACAAGAGGATTTCCATGGATCCTTACAGAATTGTTGGAACGGTATAACAACTACATTGCAGCCAAAGGAGATTACTCCGAAGCGCTCTAGAGCTTCACGTGTGTACTATCGACACAAGTGGCCATATGAAAAAATATGGAACCTTATTTAAAGTACTACGTATATCAGTGATTTAGTGAAACGCAATATAAAGAGGCGTTTGGATCAAGTTACAGCGTTTAGTATGAATGGTTTTCAAAACAGGAAGTCGTTTGGATCGGTAAATATGGAGTTATACCGAAAGTTGATTATTTATGAATACTTCGTGGGTTTAAATCAGACTTCTCAGGCAGTGAATGTTCGAAACATGTCGGGATTTTACATGTTTGTAACAACTTTTATTATTATTATTTTCCTATTATTTAATCACCTAATATGCAATTATTATATTTTTAGTTTGGACTTAAACTATTATTAAAGCTAGCCCGCTCCAAAAATACAGCGTGGAGGTAATATTTAATGATGTTTTAGAATAAATATTGTAAATAATATTTATAGTTTTTGTTTCATTTGTTTGTTTTGTTTTACGAAAATCTTTTTTTAATGTCTTTTCATGCCCAACCGTTTGTACTTCAGATAAAAAATTTAAAAATAAAATGTGAATGAAAATAAAATAATCATCAGGTCCGCTTGAAAGCCAAATCACAACGCAACATTACACAAATAAGCAAATATTTTACTTGTTTGAAATTTATAGAGTATAAATATATTTCGGAGTCAAACTCTATTCTCAGTATTTTGTACATATTTTTGTTTTCTTCTTTCTTGCCATGTTGTAAAGTTGGAGAATAAAAAGTAAATTAATAAGGATCCGCGCGTTGTCTCTCAGCGGAACGGTGCGTTGGTTACGCAGGATTAACGCCAGAGGTGTGAGCTTCGTTAAAGAAGCGTTGATTTGATTTTAATAAAAATAAAATACTTATCAGGTGCGCTTGAAAGCCAAATCACAACGCAATATTACGAAAGTAAACAAATATTTTACTAGTTTGAAATTTATAATTTATCAATACATTTCGGAGTCAAACTCCATCCTCAGTATGCTGTACTTTTTTTTTCTTTCTTTTTTCTTCTTCTTTCTTGCTATGCTGTAAAACTAACAGCCTGGTGTTAAAAACATGAATACTTACATACCTATGTAGACTTTTTTTAAAAGTCTATTATTATATTTCTAATTAATCGTAGTGTAATGAGACATGGAAAAACTTTACACAAAGATAAACAACAATATGATTGGTTATATTGATTTAATAACAATGTCAGATCAATTGTCTTTATTTGCGTGCATAAAGATTTGGTCAGAATTAACTTAGAAATGAGTACCTATGCATGAGAGGGTGAGAGGTATGAAGCAATAGAATTTTAATACACATATCTATATGATATCTTTCGTAGTAATTCTTTCCATTCCACTTTTTTCTCGGAAACTAGTTGGCTGAATTTTATATTGCCCTTTGTTATGATAAGGTGCAGCGAACTCAGTATTATAGTATCCGATCGATGCGCAGTTAGTAATTTATAAGGATGTACAGGGATATTTCCCACAATATCACATATACTCTAACAGTTTTCTCTGAAACTACAGAGCCGATCTAGCTGAAATCTTGTATGGTATTTTGTTATGATACGTTGCTTTCGTATCCGTTTTATGCAGAGATGGTGATTAATAAAGATTTATAGAAATTAGTATTCAGTGCAAAAAAAATATGAACACAATTTTAACCATAATCAACCATCAGTTTGACATAAAGCACGCATTCTAAGTTAGCTGGTTATAACTTGTGGTCGTCAATAATATAATTCTCATATGTCTGTTTAAATGTATATATGTATGTATGTTTGTATGTCGCGCAAAAACTTTCGACGCAGGCGACGGATTTTCACGAGATCATTATCATTTTGAAGCACGACCCTTCGGACGACAATATCGACAATTTGGTCAGAAAAATTAATTCCTTCATCCTAATCTGGGCACTTTTGTACAGGGGGGTCGTTTTTTTTCACTGACATTTTTTGCAAGTCATTCAAAGCTCGTGTAAACGACGTTGCATAACAGGCATTATTTCAACCACTGTAGGCTCACCTCTTTTTCCCTTGGCGCGTACGGGTTCGAGCCTGCCTACTACTTCTATTTTATATTTTTATGCTCAACCAATACCCTTATACACACCTCCACTTTCTTTTCCGCTTTCACGTCACGAGTTCGAGCCTGTCTGCCTGCCTACAACAACTGTTTTTTTGTTGTTTTTGTTTTTGCTCAACACACACCTACAAATATCCGGGCAACGCCGGGAACTCAAGCTAGGTTTTATTGAACTCGCTCCAGACAAGGTATGACACCACTTGATGTAAAGAGCTAAAAATAAATACTATTTCAAAGTGAAAGATGATAAATGGAATAGATCATTTCATAGAAAACAGCAATTCTTCACCCTTTATCAGAAACGAGCAAAACAAGTATACTGACTTGATATCATGCTATCTCAGCGTTGATATGGAGTCCACATTTTATAAAACAACAGGTAATTAAGATGGAAGTTAGTCATGTATGTTGCATGACCCACAAATGTTTATAGGTTCCATCAAGAATCACAACGCTTTATTAAAGTTCTGCAAATAATTATGGCATAAACTATATCCACTTTCATAGATTAGGGTCAACATTTCTGAATATAACGTTAAAACATCAATTGACTTCATTTCAATGATAACTTTTCAAACTTGAAATAATTTTATTACTTAGAAAAAGTTATTCATTCGGATTAATGGATTTCTTCATATAAAATTTAATATACAGAATATAATAAATTTATAACTCAAAATATTGCAGCATTAAGATTTTTTTTCAAAATTCAATTTAACATTATATAATCAATTTTTAATGCTGCAATATTTTAAGCTAAAAATGTATTATATTTTTAACTAGAAAATCTTGTCTTTTTCTTTTCCAGTTTCATCAACTTAGTCGGACAACAAATATCAGAAAAATTGACCAAACACAATAATTCCTTCACCCTCAACTAGCCGGTTTTCTACAGGGAGTCGTCGCCGTTTTTTTTTTTTTTTTTTTTTTTGCAAGTCATTATATCGTCGTATCAATTTGATTGACTTTTTTTTAATTGCAAGGTTGCGAACTTCGGGTCGGAACGTGGAGCATTTGTAATGCGTAAGATTTTTTACACTTTTTCCCCCGCTTTCGCGTCACGGGTTCGAGCCTGCCAGCCTATCACCACTAAATTTAAGCTTAACCATAGTACTTTTTCATGCTCACATCATTCTATGCAATATATTATATAAAACAAGGCTAAAAGAAATATGAATCAATTAGTTCTGGTTCATATGTAATATTACAAATTTTGTATATAAAATGTTTGTTTGTTTGTTTGTTTGTTTTAATTAAGAAGTACGTAAAGATGCTGCATTTCCTCATGAATAAAAATAATATAAAAAATACGAGGGTCATTTTTTTTAACTAAAAAAGTTGAAGAGGTACTAATACAGAAGTGGTGCCATTAAAGTTGGACCCCATTTTCTGCCCTAGAATTTATTTTTCATACATTGTTTTCATCATTTTCGATGACCTTTTGTTAAAAATATCATTGAAGCATATGATGCATGTCCATTACAGGGGTTGATTTCTACGGATCTCACATCGTCAATATCTACAAGATATGAATGATCCGGGTCATGAATGCACGAGTTTAATCATCATAACAACCCAGTTTTCAACCCCTTGTGATCCATTCAAGTGAAATAAAAAGATAACCAGCGTTACTGTTGGAACGCCGCCGGTATATGTTACGTGATTTTTTTTCGCGCGCAAAAATTTTTGGGTTTTGTTACGAAATACGTAAGGATGTTTATGTCGTGAAGAGTTATTGCCGAATAAGACTAATAAAAAATATTGACGGTTGAAGTAAATTAACACCACAGAGAAGACCGAAGAATATACCGGCCGCAAGAATAACTGGTTATTATTCCTACATCATCTGCGGGTGTCACTTTGAGCAAAAGCCTAGAAAGCCCGATGGCGTTTTCGCCTTGGGGTATTTTTGCAGGGTTCACAAATATAACGCATTAATTCGTTTGAGGGAATAGTATAGAAGCGGCGAAGATTCAAGACGGCTATTAGTATTAGCAGGGGTTATTGTTCATCGACACATTCTCAGTTCCTTTCGCAAATTCATTTTTTTTTTTTTTTTCGTCTTTGTTTCGATTTGTGTCACTTTTCTTGTGTGTTTTTGTGGTATTTTTGTGGTTATTGTATTTTCTTAAAGTTTTGCATCGCTCATTGCCTTGCGCCAAGCTATCTCATTAGGGGCTCATCTTGAATCTCTGGATCCCGTTTCCTCGCACCTCCTCATGTATTGCTCTCTATTAACCAACTGTGTTTTTTTCCTGTGTCTTCTTGTCTCTATTTTTCTATCGATCAATCCATCACCTACGGTTCTGTGCCTCTCGCTCTCCCCCCACTCTCTCCCCACCCCCTCTCTCCCCACCCTCTCTTTCTCTTTCCCCCCTCTCTCTCTCTCTCTCTCTCTCGCTAACGCATACTGTAGCATCCTTCAGTTCTATGCTCTGTAGCTTATCTACGTACTAGATGCTTGCCTCTCTCTTTCTCACCCCTTTCTCTTTCTCTCTCTCTCTTTATCTATCTATCTATCTCTATCCTGTTCTATGTGTGTGTATCTCCTTTTTGCCCCATTATGTGTCATTGAAAATCTTTTTCGTATTTCTTTAATCGTCAAACGCACCGATCTATCATTTTGACAGGCTATTGTCCCAAAGATAATACAACTATATGTTTGTTATTATTATTATTATTATTATTATAATTATTATTGTTATTGTTATTGTTATTATTATTATTATTATTATTATTATTATTATTATTATTATTATTATTATTAATATTACAAGCAGGGATGGCGCACGGCTTTGGCCAGGCGTAAAATACGCTTAAATATGATATTTTCATTTCGTATATATTATTATAGAGTCGTGATTTCAAAAGTAAAAAAAAAAATATCCTATGTTTAATAAGTCCAAATGTGGAAGCGAAGTAGATTACATTTTGTTTAATACATGCTTCATCAGATCAGGAGTAGCATTGATATGTTATAGGTTTGTTTGTATTTGATTATTAGATTGGTTAAAGGGGGGTGCAGGATTTCAACGCACAAACGCTCCTTTAAAAATCCCTCCCTGGTAAACCAAACTACTCTATCTAAACATATTTGGCGACCCAATGATAAAAATATTCCCTTCAATTTGAAATTGAAAATAATAGGATCATATAAAGCATATATGCCGGAGGACAGATTCTGTGCACTTTGTAGATATGAAGCCCTTAACATTTTTAAATATAATAATGATAATAAAAATAAACCATTCGGCTAAATCTAAAAGACGAAATTTTCTCTGGATGCATTCATAAACGTTGGTTTAGATTTGACAAATATAAACTACAATAAGTCATTAATATTTTCTTATTAATAATCTATTTAAAAATTTATAATTTATAAATTAGTAACTTTATTAATATAGTTTGGATTATTATTATTATTATTATTATTATTATTATTATTATTATTATTATTATTTTTATTATTATTATTATCATCATTAGTTTATCTCATATTTTTACCATTTTTCTGTTTTATTTAAATATATATTTAACTTTATTTTTTATATGTTACTATTTTTATTAAGTTCTATAAATAAATATTATAATTGTTATTAAAAATATTATTTTTTTTATTTAATTACTACCAATAAGGTTTTTTATTTTTTTAAAAAGCAACATAAATAATTAGTGCTTATCTCCCTTTCATCAGTTAAATCAAATTATTCATTTTCCTAGCAAAATATTGTTATCCCCCTTTGTTTTTGAAATATCTCATTATAAATAAAAATTCGGCATTACTAACGAATTCAAACCGATAGGATTATTCCATTAGCGTTCCCTTTGAAATCTTCAAGTATTCAGAAGCTACATTTACCATCTAAATGAATGCTTTGACGATGATACTTACGAATTTTTAAAGGCGAACCATTATCTTTGTTAAATTTTCTTAAAAACATCTTATTTTAACCTTACATTTAAACCCAATTTAACTTTATGATTTAATTCTAATTTGTATTCTCAATTTATCTTACTTTTTTATCAACATCAAAAAAGTAAATGTTTTCTTTATATTAAAATATTTTCCAGATAAATCTGCCTTAGTTAAACTATACTAGGTTTATTTTTGGTGTCTTTTAAAAAACCCACCCAATTTTTTTTGCTGATGAGGAGATTTTGTTTAAAAAACTATATGTTAAAATTATTGTCCATGACTTAATGTCTATCTCAATTAAAACATCGTTTCCGAAACGATCGTACAATTTATTGTTGTGTTCCTTCTTGTGAAAGCGATTTTTACTTTTTAATTGTAATTATAACTCATCACTCATCTTACTAAATATTAAAATAGCTCTAGGATATATATGCCTATTTAGCTTATTATATATATGCATTACAACGAGCACTGTTGTTCTTGTATTTTAATTACATTAGTGATTTTACTATTACATTAAAATACACTCTGCTCTTTAGACTTCTGTTCTAATCTCCTTTATATATATATATATATATATATATATATATA
Source organism: Euprymna scolopes (assembly GCF_053919585.1). Classification (NCBI taxonomy): domain Eukaryota; kingdom Metazoa; phylum Mollusca; class Cephalopoda; order Sepiida; family Sepiolidae; genus Euprymna; species Euprymna scolopes. The sequence goes on from NC_136511.1 coordinate 62,911,626, forward strand.
TATATATATATATACATATATATATATATATATATATATATATATATATATCACGTGAAGCTTCTTTGGTTAAATAAAAAATTATTATTTTAATATACAAACATTGTGTCAAAGTCGATTACTATTTACTGTTGTCATTGTATTTGCTTTGTTTTTTTATTATAGGAAGAACGTTTCTATTTATAGTCTAGTCACTTGCCTCTCCTATTAACTGGCGACCCATACCAGCACATATATTTATCAAAATATTAGTTTGTTTCACAATAGAACACATCAACTAAAGCTGCGCTGTATAAGTTGGAGTTTGTAAAAAAATAAAATAAACGTGGTTTTCATATAAAATTGCATGTCTATTGGCTAGAGAAATGTTTAATAATTCCTGTAAAAGTAAATTTTATTTATTTTCATTTATTAGAAAAAATATTTTCCCCGGTACCCAATACAGACATTTATCAAAAAAAGTTCATTTTGTGTTAGAGGCAAAACATCGACTTCAGATCCGTTGGGTGATATTTTAATAAATAAAAATGTTTTTCTATTCTTAATTTTATGTTTATTGACAAGGTAAATGCATAAAAAAATTCTTGTAAAAATAAATTTTATTCATTTTTATTCATTGGAAATATTTTCTTGGTACGCCACACAGAGAGTAATCCAAAAAGTTTATTTTGTTTTAGAAGCAAAACATCAACTTAAGATCCGTTGTTGGATTTGTAAAAATAATAAACGTGATTTTTCATGTTTAAGCTTAATCGCGAGATATAAATATAAAAATATTGTTTTCTGTAGAAATTTGTTTTTATGCGGGAATAGAATTTAGCGCTCTAGTGTAAATTTTGGCGTACTTTATTGGCGTACTTTTTTAGCGAACCAAATTGGCGGATTGGAATCTAGCATGCTGGCTTGCTTGCGTCCCAAAAATAATTACCCGACGATTGGTTTTGCATAATAATAACACAGTGTAGGGAGATAATAGTTAATAAAACCTGTCCCATGTCAATAATAATAATAATAATAATAATAATAATAATAATAATAATAATAGCAGTAGCAGTAAATATATTAATCCCTTTAGCTAAATCACTACACCAAAATGATTTAAATGATTATGTGGCGAAAAGAAAAAAAAATCAATTATTTTAAAATTGCGCGTAGGAAAACTCTTTTGTGCATAAAAATTAACGTAAAATGATACTCATTCTTGCTTAATTGCTCAAAAATCGAAAATTAAAAAAGAAACCCACACTCGTACGGCATAACATTTTCGATCGATTGTTAACATTTATTTATGCGTTTCTACCAGCGTTTGTTTAATTTTTCAATTTCGAGCGGTTATCAATGTTAATTATATTGGGTTATTGGGCAGGCATTTTTAAAATCCTAACTCAAAGAGGAGACACTAAGCTTGTTTTTAACAAAAACACACTTTAAAAGAAGTTTAGACACAAATAAATTCATTCAGGTATGTAAAAGAGTCTTGCCTTTGACAACATTTATTTGTTGCATATTTTTTTACACTTCTTTTCTTATTCTGTTAATAAATACCCCAATCCCATTCTTCTTTTTTGTAGAAGTTTAAATGTTAATATAATTTCTATTTTAATTAAAAAAATGTTTTCTCTGTTTCAACATTGAGATAAACTCATCGGAAGTTTTCATCTATATTTTTCATTTGCGTCCAAAGAGAAGCGCCATGAAATTATTTAAATAGAAGCCATGTACAGCTGATGACAATGAAAATTAAAAACTCCGTCCAGCGCATTTAGAACATTTTAATAATCAGATGAACTCTCTCGGAGGGGGCCATATAGACATTTAGATAGGCACCGCCAAAACGGGGGGGGGCAGGTAAGTACTTTTTGACGGACCGTCTTTTTAAAAATCTACCAAAAATCAGGTATTATCCAATGATTACGAAATTAACAGCGATTATTAAGAGAAGAATGAACTTTATAACAGTGTACTTATTTTTCATAAACAATATTTATATATATATATATATATATATATATATTGCTTACAACCCCCCCTTGTTTTGAGGTGGTTCCAAATATGCTTAATATAATCATCTGAAACTGAACAAAACATATTATGTTGTTGTAAGGGACGGGATTATAGATTTAAAAAAAAATTGTTTGCATAACTTATTTTGATGTCTGAATATCAGAACTTCGATTGTGTTTAATTATCCCGCTTGGGGGTTTTGAAGTGAGAAATTCGGTGAATATGTTAAGTAAAATAATTAATTTAAGTTAAGGAAAACAAACATTTTTTTTTAATATTTATACGAAAAAAGCCATTTTAAAATCTTTGATAAATAAATTAACATTTTTTTTTTAGCGAGCCGAATAATGCATGACCATTATTAAACAGGGCATGCTTTGAAAAATCGATACAAAACAAAAAACAAATTCGATAAATAGTGTGCCCTTTGTGTTAAAAATATCATTATTTTTTCGATCAAGTTTGGAAACGTTTGCCGCTTTTCGACTACGGTGGACAAAACGCGCTTATATTTTTTTTATTTTGCTTTAAATTGCCTTCCTCCCCATTTTGGAGAGTCTGGCCCCCACACACATAAACATTAAAAACCAAACTCATACAAATGGTCACCCATCTCGTACTGGCCAGCCTCAGCGTTAATAATACATTGAAATTTTCGTCACTAAAAAATAAGTTTTTTTTTTTTTTTGGGCTTTTTGGTCTTCCGTAGTTTGTTTTTTTATCAAGTACAAATGTAAACAGTAATCAAATCGACTCGAAGTAACTGGTTGCCTATATGAATAAGTGGAATTATTTGAAATCCAGGTACTTATATTATAATATTTTTGTATATTCTCATAGAAAATCACCCTAAATCTTAGTTAGACAAGAAATAAATAAATTAATTCTTTCAGAAACCTTCTTTTTTTTTTTAACTATATACGTTTTTTGTGCAAACCAAAAAACGCCAATTGTTAACCTTTGGGGAAAATTTAACATTTAAAATTTAATTAAAAATAGTAGAAAAAGTTTTGCATTATTCTGCTTTCTATATGATAAAATTCAGGGTTTTATCTTTCTGGAAAAAAAAAAGCTACTCAGAAATAATGGATTTTAATAAATGTAATTTCGTTTTAAAAAACAACAACAACTTGATTATTCGGCCATTTTTGGCGGTGCCTACATTTAGCGAATAGATGCTAAAATTTTACAAAGGGAATAAGCATGTTATCTCTCGATAAATGACCACTAAATAAAATAAATTAAACTCCGTGCATCGATGTTTAATCTGTAAATGAGATTTATAACCCATCCTGTGGCCCTTCTTAGTCTTAGTTGTAAATGAACAACTTCTAATAATAATAATAATAATAATAATAATAAGAAGAAGAAGAAGAAGAAGAAGAAGAAGAAGAAGAAGAAGAAGAAGAAGAAGAAAAATGATGCTTGTTTCATTTTTTATTGTTAAAAAAAAAATTTTTAATGAATCGGTTTGGAATCGGAAATCAGGCTATATTTTTTCCGATTCCGATACCCCAAAATATTCCGATTTTTCCGATTCCGACTCCAATTAATCGTCCCAAAACTAATATATATATACACATATATTTACATTATAATTCATCGTCCCAACAGTAATATATATATATATATATATATATATATATATATATATATATATATATTTACATTATATACGGAATAATCGCGTTGACACATCGGTTCTCGGAGTTAAGCAATGTTGAGCTTGGTTAGTACCAGATGGGTGACCAGTTGGGAATTCTAGGCGCTGTATGTGCTCTCCACTTGTCTCTGCATGTGTTTCCAGTCGTCCTGTACGTACACTTCACTTGCCACTGATATTTAACAATGTCAACTCAGGAGAGGTGTAGTTGGAGATTGCGCACCTCCTGCCATAAATTTCACACGCAGACACCCCTTCCTGGGTATCCATAGTCTGTCAAAGACTGAAGGAGCCCATTTTCTTTTTGTTTTTTTATTTATATTATATCTATATATATAAAAATGTAACTCTTGGTTTGTTCGCAATTAAAAGTCTACAAAACCACTGGACGGATGGCTTCCACGTTTTGGTATAATATGTTTACTATATCCATGTGTGTTTTTATATATTTCTTTTTAATTATAACATTATACTTAATTTTTCTATGATAAATAGGTGGGTTTCTTTGTATCGATACGCCATTTTTTTTATTAAAGGGCAATTATTTATTACCGCTTCCTGTCACGTGACCAGTGTTACAATTTAGCGGTTTTCCTGCTAGATCTGGAGATTTCGTTTACAATCTAGCGGGAAATTCTAGCAAATCTGGAGATATTTGACTCCCACACATCCTCAATTTTAGATTAAAAAATGAAGAAAAGCGCTTGAAAATACTTTAAAACATAAAATAAACTCATTCAAGTAAGTAAAAAAAAAGTAGCATTTATTGCCTTTGGTAACAATTATTTATTGGTTATTTGTTTTGTTTTTCACCTTTTTTCGGCTAACCATTCTTAAATCTCGCTATAAAATCGATTTTTCCAAGTACATTTTAGGTGGGGGTATATTCCAACCTCCGAAGTTTAGTTTAAAATACGATCTAAGCAACCCCGCTTAATTTAAAAGTATTTAGTCGAAAATTGTAAAAAGCAAGAAATAACAGCAAAAAAAAAACTTATAGCAATACAGTAGAATTTAATTATCTACCAACCTAAATACTTTTAATCTGCTAAAACAAAGTTTTTTTGTTTTTTATTTTTCTAATTTCAATGTTGCACTATTATTGTGATGTTTAATTTGCAGTATATATCAATTTAACTTTTATTATAAAAAGTTTGAGTTTATGATTTGTTTCCTACAAAAAAAAATACCCTCTCTGAAAAAAACAGGCAAAACCAGCTGGTAAAATATGTAAGCCTTCTGGGGAGCTAACCGCTTCAATATAATTCCAGAAACATATAGGGAGAAAACACGGAAGATTTTATATATTGAATATACTATATTTATAAATTTCTTATGGTAGGAAGTTAAAATATGGAGTTGGGGGGGAATTAGCGATTTTTGAAAATTTCAGACGATAAAAGTAAAAAATCTAGCGATTTTCTGGAGATTTCTTTCTCCTGATCTCGCGGGTTTTTTTAAATCTCAGTTGCTAACATTGCATCACTAATAAAAAACACTACAGGCTTAATGTAAACAGAATGTGTTTACAATATCGGTAAATTTTCAATGGGTTTAATCACATGATTAGAGATAATGTACCCATGTGATTGAAATTTAATTTAAATTAACCACACGTGGTCGCTTTGCTATCAAATATTCATCGAAAAATTGTAGGTATACACAAAATGAATGCCGACGCTCAAAGTGTATAAACATTTTGACTCCTCCCTTTACTTAAAAATTCACCAAAAATCAGGAAATTAACAAATTCTAATAAAAATTGCAGTATTTTTCAAATAATCGTCGCAGAATATAATGAACTAATTATTTTTTCTTAACTCTTAGTGAAAATGTTTTGTTTTTTTTTAAACAAAAAATACCTTTACTAAAGTTATGGTTTTCAGTAGTAAATAAAAAACGCAAGAATTTATTTTTGCTTTTTTTCATATAAATAAATTTGTAACAATAAAAAAAATAATTTTTACAGTAACATTCCGAAAAAATCTCCTAAAGTCCGTATTAATGAATTCGATATAACTCGAAGAAAAATGAATTCTCGCATACTATTCAGGAAATTAAAGATTCAATTTGATTCCTATTTCAGTCACTTAAATTATTTAGGGTGAAATGAGTTTAGGAATTTATAGCCAAACCTAATTTTTTTTATTTTTTTGCTTAAAAAAATTGCATTAGTTCAGTAAGTTAGGTAAAATTTGCATAGAATGCTCTGCTTTATGGTTGTAAAAATGGAACGGAAATTTGAATTTCGTTCCCTTTTAAATTCGGTACATTTTTACATTACATCCAACTCATCGTTCACATTGGACGCGTCAACTTTTATAGCTTTTCGGGTATTCTGGCCAGGTTACGGGTGTCTATTCTGAAAGCCGTTCTTAACATGGGTAGATTGGTAGGTTTGTCAGAAATTTCGTGAAAAATAGTGAATAATTCCACCCCGTCTTTCCAAGCTTATAACTCCTCGAAAAATGTAACTCAAGCCGTAATTTTTTTCCAATTAAAGGAGCAAGGACCAAGGTTTAATTAAAACAAAAAAACAAACAAACGACATGTTTTAAAAAAAAAGCTTTTAACTTCGGACTTTACAGGTAAATTTCTAAAAAACACTACTTTTTTTTTGTTTTAAATTTGAATATATTATTTATTGACCTTTTCTCTTCAATTTGTGATATATAACACTTTGGTGAATAAATTATTTACTTCTTAATAGACATTTCAAAATGGGAGTCGTGAATTATTCCAGCCCCTGTCTTTCCAAGCTTATAACTACTCGAAAAATGTAATTGAAGCCCTAATTTTGTTTTCAATTAAAGGGGCAAGGACCAAGGTTTCTTAAAAAAAAAGAAAAAACAAACAACGTGGTTTAAAAAAAAACAGGTTTTAAAGTTCGAACTTTACAGGTAAATTTCTAAAAAACACTACTTTTTTTGTTTTAAATTTGAATATATTATTTATTCACCTTTTCCCATCAATTTGTGATATATAAAACTTTGGTGAGTAAATTAATTATTTACTTTTTACTAGACACTTGAAAATAGGGGGGGGGGCGTGAAGTAAAAAAAACGTTTGTCGAAAATATTATATTCGGTTTATTGGAAAGAGCATTAAATTTCACACTGACCCTGAAAATATCGTAAAAATAGAATCAATAGAAAAATTTTGATAGATTTTTTAAGTTTAAACATTGAAAAATATTGAATTCGTAAAATTCATTACTGTTTTTTAAAAAATAAAAAATAAAAATTTCTATTACGTTTAAAACAACTTCAATAGTTTATTTTGGAAGTATAATCCATAAAGAAAATAAACAACTCACTTTTAAAAGAGAAATTACGAGATTTTTATATTTTATTCGCAGTTTCATGATAGGGGTGTAAAAAAATCCTACAAAAACTCTGATACATCTACTAGATTTGAGTGTTCATTCGTTGTAAACGTACTCGGCAAGCTATAAATGTCGACATTTCCAATGTGAATGGTAAGCTGGACTTATGTAAAAAATATCAATAAATATACCAAACTAACTTTTTCGTTTAAAAATTGAATTATTCCCCTTTCGTTATTAACTTTTTTTTAAAAAAAAATTTTTTTAATAAATAGTTTGTGTTTTATATACATAAAGTACAATTGTTGAATGTTACTGTTTTGATTATATTCGTTTGGGAGGGAGGACACAATTAAAAAAATTAAGAAAGATTAAAACGAAGCGAAATTTAAGTTTCCGTTCCATTTTTGCAACAACCGTAAAACAGCGCATACTCAGCAAGTTTTATCGTAATTTATAAGCATAATATTTAAACACTAAATCAACATTTTATTTATTTTTTTGCATAATTAATGATCGAAGTATTTTTATTTTTATTTTCTTAACATCTTTAAAAAAAATAATTTGTACATTCTCTTGAAAAAAAGAATCAAACTTTTCTCTACTTTCACATGTGTTCAATTTTAACAAACTGAGCCACAGCAACGCGTGGCCGGGTACAGCTAGTATTTATATATATCTATATATATATATATATATATATATATATATATGTGTGTGTGTGTGTGTGTGTGTGTGTGTGTGTGTGTGTGAGTGTGTGTGTGTGTGTATTTAGAGAGGTATACGGACATAAATCCAGAAAATGAAATATGAAGAAATAAGCAGAAATGCATACAAGCCGAACGATAGAGATATTATACAAATGCCGTGCCATATGCCGAGCGATTAATAATGCAATCTTTCTAATTGTTAATGGAACTCGTTATAATTGCCCCAAGACGATTAAGACATGAAACCAAGCGACATTCGAGACGGGAGTATGACGAAGAATATGTCTGAAAGAAGAATTGATTATAGAGAAGCCTGAAGCGTTTTATGCGCCAGGAAGACCATCACATTGCTGGGGTTTTAAATGCATAGAAAGAATGAGGGAGAAAAAAAAAAGAAACGACACCGGTTCGTCCTGATGATATTTTCCCGTCTTTGCCCTCAGGACGGTCCACCTTTTGTTCCAAGGGCCCGTTTACCCTGCGGCATTCCATAAAGTGAATGGCCTGACAACACTTGTGCAAGTCAAACCTGATAAATGTTAGCGGCTATTGTATCGTCTACTCAGCACACTGCGGGAAAATTTGTTCTGGTTTTAGTCCTGGGTATTTGATAGTGTGTGCATTTTATTATGCCTGTAAGTGTGGATCGACGGCAAACATTGGGTGGACGCAGCTACCCTAATTGTCCTCTATCGAAGAGAAAAAAGAAACATTTTATACTCTACTTCGAATTGCTATTCATTTCTGGGAGACGCAGTGAATGATATATATATATATATATATATATATATATATATATATATATATATATATATATATATATATATATATATATATATATATATAGCTGGGATAATAGATATATAGATGCGATAATACATAGAATATTACCACCAGTAATATTTTGTAAATTTTTTAATCACAGGTCTCCATACCAGCTGATTGTTGGATAAATCTATTCGGAAGTGTATATATATATATATATATATATATATATATATATATATATATATATATATATATATATATATATATATGGGTGTGTGTGTACATATATGTTAGTGTTGGGACGACTATTGGCAGCAGAATAGCAAATCGAATAAAATCAGAACTACTTGGAGTATCGGAATCGGTATCGGAATCGGGAATTGTTTTGCCTGTTTTACGATGTCCAAGACGATTCATTTTGTCGTTTTTGTTTAAATGACGGTTCGTGTAAATGATTAATATTCTTTGATTCTAAACAGCATAGTAAGACTGAAACTGTTAAAGTCACACCCATAAGTGTATTTTTACATTTGTTAAATTATATATACACATTTACATGGGACGTGCTGTGCTCCTCTCCCCAGTGCCAATAAAACAACAGTGTATTTAGTAATTTAAATAGCACCAGAATCGGAATGTGTACAAATCGGGAAATTAGAACAGAATCGGTAATTGTATTGGAACTTGGGAAAATATATTTGAATCGTCTCATCATTAATATATATATATATATATATATATATATATATTGATATATGTATATATATATTGATATATATATATCTATATTGATATATGTATATATATATTGATATATATATATATATATATATATATATATATATTGATATATATATATAAAGTGCTTCAATTTAGTATTACAGTTTAGATATTGTTAATATATAGGTTCTTTAAAGAATGTTAAATAGTGTAATAATATAGCTATAAAATATATCTTCACTCCTTCAAATTGTTACCCATTCCTGAGAAACGCAGTGAATAATATAGATATATATATATATATAGGAATATAATCATATGATAATGAGAAACGCAGTGAATAATATAGATATATATATATAGGAATATAATCATATGATAATTGGAAAAAAAACTAGTAGGAACAACTGGGAAAATTAAAACAAAAATAACTAATTAATAAATAAAAAATACAAATACGGAAGTACGAGTTAAAACGGAAAACTATCCTTACATAACACCAAAAGATGGAAGAAGTGAGGAAGCATGACTGTGGAAATCTTTTTAACCGAATATGATGTCCAGCATGTTATGAATATACCATTTGTTGTAAAAAGCTAATAGATAAACATTTGAAGAAGTTGGTTGGGACAGGATATTTTTACGGAAACATAAATCGTAAAATTGCTATTCATTAATGACACCTGTTTTGGCTGTAATGGAAAAATCCAGGAAATAAAAGAACGTTATAAAAAAGGAATAGTGGGTCTTTGAATTTTCAACAAAACTTTGCACTATATATATATATATATATATATATATATATATATATATATATATATATATATATATATATATATATTATTCGCTGCGTTTCTCAGGAATGTGTATCAATTTGAAGGAGGAAAGATATATTTTTATAACTATATTATTACACTATCTAACATTCTTTAAAGAACCTATATATTAACAATATCTATATTTGAATACTAAATTGAAGCACTTTATATATATATATATATATATATATATATATATATATATATATATATATATATATATGTACACTATTGGCATAAAAGCTGTTCAATTTAGTATTCCAACATAGATATTAATAATACAAAGTTATTTTATGATAGCTCGATAGTGCAATATAAGATATCGTCAAGATTTTTTGTTGCGTTCATTTAAAATGGGTTTAGCTTTATTAACTATACATGCGTACTTTTTTTTTACAAGGTGGTCACCACTTATCAAGGCCCGGAAGCCACTCAGGGATAAGGGTTATTGTAAGTACAGTACGTTAGTGTGGATATTTAAAGTGTCTACTTAAGGGGGCGGTGCATCGGGAATTTGTTTACGTTGGGCTTGAAGACATCCAAGTTGTAGTCAGGAAGTAAGTAAGCAGACGGAACAGAGTTCCACAAGCGTGCAGTTCTTAGAAAGATATTTTGTTCATGGAATCTACGTTTTGATATAGGCATAGATAAAAAGTGGGGAAAGTTTTTGACAGTGGAATCAGCTAGACGGGTGTTTTTTGTAAAAGACTGGCGAGGAGGGGGGCAGAGATTGAAGTTCAGACGAGCAGCTGCCATGGAAATAACGATAAAACAAAGATAGGCTCGTAACGTTTCTTCTGTGGGCGAGAGGTTGCAGGGAAGAGAAAAGGGCATCTCCCACTAAGCCACGAAGTCTATTTTGTAATCTCTCAAGGCAGGATAGGCTGTTTTTAGCAGGTCCTGCCCAGATATGGCAGCAGTATTCCAATCCTTGGACGTACTTGGCTTTTATATAGATAGGGAATTGCATCAGTAGTGAGATATCTTCTGGAGCGGTATTAGGATCCCACCATCTTTCCAGCGACCTTGGCAACAGACTTGATGTACGTGTTCCATTTCAGATCAGGAGTGAAGGTGGTGCGTGGTAATAAAACCACTCCAATTCTCTGGTGATGTTAGGCTGTGTAAGGTGTTTACCTAAGTAAAAATTGTTTGTTTCTTTTTCATCGGATTATGTCGATTATCGATACTTATATGAGGCATTCTGATTTGAAACCTATCTAAAACTACTTCCAGATACATAAAGTATATTTGTGTGAAATTTCATAAAGATCGGCCTAGCCATTTCGATGTCCATAGAGAACGAACTTTAACACACACACACACACATACACACACACACAGTTCCTTTTATATAATAGTGTGTCAGTATTATAATTTTATTTCGGATTAGCTTTATTACTTCTGGTGTCTGTTCCTCTTTTACCAGAGTTAATCAGAAGAATATATCATATTTGACCAAATAATATTTTAATTTCTAAGTAAGTTATTTTTACTTATAATTTGTTCTAAACATTTAAAAGTTTATCAGTGTATCACTTTTCGTATAAACTTATTTTGCTGTAGCATTGCATAAACAATGGAATAACTACGAAGGTATCATGTTAGCTGATAACCAAGGATATTTCTGATGACTAAGTATATTTTATAGTATAGTTATCTGATTTTTGTTTAATTGTTTACTCTGAAAAAAAAGCTTTTATATTATCTTATTGCAATTTTGATATGTTTAAATCGTATCTATTATACTAGATGTGCGTTTTTAAACTAGTTTTTACATTTGTATCTTAATTTTATTTCATACTTAATTTAAATTACTTTCTTAATCATCTTATTCCATCTAATATAATTTCATTCTTTGGTTGGTTGACTATTCATAGCTTCCTTATATGTTTTCAATACTTACTACGTATACTCATTTCTATAATCAATATGTGTTTTTTTTTAATTCTTTAACGCATCGCTATGTCAAGTATTGTATTATATCATGTTACAGTAATATTTAAATATACCAAACTAATTATTTTATGCTGTTTAAAGAATTTACATACAATTGATATACTTAAAGATTATTACTAGTATTTCAACCGTAATGTATGTTATAGTAAGTACGGGCTACTATGGCGGACATAAGTTGCAGTGATGCTAATGTAGGGAGTTAAGCAGCGAGATATCGGTTCACATTACATTTGAACTTCTGCATGTCGGTACATTTGGAAAAGCAGACACCCGAAAGGGAGTTCCAAATTCTAACAGTTCTGGAGAAGAAACTATTAGAGTTGAAGGCTTTCTTACATCTGTTACATGATAAGGGCTGTCGCCTTTTCGTGTAAGTATAAAAATAGAGAGATTTAGTTAAAATGAAAATGAAATAGCATAGACGAAATTTAGGTTTAGAAATAGATTACGAGAGAGAATTAGCAAATAGAATGTGAAAACAAACCATTGTTTAGCTTAGAGATGAAATAGTTTCAAGAAAATAATGTGCGTTGTCAATTCTGTTATGAAAATTCAATTGAGGAATGCAACTATAGGATAATTTAATAAACATGTTTTTAACATATTGGAAATATAGGTTACTGGGAATATAGGTTGAAATTCCTTTTGTAAACAAAGGAAAAAGTTTTGGACACGCATGTCCAGAACACGTGAAAGAAGACACATGCTTTAACATGTGTATGACGTCATGGAAAACGGGAAGTTCTCGATATAGTTCGAAACTTTAGAGAAACTGTGGGAGACGGATAGAGAGTCTGAGGACGGCAGACGACAGTCCAGACATGGGATTCGAACGTCTAGAAGCGAGACGGTCACTTTTGAGACTTAGAATGTGAAGCTTTGAATTCTTGACTCAGAAAACCACGACCGGCCGGGAGAAGAAATAAACCCATCATGTGTTTTAATAAACGTCGTCTTTGTGTTGTAATTCTACCAAAAAGTAAAGTGAAAATTGTTATTATATGTCTTGTATATCATGTGGTTTAAAATGTCTTTACATACACATCTTACATACACAATATGAACACTAAGACTGTCTCAACACTATCTCCTCACTCAAAGAGCTTCTACACTTCTAAGTATAAACATTTAATATATATATGAATCTCGTCATAACACGAAAACAGAACGCAACAACATCTCTCTAAGTCTCTCACAACATCCCTCTTAATAAGACTCTCTCTTAATAAGACTCAAAGACGCGCTATTAATAAGACCTAACAATAGCAACATGAAACAGCCAATAATAACAATAAATATATAACAAACACGATTTAGTGCTCCTTGACCATTTTGCATCAACGATGCAAAACCGAACCTGGAGTAAATATAACAAATACAATTTGGAGCCGGAAGCGACCAGACCACCCAGCAAGGGTGGGTTAAAAAAAAGAAAAACTTCGATTACCACGGAAAAAAAACACAACGTTTTAAAAGGGTCCAAGATAATTAAAAATAAATAAATAAATGAATAATACCACGGAAAAAAACAAAAACATCACACGATCAGAGAAATGCGAAAAAAAAAATTGAACACACACGCACACAGAAAACTAAAGTTTACAAGAAAATATTAAAAAAGAAAAAAAGGCCGATATGCCGTAATGAATGATAAAAGAGATACGGTCAGTTCAAAAAACAACCCACGAATTTTTCATTCGTAATTAAAAAAGAGAAAAATTGTTGTATTCGGATAATATGTTTTGAATACGGCCGCACACAAATAGAAAATAGGACAGTGTGTCATTCATAAGCATTTGTGTTAATGTCTGAATTGTTTAGAGAAACTGTCAATCATAATAAATAACAATTTAGTGTCAAAAGTCGAAAGTACATTTAAAATTCTCGAGTATTAAAAGGAAGAATAAATAAATAAATAAATAAAATAAAACAGCCTATAGCAAAAAAGAAGGATACAGAAATGAAAATCAAATTTATGCATTGTGAATAATTTTCGGCTATTTAGTGTGTTTTAATTGTTCTGGTTTTTCAAAAAGGGACAATTTTTTGTTTTGTGTCAACGGACTTTTGAAATGTATAATGTAACGAATTTTTATTATTTTTTTTGTGTTTTGTTGCAAAATGTTTAAAATGTATTAAGGTATTTTCTTTTGAAAATGTGTTGATGCTGAACCATATTGTAATGTAAATGTTATTGTTTTCACAGCAGGAATTCAAAGTCATCAGTAAATATACATTAGATTTAAACAGTCTAGGAGAAAATAAAACTAGTTAAGACATATGGTTGGCTTACAGATTCAGTTAGAATTTTAGAAAAGGGACAAGAATTAAAATTACGTAAACGGATATTTAGAGAGTTTTTAGATGTGATAAGCCGTAAGAAAGATGTTTTTTTAGCATTTGGGTTTTGTTTTGTTTTTTAGAGATCCTATAATTTTTTCGAAGAAAAGTGACTTGGTAGGGATTAATAAGCACAAGATGTGCCCCTATTCGAAAAATTTGGGAACCTGTGTTAATTAAGTGCTTAAAAAAAGCTGGTTGCACGTAACGACTCCAAGCAAGTGGCAAGACTTGGCTTAATTAATAAACAAGCGTTGGAAAGAATACGAAAATTCTTAAGGGGACCAGTAAACCGATGATAGGTAGTCCCGAGGCAATCACATATAGCTTAATGAAGTAAGAGACAGGCAAAAATATGCCGATGATTACGTAAGAAAGATATAACCTTGCACTTTTTTTAGAGACGCATGAATGTAGGATATATCTGCTGGACCTTGGAAGCTCTGGTGAGAGAAAAAATCACAAAAAATCGGGCAATTAGATAGAATTTAGTGCGCAATTAAGGTGTTGTGGCGCAAAAGGTGTTAGTTAGTTAGGGGTGATATTTCTAAATCCTCGTCGAAGTTTCAAGAATCCAAGCAAGGAAATCCGAGTAAATCAGTATGAGAGAAAAAGGTATATATTGATAGTTAAAGCCAACCAAGAAGATTGGTTATGAGCCTTGGTATGTCCCGTATAAGATAGTTATAGAAAAAAAATAAAGCCACACTTGATAAGACTAACCATGCGGAAAGAGACGATCAGGACAGTTTTGGGACGAACGGAGTCGTCCATTTCGAGGGAGGTGGAAACCTCTAGTCTGCGGCATATGGGTGACTGGAAAGTAGCTGGTGTGAATCATAGGTAAAGAACCTACACCCAAAAAGTAAATGCCAAGAGGATCAGAAAGGTTCTGATCTTATAAAAATATATTTGTGAAGTCGGCGGAGAAAAGAGATTTTTTTAGCCTGATCTTTCCTAGCCGTGTGGTTGTGTAGATGGAAAAAAATGTACTAAATTTAAAAATGCATACATTTTTTTTGTGAAATATGGAAGGGAGGGATGTTACATGATAAGGGCTGTCCCCTTTTCATGTATGTATAAAAATAGAGAGATTTAGTTAAAATGAAAATGAAATAGAATAGACGAAATTCGAACCTCGTAATTAAGGTTTAGAAATAGATTACGAGAGAAAATTAGCAAATGGAATGTGAAAACAAACCATTGTTTAGCTTAGAGATAAAATAGTTTCAAGAAAAGAATGTGCGTTGTCAATTCTGTTATGAAAATTCAATTGAGGAATGCAACTATAGGATAATTTAATAAACATGTTTTTAACATATTGGAAATATAGGTTACTGGGAATATAGGTTGAAATTCCTTTTGTAAACAAAGGAAAAAGTTTTGGACACGCATGTCTAGAACACGTGAAAGAAGACACATGCTTTAACATGTGTATGACGTCATGGAAAACGGGAAGTTCTCGATATAGTTCGAAACTTTAGAGAAACTGTGGGAGACGGATAGAGAGTCTGAGGACGGCAGACGACAGTCCAGACATGGGATTCGAACGTCTAGAAGCGAGACGGTCACTTTTGAGACTTAGAATGTGAAGCTTTGAATTCTTGACTCAGAAAACCACGACCGGTCGGGAGAAGAAATAAACCCATCATGTGTTTTAATAAACGTCGTCTTTGTGTTGTAATTCTACCAAAAGTTAAAGTGAAAATTGTTATTATATGTCTTGTATATCATGTGGTTTAAAATGTCTTTACATACACATCTTACATACACAATATGAACACTAAGACTGTCTCAACACTATCTCCTCACTCTAAGAGCTTCTACACTTCTAAGTATAAACATTTAATATATATATATGAACCTCGTCATAACACGAACATCTCTCTTACAACATCTCTCTCTAAGACTCTAAGACTCTAAGACTCACTTTTAACAAGAATCCTAATAACAATGAACAATAAAACAACAACAAAGAATAATAATAATCATAATAATAATAAGACTATTATATAACACATCTAGGGATTTCTACTGTGTAGGGGTGGGATTTTGTTGCTTGTCGGGTTTTTGGGGGGCATTTACGCCGAGGCGGTACAAGGGTTTGTAGTTCGTCGGGGCATCCACCATTAATATACTCGTAGAGCATTTCTACATCTACATTATTATGTTGTTCCATGTCACAGATCAATTATCCTCTATAAAATATACAAGCTTATGCTTATCTTTGATTGATTGTATTTTTTACATGTATAGTATTCCTGAATTCATTCATTTTTATCCTGTTACACATATATATGCATACATATATATATATATATGTATATATATATATATATGTATGCGTGTTATATTTATACTTTCCCTCGTGTAAGCAACCGTCTATTATCTCAGTACTCTTATTTATTATGTAATCCTTACATATTGTCTCAATCAACTCAGTGATAGATCCTGCTTCTTTATTAGGACTACACATATTAGCCACAACTAGAATGGCCCGTTCCATAGGGCATTCTTTTTCCATATTCTTTTATAGAAAATGCTAGTAAAATGCTGATTTAATTTGCACCTATCAGCTATCCGACATGCTTTTTTATAGCTGACATATGGTTATTACATCTGAATTTAAACGCTCAATTTGAGGAGCCGATATATGCTGATAATTCTCATATACTATGACAATACCTTATGTAATTTTTTTCAAATTTCATTTTCACCCCAAACAAGGCACAGTGCCACTTTGATCAAGGGGGCTACTATTGATGACATAAGTAGCAGAGATACTATGTAGGGAGTTGAGCACGAGATTTCCGTTCACATTACACTTGAACTTCTGCATGTCGGTAGAGCTGGGAAAGCAAGAACCCGGAAGAGATTTTCAAAGTCTAGCAGTTCTGGGGAAGAAACTATTAGAGTAGAAGATATTCTTACATCTTGGGATCTTTACTGTGAAGGAGTGGGATTTTGCTACTTGCCGGGTTTGTCTAAAAGGTACAAGGGATTGTAGTTCGTAGGAGCGTTCACCATTAAAATACTTGTAGAACAGGAAGAGGGATGCAACATTATGTCGATGAGGCAGAGGTTGAAGCTTTGATGACAGGTCAGGGCCTACCAGGCTGTCGACTCTCTTTTGAACCCTATCCAGAAGCGTGAGACTAGTAACTAATACACTAGCCCAGATGGGACAACAGTACTCCATACATGAGCGAATGCTGAACTAGTAGAGATACAGGATACTTTCAGACTGTTATGGGGTTAAATGGTAATAAAATGAAGGAACACATGATTTTTACGAACGAACATGTATTCACATATAATACAGGCAAATGCAGGTTGAGCAACACTATTCCTCATATGTAGGGCGTTTGCACATGACTTCCTTGACCGCGTGACTGCCGGTACCGGTACACGTTACCGGAAGTGACGTCACTAGAGGAAGTGACGTCATGAGATAGTCCTTTGATCCCATAAAGGAGCGGCTCAAAAACAGAAAAAAGCACAGTAGAGAAAGTCCACCTTCTTAGCAGCGGACTTGGCAATGTTCTCAATGTATCTGTTCCGACTCATGTTCCCTGTGAATGTACACCCGAGTAGTTTAAAAGAAGTACTTTCAAGTAATGTATATTTAGTCTAAGATATTGGTGGTTGAGAAGGGTTTTTCTTTTTGTAATTATTGAAGGAAAAAATTTTAATCTTGGCAGCATTGAATGTGACCATCCGTTTTTGTCCCCATTCTACTACAGATTGGAGGTCATCCTCTTGTGTTTCTGTCATTTCCTTAGATATGTGTTCATTTGTTTTTCTATCGTGCCTGTTATGGAGCTCGGTGTCATCAGCATATATATCCATCTTTGTCGGGGAGGTCATTTATGAATATTAGGAAAAATAGCGGTCCAAGGATAGACCCTTGAGACACTCATGCATTTATATCATATTCGTCGAGGACAACCTGGATTTTTCTCTTATCGAGGAAGGATTTAATTATGTTGATTATTCGTCCAGTGGTACCGTATGATCTGATTTTCCTGAGAAGACCTTCATTCCATACACTGCCAAAAGCCTTAGATATATCTAGAAACAAGCTTAGTCTTAGCAGCATTGAATGTGACCATCCATTTTTACTCCATTCATTACAGATTGAAGGTTTTCATCTAGTTTTTCTAACATTTTCTTAGACATGTGTTCATTTGTTTTCCCCTCGATCCTGTTATAGAACGTGGTGTCATCAGCAAATATACCCATCTCAGAAACAATTTTATCAGAAAGTCATTTATAAATATTAGAAATAATAATGGTCCAAGGATAGATCCTTGAGGTACACCTGCATTTTAATTATAGGATATCAACAGCTCATTCATCATCATCATCATCATCATCATCATCATCATCATCATCATCTCTTATCACAATAGAAATTTACCCATCGCGTGGCGGTGCTGTTTGCCTCCTTAAGGTCTTGGTTTGAGCAATGAGAACCCAATCGGCAGTTTTCCCTAAGGTGGTGCATCGTTTCTACCTCTCCACATGGACATAAAGGTGAGGTGTCTAGGCCCCACTTGTGGAGATTTTCTTTTGTTTTGCCTTCTTTGGCTCTGGCTCTATTTAGAGTCACCCAGTTTTTTCTACCCATTTATCCTCTATAAAATATACAAATATGCTAATCTTCCATTAATTATAATTTTTTTCTTATATATTATCCTTTAATTTATTCATCTTTACCCCCTAGTATATATATATATATATATATATATATGTGTATATATATATATATATATATATATATATATATATATATATATATATGTATGTATACTGAGTAAAAAAATATAATTGTGAATTATCAATAAGTTTCAAAAGGAAAAACAAACAAAATCAAATTGAGTGTACGATCGTTTCGGAAACGATTTTCATTTTAATTAAAATTGACAATAATTGATAAAGGTTTTTGTCTTGAAACATAATCTCTTCATCGTCAAAAGAATAGCGGGGAGGGGTTTGAGACACAAAAATAAAACTAGCATTTTTTCTTAAGTAAGGCGGATGTTCCTGCAAATATTTAAAAACATAAGAACGAAGTTGTTCATTTTATGTTGATAAATAAAATAGAAAATTAGAAATAAAATTAAGAGAGTTTTGTATATAATAAAACAGAAATACCTTATTGAGTTCCATAAGGACATTTTTTAAGTTCAATCAGTATATATTTGGCCATGCTGTAGTATCTTGTCTCCGAATGGTTGAGATTATTATTAAGAGTTTCTTTTAGTTAAAACAATCGCTGTGCAAATGAATAGTACACAATCTATTCAGTGGATGCTAAATTAAACATTAAAAATTTTTAATCTAAGGGAGACAACTACAATTTTTTAAAAAGTGAAAAACATTTTTTAAAACTTTAAGTGATACAACGTTTTTTTTTAATTAAAACAAATGTTCTTATGGAACTTATTCAAAGTTTCTTTTAATTAAAAAAAGATCGCTGTGCTAATGAACAGTAAAAAATATATTCAGTGGATGCTAAATTTAAAATTTAAAATCTAAGAGTGACAACTACAATTTTTTAAAAAGTGAAATAAATTTTTTTAAATATTTAAGTGATACAACGTTTTTTTTTTTTAATTAAAACAAATGTTCTTATGGAACTTATTTAGAGTTTCGTTTAATTAAAAGAAATCGTTGTGCTAATGAACAGTAAAAAAATCTTTTCAGTGGATGCTAAATTTAAAATTTAAAATTTAAAATCTAAGGGAGACAACTACGATTTTTTTTTAAAGTGAATCGAAAGGTAGTTCTTCTTTATTATATAAAAAAAAATTAATTTTATCAAATAATTATCACTATTTGCTAGATTGAACCTTCTGTTATTATCAAGATATTACCTACATCTTTAATTTTCATATATTTATTTATTGTACTCCTCCCATTTCTAGATTACTAGTTATGATACTTAATTGTATAGGAGACTAGTTAGCAGTTCAGCCTTGCCCGGTCGTACAATAGGCTTTAACATATTTAATTGATGCATATTGCATATAGGAACACTTTTCTTGTTAAACTAACTCTCAAAAATTAATAAAATAATAATGATAATGTCGTTCATCAAATTCGGTCTGTGTTTGTTTACAATATTACGTCAGTTAATATTCGGCCTTGACAATAAATAACCTAGAAAAGTCACTTCAGATTGATGTTTAATTTTATAATATTAAAAAGAGGTTTATGTTTACTATAACCTTTTTACGTAAATATTACGCAAATATAAATCATGTAGAATATCTGCATGAATATAATTACACATAACAGTTAACTACAGATAATCATCCAATTAGAAAACAAAAAAAAAAACTAATAGGGAATTAATTAAAAATTAATTTTTAAAAGAATATGCAAATTCGCTTGATCTTTTGCAAATAAATGCTATTCCACGACCCATATATAACAAAGTTGTATTTTCTTTTTAAATAAATAGAAAGGAGGGTTTTTAATGTACAATACATGCAAAAAAAATTTATAGAAGTATAGATAGATAGAAGATAATTATTATATTTATATTATATATATTATAATCAATATTTTGTCGACGGACAGGAACGTGTTAATGAACTTACTCTTCGGTTTCTACATTGTCGGCACATGTCTGCTTTTGGCTCTCCTCGACACAAACTACCTGGAGATACTGATTCTAACGCGAATCATTTGAAGACGAGATCTAATTCTTTATATAATCTACACCTGCGTCTAGTAATTGTCTGTATTTTTGAGATGAGGTGTTTCAATTGATTGAGATTGTCGGACTGACTTCCTCATCTTGGTTGTTATCGTCACAACGTTTCGGCCCTTCTGCCCTCCGGCCTTCATCAGGTGTTTTGTATCGAACTAGGGAACCGCATGGAGGAGAACATGACCAAAAACTGCATATACTCCATCCCATGCAAACCCATGCAAAAAAAACTTGCAGAAAGGTTTACAAGGGTGAAACATGCCGCCCCTTAAAGTAAGGGTGGAAGAACACCGAAAAGTGGTAACTAAAGGGGAGACGGAAAAATCGGGTATAGCCAACCATGTCTGGATGGAGAGGGGGGACCATCGCCCCCTATGGGATGAAGTAAAAATAATAAACAGAGAGACCCACTGGAAAGTGAGAAAACTTAAAGAAACAGCTCACATGCTCGGACATAAAAATCTACTGAGCAAACCAAGCATAGAGCTGAATGAAATTTGGACACCTCTGATAGAGAGAGAAAACCTC
This sequence comes from Euprymna scolopes, assembly GCF_053919585.1. Classification (NCBI taxonomy): domain Eukaryota; kingdom Metazoa; phylum Mollusca; class Cephalopoda; order Sepiida; family Sepiolidae; genus Euprymna; species Euprymna scolopes. Next base: position 62,933,182 of record NC_136511.1, read on the forward strand.
GAATAACAACATAAATTTAACATTAACAAAAAACAACTAAGAATTGTCCTAGTGACATATGGCCGAGTGGTTCTATACGTTGTATCAAAGTTTACAATTACCCAAAGGTGCTGAGTTCAATCCTGAACGAAGGTAGTGAAAAAAGTAACATTCAAAAACAGAGAATCAGCAACTATGTCCCAGGGCCTAGCTGGAGTCCGAACACGGTACCCCCGTAATAATAATAAAGGGTTGGGTTCGAGACTCCTAACAAACGGTTCCCTAATTCGAAAACACCTGATGAAGGCCGGAGGGTAAAACGGCCGAAACGTTGTGACGATAACAACCAAGATGAGGAAGTTAGTCAATCTCAATCAATGGAGACACCTCATCTGAAAAATACAGACAATTACTACAGAAAGATACAAAAAAATGAATCTATTTAAGTACAACAGCATTCGGTGACTTTTTGGACAGGATGTATATTTGATTATTCAATTATATTTTGTTTTTATTTTTGAAACGCTGGGTTAGTAAACAAAATAGGAATATTAATTTTCTTCTCATTAATAAACCAGTTAACCAAGTTATAGTATAACTGTCTTGTGGTGTTTTGGTTTTACTGGATTCCAAGACAAGAATTCACCTAGACTAGTAGGATACCCAGCTTAGTGTATATAAACAGCATCACAGAGAAGGCAAATAGTAGTCATATATAGGGAATTTTTCTGAGTTTCGAACATAACAGAAACACGGGATACGATGGTCCTAGGAAACGTCTTTTTTTTCAGGTTACGATGTGTAATATTATGTTTTTCTGGCTTCTGGTTACGGTATTACAGTGTTATTTTTAATTGTATTTGATTATATACATGTGCATTATATAGTGCACTGTATATGTGATTAATTTTTAATGCCGTATCCCGGAGTTCGAATATTAGTTAGGGTCTATTTGTAAGGGAAAGTATCCTAATGCTAGGTTTCCTTGACAAACCACCATACAGAAAGAACTTTGACACACGAAGACAGTGTCTAGTTATCTCCATATTTCATATATATATATATATATATATATATATATATATATATATATATATATATATATATATATATAGTAATTTATAAAATATATATGGCGATTAAGTTACACTGAATATTCTGCGTTTCATCCAACTATAGGATTCGTCAGGCTTATGCGCATAAGCCTGACGAATCCTATAGTTGGATGAAACGCAGAATATTCAGTGTAGCTTAATCGCCATATATATTTTATAAATTACTAACTAGCTCTACCTACGTATTGAGCACTTTTGAAGTAAATACTTAAAGTTTACGCATAAATCTATACTTTCATATATTAAATTTATGCGAATAGATGAAGTAGTTATATATATATATATATGTGTGTGTGTGTGCGTGTGTGTGTGTGTGTGTGTGTGTGTGTTTCTCTTTTTTTCATTTTTCTTAAACTTTTTCTTCTAGGGGATGGGACATCCAACCAGATGTCTGACATTTACCCCTATTTTAGTGAGTCCAACCAAGAGATCTTTTCAGGATTCTAGCCGTCCCTTTCAGTGCAATCGTTTGTATTTCACTTGCACTTGGTTCACCGGGTATGCTTGCTATGTACTTTTTAAAGTTGTTTTTCATAAGCCCAGTGTCTGTGTCTGTGTGTAATCTCAAATATTCTTGTTTTTTATTCTCCTAAATATATATAACGCTGTTCTCTAAACCAGTTTCTCATAAATAACACAAATCTAAAATTATTTTTTATTTCATACAACCAAAATAACATCGTATTTAAACGCAATAAACAGCTAAAATACCAGTCTGTACTTAAATTTAGAAAATTATTTGACATTAATGTAAATAGTCTCAAAATTATATAAACATTGTAAGCATTAGGTTGGTGAAAAAACAATATCGTTTTCTCACATATGTTACTTTTATATATGATTTCTGAATTAATTCATTGATATATATATATATATATATATATATATATATATATATATAACACGGATATTACATAATTCGGTCTGTGTTTGTTATTATTATTATTATTATTATTATTTATTATTATTATTATTACAATTATGTAATTTCCGTGTTATATTTTTATGTTATTGCTCTGTTTACCACATTGAGCTCTCATACCCGGATTTCCTCCTGGAATTATTCCATTATAACACTATATATATATATATATATATATATATATATATATATATATATATATATATATATATACAGACACATATATAATTTTGAAGCGCGTTTTTCGTTCTATCGAATCACTTTATTCGTTACCGTATTCAATCGCTTCATTCATTTTTTTTCAGGCTTTTTGACAGCATGGACAAAATTCAAATCTGCATCTTTTTCTTGTTCCAGTTCAAATTAGTTTGAAAAGCTGCCGAAACAGCTCGTGATATCGATGATGCGTTTGGCCCAGGAACCATTAACGAATGTGTGGCACCAAGAAATTTCGCAATGGTGACGAGAGACTCGAAGATGAAGACGGTCGCTGCCGGCCGACTGCTGGATAACGAACATTTGTAAGTCTAAATTGAATCCTGTTGTTGAACTTGAGGTCGACCACTCAAAATGTTTCTCGAGCGGATTGCACAATAACAAGTCATGGTGAGTGTTTGATGGTCGACGATCGGTCTCATCTATCACAGTTTCTTGAATCCGGGCTTATATATATATACAAGCGAGGGATACCCGGCGTTGCCCGGTTGTTTAGAGGTGTGTGTGATTTTGGGTAAATCAAAACTCCGGGGAGGGGGGGGTAAAATAAAAAAAATGTTTTGGTAGGTAAGTATGAGGAAATTAAAGTATGAAAAAAAAAAGAGTGCGACGTTAACCATAGGTCACCGCGAGATGCTAACGGAAACACGTTTGAATTTATTTAATTACTTAAAATAGCAGGTGCACGTTTTAATGACTTAATGAGATCAACTTTTGACTGCGGGGTATCATTTAGTGCGAAACGCTTTTTTTTTCCAATATGTTTGGGGTAGAGGGAAACAGTTCCACTTGTCGAAATTGAATAGCAATTGTCTTCTGATATAAGGAAATAATATTTCCACATTGAGTAATGCTGAGACCGGGAAAATACCTAGACAATGAGTGTCGCTTTTATTATAGGAAAAGGCCTAACCCACATGCGGCGAGCTAAAACTGTTGAATATTTATCTTCCCGAAGTCGAGCAAATTAAATAGACAGGCGAGCTCCGTTGTTAACTCTTAGATATTACGATTTACATGTGATATAATAAGATTTTAAAAGTTGTTACGCGACCGACCGCTTCTCTGAAAAAAAACCTTTTGTAGACATACAGAAAAAGCGAACATACATACACACATACATCCATTTTCGCTTTTATATTTAGAGATAAGTTTGACTCATCTCCAGGTAACCTACATCTTAAATTTCAAGTGTTTAGACCATAAATTGGCGGAGAAGTTTGGTAGTGTCTTCAAAAGTCAAGTCTTTCCATTTTGAACTATTGGCAGCCAAATGTTCGCCTAAATACTGATTAAAAAGTTTGCCGCATGTATGAATACCCTTTATGTAAATTTTCAAATGTTTAGAACAAAATTGTTAAATAGTTTGCTAGAGACCGCAATTGTCAAATCTTTTGAACTTTGATTTCTTGGCAGCTAAATTTTGGGTCCAAAACCGAGCAAAAAGCTTGCCCTTCGTCTGAATACAGTTTATGTAACATTTCAAATGTTTATACCAATAATTGGCTTAGTAATCTGGTAGAGACCTCAAAGGTAATTTTTTTTTTAACTTGTTCTCAATTTTGACCCCTTAATATTTATTGCTTTGGGCTCCAATCAAATTAAAAAGGTCGATTCATGTCCAACTAACCTACAACTAAAATTCTTAGTGTTTAGACCCAAAATTGGAGGCAGAGTTTGATAGAGTTTACAAAGGTTAAATCGTTATATATATATTTTAACCCAAATTTTAATTTATTAAAATTTGGGTTAAAGTAAATTTAAGAACGGTAGAGAAGTAGATCCAACTGCTTGATCTCTTAAAATAGAAATTACGTGTGTATTCATATATATAACTAGTGTATTTTTCAATCTGAAGAGTAGCTACTTAGTAATATTTTTACTGATATAATATTTAAAATTTTCCAAATAGTTTTGAAACGAAACGGTTGTAACCCATAGGAAAATACACAATATTACGTTTCCATTTTATTTTTTTTTTTTGATTTTTTTGAAAAGATATTACACATATATACATATATATATATATATATTACATATATATATTACATATATATATTACATATATATATTACATATATATTTATACATAACATA
>NC_136511.1:62942510-62955010 GCF_053919585.1 Euprymna scolopes
ACAAGATTCAATTGGAGTTCTGACAACACTATGGAAATTTCGAAACGTTTATCGATCCACGTAGACTCCTTACAAAGTTTATATAAATTTGTTTATTTGAGCTCTAAACACGTATTGAGCACTTTTGTACAAATATTAATTTTAGATCACGTTACAAATGCACTTTAACTTAATCAATCAAATATGTACTAGCAGGTCACCTGGAGTTTTCCGGTCGTAAAATATGCTTAAATATATTCTAATTTATGCAAAGTTCCTTTTTATTATTATAGTGCCAATAAACTATTGATTATTATATTGTGCCTAATATATAGTAGTGATATAAAAAATAAAATTAAATATGACTAGTGTGTCACACACTAAAATCAAAACCAAGACATGTAGCTCTCCAACTTTATTTGTTACTGTTTGATCCAAGTTCACATGAATATAATATAATAATAACGTTGTTAACGATATAATATGCATTTGCGCATGCGCGGAAATATCACGTTTAATTAATTACGCTTGCCAAATCCCATCGTTTTTTTTTTAATTTTGACACTTTAGCAGCTATTTCCCCAGCAAAAACCCAAATCGAATTTGATCCACAGGTCCAAATGCCCTATATATCAAGGATGTGTGTTTGTGTGTGTGTGTGTGTGTGTGTGTGTTTGTGTATATATATATATATATATATATATATATATATATATATATATATATATATATATATATATTTATATATATATATATATATATATATATATAAGTGAACGTGTCTCTGTGTGTGTCTGTGTGTGTATATTTTCCAATGCAATAAATCTCATAATTTTAAGTCTACAGACTCAAAATTTGATATACTGGGTACTGAGACTTATGAAAATCTTTGTAATACGTTTTCGGCCAGATATTTGGTTGCTAAGGGGTCAAAGTTCAAGGATTTGACTTCTGAGAACTCTATCAAACTCCTCCGACAATTCTGGGTCTAAACACTTGAAATTTTGGATATAGGTTCCTTGGACATGGGTCATAATAAGGGGTCAAACTTTAAAAAATTGACCGCTTTTTTCCTTTATTTTTTAGCTCAACATACACTTCCAAACACCCGGGCAACGCCAGGCTGAAATGCTAGTATGTATATATTTATATTAATATATAATCTACGTATATATAAAAGTCATTTTGTGTGTGTATGAGTGAGAGAGAGAAACGGATGACTTCCCCCATGGACACCAAAACAGCTGAATTTATTTTTATTAAATTTTACACATAAGTATGCGAGTGTTTTTTTACATAGTTTTTTTTTATCGGAATCTCTGCGATAAGTATCGAAAATCGATAATCGAAAAAATTCGATTTCTGAAGAAGCTGCTTTAATTTGACAAAAGTTGATACTTTTATATAGTTGTTTTATCACAATTGCATTCGTGAAGTTAGTCACCACATAAGCAGAGAGACAAGCGTTTAAAATCAACAGTAGTTTTTTTGATAAGACAGGGGAACGTTCGAAATGAATGTTTCTATATCTAAAGCACAATACAACAATGCTAACTGACTTTTGCATTTCGAACTTTAATTCAAGCCATTATATAAAAAAAAATCTGGAATCCACAGCAGGCTCTCTACAGTGTAATGTTAACTATAATGCATTGTTCACCAAATCACTGCCAGGTGTCATGTGGCCTTCCTCCCGCCGTGGCTTCCCAGTTAACAGCAGGCAATCAGTCGATTTGATTAACGAATGGGCGTTTTCACCGATTTCGATGACAACAAAAGTATTGGAAGTGTGGAACATTCGCTGATCTTCATTCAATCTCAGGCAACGTCCGGTCTTCCTGATCGTGTATATATATATATATATATATATATATATATATATATATATATATATATATATATATATTAGTGATGGAACGATTCCAATATTTTTCCCGATTCCGATACAATTACCGATTCCGATTCCTTATAAATCTCTAAATATTTAACTGCGGAGTTGTTATTTTCCTCGATTTCTGTAAAAAAAAAAAAAAAAAAAAAAAAGTTAAATGCCTAGAGATTTTCGTAAACGTAAAAATAAAACTTGTGGAGGATTATCTGTCGAATTTAGCTTTATTTGTATTTTAAAATCAATCACTATTTATTATTTTATCATTATTACCAGCAATGGAAGATTTTGCTTTGAACAAAATCAAATAAAATAAAAAAATTAAATTAAAAAATCGTTTTGTCATCGGAAAATAGGCACTAAATTTTTCGACTCCGATACCGATTCCGAAGCCCCCAAATTTGTCGATTTTTCTGACTTCGATTAATCAGCCCAATACTAATATATATATATATATATATATATATATATATATATATATATATATATATATATATATATATATATATAGGGTGATCAAAAAAACGGGCCCCAACTGTAATTAGACTCCGTTTTTTCGTGTTTTGTCCGAATTAAATTAAACTTTGGTCATAACTAGTTTATTATATTCAAAACATCACATCAAAGCACTAGGGTCTTTGGCCTTTTTTTCTCTGTTGACTGTAAAATGCTCAGAAATACAATTGAATGTCCTCTGTTTTTTGGGGGTCACCCTATATATATATATATATATATATATATATATATATATATATATATATATAATTTAAAGGAGATTAGAACAATAGTCTAAAGAGCTGAGTGTATTTTAATGTAACAGTGAAATTACTAGTTTAATTAAAATACAGGAAATAGAAAGTGCTCGTTGTAATTTAGATATATAATAAGCTCGATGGTTAAATGTCCTAGAGCTAATTCAATATTAAGTAATGTGATTTAAAAATCAAAATTTAATTAAATTAAAAATCAGTTTCATAAGAAGGAACGACAACAAAATCAATTATCTGTACGATCGTTTCGGAAAACAATGCTTTTTATTGTGGTATACATCAAGTTATGTAGAATAATTATATATAGGTTTTGGTAAGCAAGGTCTCCTCATCAGCAAATTTTGGAGGGTTTTTATTGAATTTAAAAGACACCATAAATAAACCTAGCATTAAAAGTAAGGCAGATGAATCTGAAAAATTGAAATGAAAGGTCTGGATTTAAAATTTATAAGAAAATTAATATGGGTCAGAGATAGAAATAAGTAGAGAAAAAAATATATTTTTTAATTTACATAATAAATTTGCTTTAAAAATATATAGAGATATTTACCTTTTACTTTTTCGTTTTTTGAAATCAGGAACTTTTAATGCTAGGTTTATTTATGGTGTCTTTTAAATTCAATAAAAACTCTCCAAAATTTGCTGATAGGGAGACCTTACTTACCAAAAAACTATATATAATTATTCTACATAACTTGATGTATACCACAATAAAAAGGATTGTTTTCCGAAACTATCGTACAGATAATTGATTTTGTTGTTGTTCCTTCTTATGAAACGGATTTTTAATTTAATTAAAATTTGATTTTTAAATTTTAAATTATAAATCACATTACTTAATATATATATATATATATATATATATATATATATATATATATATATATTAAATCCCCGAAACAGTGTTTCATGGTAAGCAACTGATGATCCCTTAAAAAATAAATTATTGGTATTATAGTAAATTCGAGAGCGAGTTGATGCAGTGATTGCAGGTGATTAAATGACTTACTGACTAGATGGTTTTCTAACGAATTATAAAAAATATTTTTTGTATAGTTTTAAAGGTTAAAAACTTCCAAGACTATATATATATATATATATATATATATATATATATATATATATATATATATATATATATATATAATTTAATCATATAAATTAATATAAGAAGATATAATTTGATTCATAAATTTTCAGTATTTACTTCAACAGTGCTCAATACATAAGTAGAGTTAGTTAGTAAGTTATGAAAATATATATGGCAATTAAAGTACACAGAATATTCCGCGTTTCGTCCTCGTCAGGGTTGTGCCTGCATAAGCCTGACGAATGCAAGCTCTCAAGGATGAAACGCGAAATATTCTGTGTAGCCTAATTGCCACATATATTTGTATGACTTGTTATTAGAGCTATGGCAAGAGAACATTGTTTTCGTTATTTTGACTCTCGGGTATATATCGCTTAATGTTTTATGTTTTTAGGTAGAGTGATGTGGTTCTCGATCGATTAACTATGTATACCTATGTCGGGTATATACTCGATTGTCAAAACAATGAAAAGAATATTCTCTTGTCATAGCCCTACTTAAAGCGACGCTCTTTGTGTAAACAAATCGAACTTAGGTATTTCGAATGATATCAAAACATCGTTAATTCACGACTTGCACAGCAGCTGCTGATTAACGTAATGGTTAGGAGCTTGACTGTCGTACAGGCGGTCGGGTTAAGGTACTTGCCTGTCTAGCCGCACTCATGAGCAGTGAAACAGCAAAACAGTACTGTATGTGGGTGACTATATATATATATATATATATATATATACATATATATTTGGTAAAAATGGTAATTAGTAAAACCTGAAGAGAGTGCTCAATACTATTACAGAAAATTATATTCTGTAAGGTCTAACGAGGCTGCTGGGTCGTAAATATGGTCCGGCCACCGAAACATATGTAACTGAACAGATAAAACGGTAAAAAAATAAAACGTATGCATATATATATATATATATATATATATATATATATATATATATATATATATATACTATTAATTGTGTGTGCTTTGTACATACATATTCCGTAAATGATTGACTTTATAAGAGAAATAATAGAGTTCCATTTTTCCCACACTAACCTTAATTTGTTCGAAACTTTTCGGTGTGCAATATTTCTAATTTAAACGTCAGACACTATTAACTTTGTAATCTAAACACAAGAGTTCGGTGTCGGGAACCACAATACCTGCCCACCCCCTCCTAACCCGCTTGTTTATAACGACACACCGCAGCTGCCCGTAAGTATGTGACGCGATCCAAACATCCTCACGCTCCCCCATACTTATCTCCTGGTCGGGCCAGTTCATTGGTTGGTGTTCCTTTCCGACGGGCAACCTTTCAACAACCAATTTCCCACCTTTAAGTGCCGACGACGCCATATTGATTAGGCCCGGGCCGTGCACGTGCTACGTGTACGAATAATCAGCAAAACACGGCAAATTAACAAACCCATGAATATATGAATAAACAAAGATATTACCTCGTCCGGTGCTGGTACACAAGCAGAGGATCGGGGGGGGGGGGATGGGGAATCCATAAGGAGTTCATTATGTTATTAATGACATTTTCTTCCTTTGGTTTCCGTTGTTATATTGGTTATTTTATACGACAGGGGCGCAAGCACAAATTCATGTTTTTTTTTTTTTTGTTTTTTTTGCTCTTTGTTTTTTTTTTTGTTTGTTTGTTTTTTCCGGTTAGTAGTATAACTGAAAGTCCAGTTACCTGATTTTTGTTTAAATCAAGACAAAAAATTATTATTATTTTTTAGGAAAGTCTCGCATGCGAGGAATCATATCTTCTTTTAGTTTAAGGCCGCAAATGATTTAATGTACTGGACCAATGCTTGTAGACTTTCATATAAGCAAGGAATTACGGTTCTTCAAATAATAAAACGAATTATAATCGGGTGTGTCTGCCTTTACATTTTGATTCAAGTATAAGAGTTATTTTTATATCTACAACCTTTAAGGTCTTCAAAATCACCTTCAAAGTCCGAGGGACTACGATGTATGTAGGCACGAACTGTCAACATTATTGTTCCTATTTACCATGCCTCCCCACGGGACAGAGTTAGACACCAGGGTCGTTTTTTTAACGTGAAGAAAAGGAACAAAAATAAAAAGTGTCTCAGTCGTGAAGGATTTCTCTTCCACTGAGAGAGAACAAAAAATTGGAGTGCAGCATCTGAAGAACAGGTACTACACTTTGATCTTGGCCAAATCTTATGGCTCTGAATGAACCAAAATAAAACCAGAACAACGGTGTTATTCAACACGTGTATTAACAAAAAAAATCAAACAAAACATTTACAGAATGAAAAGAGTGGTTAACTCCGGAATTAGAGCCCTACCTGGGATCGTTAAGAGTTCTGGTATTCATGAACGGTGGTTGTGTCCATTTAAAGGGGGGGGGGTTCATCCACAACAATCATATAGCTATTAGTATGCCTATCTGTCTATTTGATCTTTTCTTGGAAACTACTATGTCAATCTTGCTTACAATTTAAATGGGCCTTGACTATGATTAGGTCTAAGGAACTAAGTAATATGGTATTCGATCGATGCACAGTTAGGGATTAATATGCATTAATACCTATTAGTCACCATCATATTACCTTTAGTCTAGAAGTTTTCTCGGTAACTATTGCCTGACCGAGTAGACTTCTCAAGTAAATTATTATTGTATCCGTAATATCGTCTGCACCGGAGATTAAACTGAATGGGAGCAAGCTAGATTAAATAAAGATATCCGAGTTCGAAATAATAGATTTTCGAGTTGTACAAAACGCACCGGAAGAAATTGGTAAGTACATCAGCCGAAACGTCGTTTAATAATATCTAAGATGCAAACAGCAGATTTTCACTCCTCATCTAAAAATTGGAGAAACTTTCACTTCAAATCCATTTTTTTTTTTTTGATAATATCTTCCTACTTTCTTTGCTTTTACCGTTGATTCCTACCACAATTTATCTTTTTGTTTTCCATATTTAACCGATCTTTTATTTGTCATATTTTTCTCGTTTTTTTTTCTGTTAGTACCGTTTGAGAAGTCGGTTTTAATACCTGAAATAAACAAAACAAAACAAAAAAAACACAGGTTTCCATAAAAGCAAACAGATGTGATCATCACCTCTAACTTTGTCATCGGTTCACACCTTCATTACAAAGGGCTTGGCTTGTTGTAGCAGACAATGACTCTCAGAAATGCTGTTCTTGTTCTGTCAACACACAGGGGACGTTTTATCTTTGTTTATTTTCTCTTTCTACTGCGTCAATTGGCGGTGTATCAGATAAATGTTTCCTTTTAGAATAAAAGACCGTTTGAAGTTTATAAATTGTGACAGCTTTCAAAGATTTTTGACGCCAGTTCAATCAAAAAAGGTTACTCAGTTGTAAATTTATAATCTTTCTATCGGATGTGGATGAATAAAACGTCCATACGATTTGCGTATTGTATTTTTTCTCTTGGCTGAAATCTATGGTCTTGTGCAGTTCTAAGAGGTCCACTTCTTATACATGGGTGAAATAATGTATACTGGGAATAAAATAAGTCTCATTTGTGTAACTTCGCACTAGGGGAGAGTTATATAAAAAGTCATCTTTCTATGTGGGGAGGATAATGTTTCTCCAAAAGTAGCACACTGAATTAGGAAAAAGATTAAAATGATCTGAATTTCTTCAATAGATTAATATAAAGAAGCGTAAAAAGAGGAGAGGGAAGGTATACACTCTTTAAATTACTATAAAACCAAGATTTATTATAAGAAAGAAAAGTTGCGTACACCAAAATACTGTGAACAAATATAGAAACCAGCTAATTATCAAAAGTCTTCAGATTATTCGTCATTGTGGTCCATGGACAGCTGACAACCCTCACTGATTGAATCCAAAAACATCCTAATCAGTTCAATTAGTATGTTGATACATCTTCTTTCAATGGTTGCTTTCAACTAATTCATTGTAGCTCGTTTTGTGTAAACCCTGTGTTTAACATACCCCCACTCACCCACCTCAAAAAAGAGAAAAATCAATGGAGGAAGGGGGGGTCAAATCTTGTGAGCATGTACAGTACTCGATACCTCTCTAACTATGTGTTTCGCAGGTGACTTATCAAGACATGCTCTTACGTCATGATGATAGTGGAGAAGTGCTCTATCCTGGTGGAAGTGTCATTCTTTATTCTTAAACACCTCTCGGGAACATGGTATAGCGTAATCCTGTAGAAAGTTTAGATAATTTAAAGAGTGTATATATTTTATTGGGACACCATGTATTAATAATTAACACTATAGTTCCATTCCAAGATCCAAATATTTATTTTTCATCCAAAACGGCTCCTCCAGCATGTTAAAATTTCAGTATGGTTTTTGCAGGTCTGTTTCGTTATGCAGAACTAATCCGTTATTATTATGTCAATATCTACTCTTTTAGTACTTATACTCCTCAGAAGAATTTGAAATTCTGTGTTTTGACTGCCGGAACAAGCACACGATGTTGAGTCTTCTATGAATTTTCTTCCATTTTCATTTTTTCGACATTAGCTTATATGCATTTTTCTTTCTAAACAAAGAATTTATAATTTTTTCTGGAGAGTATATGCACGAAAGGGTCGGTATTGACCTAATAATAACCGATTGGTTTTGTATATCGAAACGGACCTGCAAAAATGCACCTTAATTTTAGCATGCTGGAGGAGGTGTTTTGCATGAAAAAGAAATAATTGGATCTTGGAATACTTTACTGCTATTGTTTCATCATACACAGACACACACACACACGAACATATATATATATACATGTATATATATATTGTATCTATAGATGTATAAAAATACATACTACCTCAAAGCTTCTTTCTTAGAACTACACGCCTGTTGAACCCTCTTTCGATTGCCTGCTTTCCAGCCGACTACAATCTGATTGTCTTCAAGTCCAACGTAAACAAGTTTCTGATGAACCGTCTCCCTTAGTAATCCAATTTAGAAAATTGCCACTACTTATGTTTACTACGCTATAATCGCATTGAGTAATGTATACCCATTAACCTTTATCCTCGAGTGGCCTCCGAACCTTTATATGTCGTTATTCCTGTGTAAAAAAAACATTTACATAAACGATCAAGTATTTAATGAAGAGAAATGTTAAACAAAAGGATCCACACGTACATTTACACCCGTGAGTTATCGCTTGAGAGCAATCAAAATTAAATCCATTAAACAAAAATGTTACATACACGCGGTCTTTATTCTTTTTAGCGTCGCTTTCCATGCATGTGGCCGTTAATCTGCATTGGTGCATAGTTCAGCAACTGTTGATCTATTTTTAACTCAAGACGAATAAAAACCATGTATGGAAACACAAAGCGATTGCCTCATGGTTTTAAAGGTTATATTGAGGAGATATTGCGTTAACATGGAGAGATTCCAAAAAATTATACCCTCGAAAAAATAAGCTAATATTAGTTCATTCTTTCTTAATTTTATTACTATATATTAATTTTCTCTAATTCTTATAATGTTTGAGGAAATGGAAGGTTCGAGGAAAACATTCGGTTGGATCCTTACAGTTTGAGGGTAAGATTGGTCACTTGGTTCCCAGACGCTAACTCTCGAAATATTGTTCTTTTTCTGCACATAAAAAAACGACCCTGGTGTCTAACTCTATCCCGTGTGGAGGCATTTTAAATAGGAACATTTGTCGCAATTTCCATGGTACAATTCGACACTTGCTGCTAGGGAGATGATCTCTGAACCCTACTGCTTCATTCTCTGAATTGACTGGATCTATTTATGTTTGCCGAGAGGCCGTCCTGACATGTACTTAACTAAACACTCGAAATTCATACTACATAATCTCTGTCTACCGGCGTAGGGTTTTAATATCTACCGTATATAATTAGAGATATTTACAATGGACGGTACCTAAATGTTTTAATACATCCTTCTAGGCATTAACAAAGTTTCTGTCGATTTTCTTGTTGGTTTTACACGCTAAATGGTGCAAAATGAAAGAACTTCGATTGCAAGAGAAAAACTAATAAATCACGAAATAAAAAAAAAGGAAAAGAATAAATGGAAAACAAATCTTGTTTTCATGAAGTTTCGCGCTTTTCGAAGCATAAGAAATTCATCAATTCTTACCGACTAAATCCATTAGTCAAATATCATTTTTCATCAATATTTTAACGTTTACAATTTATCTGATGTTTTTTTTTTCTTTTCATTTTTTGTTTTGCATTTTCGGTGGGTTTTTTGGGGTTTTTTTTTAATTATTTTTTTTTACTTGAGAATTATAATTTTTTTTCTTTAGTTTTTTTGTTATCGTTTATTTTTTCCGCGATTCGAAAATTGCGAGGAGATGGATGAAGAAAAAGACGAAATTTAATTTGTAAATGTAGTGGGGAACGAAAGGGCTTGCCAGTTGGTCTCTTGGTTTTGAGAAATAGATCGGACAGAGTGAAGATTGATGAAAGTAATTTTTTATTATTTTGAATAAACAAAGTTGAAATTTCCATATTTCTCCACACACACACACACACACACACACACACACACACACACACACACACACACACACACACATAAATATATGCGATAGAGAGCGTGTGTGCATTCTAAATTGAATATATGCATATATATTATATTTACATAGCTATTATATATATATATATATATATATATATATATATGTATATATATGGGGGGTGAGGAGGTGAATGTGTGCTGATAGTTAAGCTTGACTCATCGAGTGGTGGATAATACTGTTGCTACTTATTTGGTTTATTACTAGCACGGTCAAAGTAACATTGAACATGTTTTTGTTTGTTACTATACCGCCTAAATTACTTCAATAGTTGTAATTGCTACAGTTTGGTAATTCGCTATATATATATATATATATATATATATATATATATATATATATATATATTGTACACGGGGATCACCACTTATCAAGGACCGGAGGCTAATCAGGGATAAGGGTTATTGCGTGTACAGTAATCAATGAGATAGTATTGTAGTAATCATTAGTATTTGGGGGTTTTGATAGAGTGTCTTACTTAAGGGGGCGGTTTGTCAGGAATTTGTTTATGTTGGATTTGAAGACATCCGAATTGCAGTCAGATGGGAAACAGGAAAACGTAAGAGAGTATCACAGTCGTGCACTTCTGAGAAAGAAGCTCTGCTCATGGAATCTACGTTTAGATTAAGGCACAGATAAAGAGTGGGGAAAATTATTGACAGTAGTTTCAGCCAGACGGGTGTTTTTCGTGAAAGATTGGCGAGGGGGGACGAGAGATTGGAGCTCAGATGAGGATATATATATATATATATATATAATTCATCCTTGAGCACTCGGCGCGTTCTCGCTTCTGGAATGGTGTGAGCAACCTGGGAATCCATCTGGCAGATACCTTATGCATATGCAAATGGTCATGGGTGATAGTTTCAACAGACCCTGTACTAATCTTGACATCTTGGGCTATTTGACGAATAGTAATGCGCCGATCTTCCAAAATGGCAGCCTCAAATTCACGGACAGATGCCTCATCAATGGCAGAAATTGGGCCACCAGGTCTGGGAGCTGTTTCTACAGAGTTCCGGCCATGTTTGAATTCACGATGCCAGCGTTTTACAAAGTCATATGATGGGGTATTATCCCCATTAGTTTCTTTCATTTCATCAAAAGTCTCCTGTGGTGTGCGTCCTTTAAAATACAAAAACTGGATCACTGCTCCACATTCAACAGGCTCCATTTCACACCTGACTCAGTTCAAACACCTGTTAAACAGAAAACACAATTAGTTCAGAGCTTACTTTGCCACATAACTCGTAGAGATATAAATAATTGCACATGCAAATTTCAGCTAGATCAGACAACCGGAAGTGGGGCATGAGCATTACTTATTGCACGCCCCTCGTATTTGCTCAAACGTAAAAATATGCTTGTGAAGGAGTGATTTATAAATTTTTGTTTTACTGGATGTTTAAAATCAATCAATATTTATTATTCCATTATTAGTAAAAGCAGTGAAAGATTAAAAAAACAAAAAACAGAATCAAATGAAAACAAAATAATTAAAGGAATCGCATTTGGCATCAGAGAATAGGCACACGTTTTCCGATTACAATACAGATTCCGATACCCCACATAGTTACGATATTTCCGATTCCAGATTCCGGTCAAGAGTCTCAATACTTTTTTTTTTTATTACATTTTCACCCCAAACAAGGCACATTGCCACTTTGGTATAGGGGGCTACTATCAGGGGCAACAACTACTGGGGTACTATGTAGGGATTTGGGCAGCAAGATGTCGGTTCACGTTACACTTGAACTTCTACACGTCAGTACTGTTGGGGAAGCAGGAACCTGGAATGGAATTCCAGAGTCTAGCGGTTCTGGGGAAGAAACTATTGGAGTAAAAAAGATCTTCTACATCTAGGGATCTCTACAGTGTGGGGGTGGGATTTAGCAGCCTGTCGGGTTTGTCGAGGGTGCTCACGTCGTGGGGGCACAAGTGATTGCAGTTCGTCCGAGCATTCACCACTAAAATACTTGTAGAAAAGGCAGAGAGATGCAACATTTTGTCGATGGGACAGAGGCTGAAGCTTACATGCCAGTTCAGGGCCTATCAGGTTTGCGACTCTCTTTTGAACCTTGTCAAGAAGCGAGAGACTAGTAGCAGATGAACCAGCCCAGATTTGGCAGCAATACTACATACATGGGCGAATGGTAGCCTTATAGAGGTACAGGATACTTTCAGGTGTTAGTAGTTTTCTAGCACGGTAGAGAGAGCCTACC
>NC_136511.1:62960010-62970010 GCF_053919585.1 Euprymna scolopes
TACTTGACGCAATAGACTCTAATGCCATTACAACCTACATGAAAACTGACAGTTCAAAAACCCCTTGTCGATACGCATTTTAGCTCAGCCAATATAATCCATGTAAAACCTTAGTATATACAAACAATATCACGACGGAGCCTCCAAAAATTATTTTCGATATTATAAATAACGAAAAACTAGAAATACGTGTGCGAACACACGAGAGCGGCCTCAAAAATATTAATACAGCAAGGGTCAAAAGAATACAAATTTATTGAAAAATATTTAAGCACTGCCCAGCTAGAGATATTAGTGAGCTAGTCCGTTTCTGTGACGGAGCTGGTGCAGACTTTCAGCGTGGTTTTAATTATATTATCGAGAACACGCAAAGTATAAACAAGCTTATATAAGAAGTGTCCACAAAGAAGAACATAAAAAGAAATGAATATCCCCACATGGACACAGATAATAAAAATATATTAAATTATGTAAAAAACCTAGAGGGGGAATATCTACTGGCCCTTGCGAGAAAGTCTTGGGATGCGACCACCACAGACTAAAATCAAAAACTTTTGCCAACCAACTATTCGACCTCTGGCATAAGGTGTTACCCAAGATTACTAGCTCTCATCTGCAAGGACCTGCGAACGCAGAAAAAAACATACATATATTAAGCAGTATAAGAGAGGGTATAGTTAACTACGGCGATATGCGATGTAGGGGCCAAGAAGTTTTCACATACGCGAACTGTGTAGATAGAGCACTGATCTGCACCAATGAAATCCAATTTTACAGTCATCACATAGATCAACCTAAAGCAATATTAGAAGGTGGGGATACTCACGTGACGAACAATCCAAAAGGCTCATACGACGAACACCTTGTCTATCAACACCGAACTAGGATCCATGACTAAAAATACTAGCAGAAGATCCAAACTTAAAGACTAACATGTTTTATCACGTATTAAAACACCCGATGCCATAACTTAAACACTGGTAGGCAAAAAAAATACCAGAACGTGATATATTCTTTGGAAAAATCACATTAAAAAATGGGTACAAAACAATTGCGACCACGAAAACATAGGGTAAAAATGTCCAATACCATTACCAAGAAAACTGCATTGTACAGAAGAAGACTTTGACTCCACTTGATAAAATACACGAAGCCACATCAACACCATCACCATCACTATCACGCAAGTAGGAATGTTTACCACAAGCGCTGTGTGACTTAGTACTTTACATCCGACGACAAAAATGCAATATCCCCAGCACAACCATCCGAAACAGAACTTGAAATTCACACAAAAGATACCACGAAAACGTTGGGAAAGAGCATTAGGTTATAGCAGTTCCGAAGAAGAAAACCAACCACCAAACAAAATATTAAAGGGTGGAACTAATGAGGGGGTGCCATCATCGTACGTGCCAGTGTCAATTTTATCACGACGTAACTGCACTTAAATTCATTGGTACAAGACGTAAAATGTTTTGACTCTGTGTTACTCAGTGTATTTGCCAATGGTGACTGGTGATTTATTCTTGACTTTTGTAACATTTATTTCTAAACATATTTTTTTTATGTAAGGCTCACTCAAAAGTAAATAAAAATAATAAAAAAGATAAAATGGCACAATAAAAAAAAACGAACTCGTAGCGTTAAATGTAAAAAATATATTTATTATTGAATAAAAAAAAAAACATAAGCGTTCCAGAAAACATCGTTAAAAATGTAAGTAAAATACTATACTATATTTAAACTGATAAAGATTGAACAATAAAGGGAGATAATTCACATTAATTTATGTTTGCGATGATGATGACGCGTTTCATTAATTAATGTTTGCGATGATGATGACGTGACACCGTACGTACAAGCAAATTAATATATAGATTATTAGACAGCAAACTCCTCAGAAAGAATTCCCAAGAATTATGTGCTCACAACTCACAATTCTCAGTATCAAACTTTAACGTCACAAATGTCAGAAACTTACTTCTGCTAAAAAATAATAATAATAATAATAATAATAAAAATAAAAATGAAAATAAAAAACGACTCGGTTTCCTTGATACAGTGTTTTTATTTGAAAAAAACCGACTGAATCCCATTTGCATATTTCCCCCAAATGTCATTACCTCACGAAACCACCAATCCATGAATAGTAGGAGCAGCCATCTGTTTTTGTCTTTTCTCTTTTCTTAAACGGACGGCACGTTTCACCAGGTCAGGCTTGCAGTACTTTTTTATTCACAGTAAATTCTTACGCCGCCGAAAACTAAAACCAACATTCAGAAAAAAAAAAGTCGCTTTTCCAATACAGTGAATAAATGTATCTCAACAAATAAATAGTTTTCATTTAACGTATACACTTACTATGTTATTATGGATTAAGAATGAGCATGTTGCAGGATATTTATTTACTTAGCAGGTATTATATGTACATATGATACACCGCCGGTGATACAACAGGAACAATTAAACCACCAGCAAAAAGAAGAAATAGTTTTCCAAAATTATTTATCCGGCAGGCGAAATAATATAAAGGTTAGTGACAATATTAAAAAAAATTGTTGGTGATGATTTGATGTATTTATAAGCACCACCTACCTCTGGCGGTCACTCTTTTATTCTATTCTATTCTTATTCTCTCTTCCTCACTTTTTACGAAAGATCAGGTAAGGAAGGACATGAGGTAACCAACAGCCAATCAGAATAAATCGTCTCTAAAACGTCACGGTTGAAAAAGTTGCTTCGGTAAGCCCAACCTAATCAGAGAAAAAAAAAACGCCTCTCACGTTCCTTACTAATTCCGAGGACTTTTGAACACTAGTAATTTTATTATAACTTTTGTTTTAATGAAGGAAAGTTTAAAATTTTAATTTCCAAATATAGCTAAAAAGGTGACCTATTAACTGTAAAAATTGTTTTAAATTTCTTCACAAAATGAGTGAGCTGTTAAGTTTAAAAGCAGTTAGAAACGAGTAAAACTAACGCTTAATCATATTTTAAAATACAGGTAGTGTTTGAATGACAAGCGTTCATTAGAAGAACATTTTATATCACTAGACGATACACAAATGTAGACGCGTATGAGACTTACATACATAATATATAAGCCTCCATGTTATCCAGGCCCTCGAGTATACAACAAATGAACAGACGATTTTGATTAAAGTTAACACCTTATACATCACAAGGGCATTTGAAAAGTATTGTTATCACACAAGCCGAAACATTTTGTTTTGTTATCATACAAGCCCGACGTATAAAATCAACAGTAGCTTCTTTGATATAACTTTGTCGTAAATTTTTAATGTACACAATCTGATTCCAAATTTTTACTCACACACACATATATATATATATATTAGCATTTCAGCCCGACGTTTTCCGGGTGTTTTGAGGTGTATATTGAGGAAAAAAAAGGTCAATTTTTTAAAACTTTGACCTCTAATATGACTCGTTAAGATTTATTGTTTTGGGCTCAAATAAAAATATTAAGTTAGATCCATGTCCAAGAAACCTACATCTAAAATTTCAAGTGTTTAGACCAAAAATTGGCGGAGAAGTTTGATAGCGTTCTTAAAGGTCAAATCGTTGAACTTGAACCCCTTAACAGTCAAATTTATGGCCGAAAACTGATTACAAATGTTTTCCCAAATCTCAGTACTCTGTATATCAAATTTCGAGTCTGTAGACTGAAAATTGACAGAGTTATTGCTTGGGGAAATGTACACAGACACACACACACAGACACGTTCACTTTTATATATATATAATAGATTTCCAGAGCCAGATAACGTCGCAGCTCACAAGAGCCAAGAATGCCAACAAAACGGAAGTGCAAGTCTCGAGTTTTACCCTAATTTGGACTCATCAGTTTGTGAGTAGTCTTTTAGCTCGATAGAGGAACCCCACCTTCTTTCCACAGCCAGAAAACGTCGCAGCTTACAAGAGCCAAGAAAGCCAACAAATCCGACTATATATTTGTTTATTTTCCTAATATTAATCTGTATTTGGCTTTCACGCGCACTTGATGCATATTTTATTTTATTCAAATTAAAACTACGTTTCTATATGAACTTTCATTCTTTTTTCTATATATAAAAGAATATATATATATATATGTGTATACATATGTATATATATATATATATATATATATATATATATATATATATGTTTGTACATTGATATAGACAAGATTCACTACTAATCTAATAAACAAATCATGAATTTCATGTATGCGTCAATTCTAAACTATATTTTTTATAAATTTATATGTTCTATGTTATTATGTGGTAATGCATTTTGACAAAATTAAAATTACTCGAAATCTCCAGCTAACGACTAAAACTAACTTAAAAATAAGATGAAAAAAAAATAATGTTTGACCGTCACTGCGAGGCTTTCTCAGTGCAACAACGCTTCTTTTCTTACTAAAAATTATTTATCTATCAGTCTGACTATCTGTCTGTTCGTACTTCTTTTTTCTGTAAATTACACAGACAATCTGGTTAGGATTTGGCATGAATTTAAGACAATGTGCAGCACCGAAGCTAGAATTGTATCCGATCGATATATAATTAGAGATTAATAGGCATTCGTCACCATAATACCACATTTACTCTTTAATTTTTCTAAAAATTTGTGAATCAATCTGGGTGAAAAGAAGTTCTAAACTTTGCTATAATGCGAAACGCCGAACTAAGTATTATGGAATTTGTCCGCAGCACAGATCGAGATTATTAGCGATTTACATCTAATAGATTTGCCCAAATTTAGCCATATTCAAGCATTAATTTAGTATAAAGAACCACTGTAATTGGTGCCTGTTTCTCACGGGCAAAATTCTGGAATATATATATATATATATATATATATATATATATATATATATATATATATATATATATACATATCTATATACGTATATACATATCTATATATCTATAAAAGTGAACGTGTCTGTCTGTCTGTCTGTCTGTGTACATTTCCCTACGCAATAACTCTGTCAATTTTTAGTCTATGGACTCGAAATTTGAAATACCGGGTACTGAGATTTGGGAAAATCGATGTGACGGGTGTCAGCCAGAAATGTGGCTGTTAAGGGGTCAAATTTAAACGATTTGACCTTTAAGAACTCTACCAAACTCCTCCGACAATTTTGGGTCTAGACACTTGAAATTTTAGATATAGGTTCCTTGAACCTGGATCTAACTTAATAAAGTGATTTGAGCCCGAAACTATAAATTATAAGGGGTCATAATAGGGGTCAAATTAAAAAATTCTCTTTTTTTTTTTTTGCTCAGCATACACCTCCAAACACCCGGGCAACGCCGGGCTGAAATGCTAGTATATATATAAATATATTTACATATATATATATATATATATATATATATATACACATATACATATATATATGAATATATATACATATATATATATATACATATATATATATATATACATATATATTGATAGATATATAGTAGTAAGTTATAAAATATGTATGCAGTTTAGCTACACAGAATATTCCGCGTTTCATCCACGTTAGGATTCATCAGGCTTATGCGAGAATTTTGTGGTTGTCTCGCGTTTTTATATATGCACCTTCTATTGTGTTTTTAGTTAGGCAATAAGCTTTCTAGTTTCCACCCCACCTTCCTAACCAGCCAATGAGCAGGCACTTACAGGACAAAGCAGAGTTGACTTCCGATTCACCTGTTCCTTTGTGTGCTGTTTCGCCGGGGAGCGTAGGTGTCTAGTATCCTGACCTATTTTAAATCTAGGTTAAATGTGGTTTTCTTTTTATGTTAGTTTATATATATATATATATATATATATATATATATATATATATATATATATATATGATAAACACAATGTTCATATTCTCCGTATTTTTTCGGATTCATGTAATCATACTCAAATTCATTTTTCTTTTCTTTTTAAAGTTAATGATTCTTATTCTTCTTACGAGTAAGGGTCAAAAATATTTTTTAAAAATTACACAATTCTGTGATTGTTTCTGCGCTACAACACATGTGCTGTCAAGTATTGAACATATAACATCGTGAAAAAAATAAACGGTGAGATGGATAACATCTTGGAATTTGGAATATAGACTTTTTTGTCATTTATTTGTATATAAGCTGTAGTTATATCTGTAGTTATATTTTACATACATCGGTTTTTATGACTAAAAGGATTGATAACAATATAGGGTACAATATAATTGAATAAGCATATTTCCTCATAATTATATATACATATATATATATATATATATATATATATATACATAGTTTTATAATTTTGTTTTTTCTGTGCATTGATACTTATATTCAAACCTCGTTATTTTTTATTTATTTAAAAACTAAATACAACTTTGTTATATGTAGGTCGTGGAATTGCATTTGTCTGAAAAAGATCCAGATAATTTGTATATTCTTTTAAACATTCATTTTAATTAATTCCCTACGAATTTACTCGCTTTTCTTATGGTATGAGCATCTTTAGTTAACTATTACATGTAATTATATTCATGCAGATGTTCTACATGATTTATACTTGCATAATATTTGCAGAAAAAAGGTTATAGCAAGCACAAACCTTTTTTTCTATATATAGTTGTGTATTCCTAAATAAGTTGTTTAAAAAAATGCCTAGCAAACTCCTCTATTAGTTTTTGGCCTAAAGATATGAAAGGTAATATATAGGGTATTAGAACCAATGCGGAACGTTTTGTATGGCCAGGAAAAACCGGTGCAAAATTGTGAAAATTAAAGAAATGGAATTTTTCAGGTGAAGTACAAACGACAGCATTACGAATATGCATACGTAATGTAATAGTTATTTAGATTTAGCCTTGAATCAAGCATGTCTTTATAACATAGGCATTAACGTCAAAGGAAAAAATAAATCGTAAGCTAGACGTTTTGGTTTCGATTTTCGGCGGTGGCGCACGAGTAATTTTTTTTTTTTAATTTTACTTTCTATATATTTTAAAAAATTTGAAATCATTAATATATATATTAGGTCCTATATAATATAATCACAAATACTAAATCTGCATTAACCAAAATATCATAGTTAAGCGTGTTTTATAACTGCGCAATGCCTGGCGGTCTGTTAGTATATACATAATTTCAGTTAATTCCTTTAACGTACATACATGTGTCACAGTTTCCAGATTATAAATTATTCGATCGGACGATCCTATTTATTAAAATGGATGATAGACATTGATAAAAAACTACGAACATTAAATTAGTATATAAATACGCTTATTTAATGTGTATAGTATGTCATCACTTTATGTGCTTTGTTTAAATTCCGAACACCGAAGACTCAATGTAAAATAAATATATACTTTTAATCATGCCGCTTTTGAGCTTTTAAACTACAACTTCTTGGTCTTTTTGGCTAGGATCAAAGTGTAGTATCTGCTCTGGTGTACTATATGTTGTGTCTGCACAAATAATTAACAAGAACACGGAAAGTAAAGGTATACAATAATATATTAGGAAGAAAAGTTATATACATATTTACATGTCTCCAGATATACTTCAGTTGGAGATATTCCGGCAGGTGGCGTGTTGCATGTCTTACTGGAGGTAACATAGGCGTCTTGCCTATTTGGCGGTCGTTGCCGAACTCTCTCAGTATTGGTGATTGATACCTTTATATATTTCACTCACCCGCCTATGTGAATTAGTGGGCGTTTTCACAACACTATCGTATAATGATATCTTGAGGTTTCCGGAGGTCCATACAATAGATATATATCAAAGAGTCTTATAAGGATATTAGAGATAACCCGTAATAACCAGATGTATTCTGACGCTAAATTAAGCAGACAAAGGCTACAAAAATATCGCCGAGTCTCCATTCACGCTGAACGTCCGCAGAATGCCCAGCATTCAGTAGACGCATATCAGCGGCATCTTTCATATTACATTTGGAATATGCTCCTAGGAAACTTCCAAAGGTTCTGCTAGTATACATAATTTTACTTAATATGTGTATGTTTAAGTTTTAAGTAAATATTGACAATAAGTATTTTAAATCGCTAAATCCAAAACGAATATTGCGGGCGAATAAGAAATAGAAAATCTCCGATGACGTCATCACGCAAAACAACAAACTTGGTGGAAAATGTTTCAGATATAAATGAAGCGCTAATGGTGTAAATTGCTGAGTCATCAAAACAAATGTTTTTGTTGTATTTTTTTAGAATGGTAAACAAAAAAGTCAACAAATAAAGCGAAAAGTGCGAATTTCATTTTTCAAAACGCATTGATATTAAATTTTAACGACTGAAAATGACGAATAGAAAACCTAATGGAAAGAGAAAGGGGGAGAATTGAAGAGGAGGCGAATGGTTTAGGGTAGACGTGTTGTTAAAATATTGTGGAAAAATGATAAATCGGATCTTTAGAATTGGCAGGTTTCTCTTTGGAGTTAAAATATTTCTTGAAGGAGGGAAGTGTTGAGAACACAACGGAAAGTGCGGGCTACGTATTATGGAAGACAAGAATGAAAGCAACGATAAATGAATAAATGAATGGGATAATAAAAGAAGATACGGGAACGTGTTCAGAATATAAAGTAGTACAGAAATAGTTATAACCTTACTTTAACCCTAACTCTAACCCTAAATCCTAATCTTATCAGAAAAGGAGAAATAAATAAGGAAACAAGAGAAGAATAAAATAAGCGTGCGGATGAAACAAACAGACAAGAATAGATGCACCCGGCGTTGCCTGGGAACATTTTGCCATCCACTCTTTACGCTAATATGACGTTTGTGACATATTACATGACGTAATTTTCTACGAGGTCATGTATTACGTCATTTATTATGTATATATTTATATATATATATTACGTCATTTATTATATATATATATATATACATATTTAGTAATGTGATTGATAATTTAAAAATCAAATTATAATTAAATTAAAAATCCGTTTCATAAGAAGGAACAACAACAATTAATTAATTAATAATTGGTACGATCGTTTCGGAAAACAGTGTTTTTATTGTAGTAGACATCAAGTTACGGACAATAATTCTTACATATAGTGTTTTTAACAAACAAACCACCAGATTAAATAATGACACCAACTTTAACAAATCTACCAATCAATTACAAACCAACCCACCATATAATAATCCAGCACCAGACCTAACGGAAAATAATCACAATAAATAAGAGGCAATATATTTTGGTTCCCCATCTGGCCTAACAAAGCATAGAATTTCAACGCACAAATATTCTTTTAAAAATAACTCTCTGTCAAACCAAACTACTCTATCCAAGTATATTTGGCAACTCAAGAATAACAATATTTCTTTCAAGTTGAAATGGCAAGTAATTGAATCTTGCAAACCATATAAACCAGGAAATAAATTCTGTGCACTATGTACAAAAGAGACCCTAAAAATTTTGAAATATGAAGATATAAAAAATACAACCACCCTATTAAATTCAAGAGAGGAACTAATCTTCACATGCACTCATAAACGTTGGTTTAAATTTAATAAATATAAACCACCTGAAATCATTAAAAATTACTTATTAATAAAAATAGATTATAATATTTTTTATTATTATTATTAATTTTCTGTAATAAATTAAGTTAGACTAATTATCTCCCTTGCATTCTTTAATTAAAAAATATGACTAATTATCCCCCTTGCATTATTTAATTATAAAAATAACATTATCCTCCCCTTTCTTTCAAATTTTAAATCTTGGTGTTCTTTAATCAAAAGTATGCTAACGGATATAAAATATTCCACAAGCGTTTCTTTCGAAAATTTATCATTTCATGAGCAGAAAAGCTATAACAAGCATCTATATGAGTACTTTGACCATAGTTCCTGATTTCAAAAGGCAAAAAATTAAAAGGTAAATATTTGTATGTATATTTTTATGTATATATATGTATGTATATGTATATATGTGTCTATTTTTATATATATATGTGTATT
>NC_136511.1:62977510-62992510 GCF_053919585.1 Euprymna scolopes
GATATATTATATATATAATATATAATATATATTATATATATTATATATATTATATATGATATATATATATGTTATATATGTATTATCTAATAATTATATATACCCACATATATTTAATTGAAATTGCTTTATATTAAAACTAGACATATATGCAAAAATGTTAATGTAAATTATTTATGAAATGGGAAGAAGAAAAGAAAAATGAAAAAAAGTAAAATAAAAATTAAAAATTCAATATGAAAACATATGCAGTGGTTAGATGTTTCCAATGGTGAAATTAGCACAAGCATCAATTTCTAATAATAATAAAAAAAAAACGGTTACGGAATGGCAATGTTGACAAAGATATCCAAATAAGAACACAAAATGTGCGTAATCCCAATCTATAGACAAATCTATATGCAAGCGGTGAGGGTTGGTTGGTTGTTTTTGTTTTACGGCATATCAACCCTTTTCAGGTTATTTAATGCCGAAACTAAAGATTTTAAAGAAAATTTTGTTAATAGAATATATTTGTTGTTTTCAAGTCGGTTTCTATTTAACCCATAGTTGGGACCCTAACAGGTACTACCACTCCGGGTCAGAGTGGACCTGGGAGCAATGGCAATTAAAGGGTGGCTCCACACTCCCTAAAGCCCGAAGCAGGGGCCTTACCATTGGATATAGTTTAAGGTCATATCCAGGACCAGCGGTCGAGGGAGAAAGAATATTTCGTAGCGTTGACTACATATCTTTTCACTGTGTTTTTTTTTTTAATTTATAATTTCCTTTTTTTCATTTTTCATTACTTTTCTCCATTTGATGAGTTTATTAACATTTCTGTTAAAATATTGTCTATTATATTCGAGTTCCTTTCTAACATCATTACACGAATGATTATATATTATTATAATTATATCCCAAAACAAAGCTACATCAAAGGGAGGTTGTCTAGGGTTGCCAGATCGCCGCCCCCCTATAAAACGAAATTTTGCGAAATTGATCTTTTTTGAAACAGACCTTCAAAAATTGTATTTGGCTCTTTTAAAAGCGTAATGTACGTATCAGCGAAGCAATGGAACGAGCAGAATTTTATACAGATGAATTCAGTTAACCAAAATAAGAATTTTTCGTTGAATAACTACAATTTAAATTATTATATAATTACAAAAACATGTATAAAACAGATTAACACATAAAACAAGCTGCGACATATATCAAGGTAGTGCACTAAAACACCAATTTCGTAATCATTATTATGCAAACTCACGATCACAGGCAAGCTAACACTGGACCTGCTTGACTTTCCTTTGCGGACAGACGCCAGGCTAGACGATCTAAAAATCACCCCTGCTCAGGTACATGCTATCATAAGAAATCTTGACACTTCAAAAGCATGTGGACCTGATCTTATCCCAGCTGTGCTATTAAAAAAGTGCTCAGCCGAAGTAGCTCCAGTTCTCTCCAAACTCTACAACAAATGCCTTAATGAATCATGCTTTCCGGGCTGTTAGAAAACTGCTTCTGTGGTAACAATATTCAAGAATTCTGGCGAAAGAACTAACCCATCAAATTATCGCCCCATTAGCCTCCTCCCACTTTTCGCCAAAATATTTGAGACCATAATTAACCATGCTCTAGTCCGGCACCTTACAGATGCTAAACTTCTGACTGACAAACAATATGGATTTAGACAAGCCCGTTCCACAGCTGACAGCCTCACTGTAATCTCTGAACGTATATACCATTCACTGGACAAAGCGAAGGAGGGCAGAGCTAACAAAATAAATAGACTTCAAGACTTAAAAAATCCCAGGCGCTTTTACATGTACATAATACCAGCAGGCCGCCCGGCGTTGCCCCATCGAAAAATACGTTTAAATATTATATTTTAATTCATGAAGATATCGTTTCTATTACAGAGGCAATTCCTTATAGATTGTTATATTGTTCCTAATACATAGCAGTGATTTCAAAAGTTTTTAAAAAAGACGTGAATCCAAAGCCAAAATATATAGCTCCCCAACACATACCCTGTTAATCCTATGACTTTTAATTAACCTATATATCAAATTTCAACTGTATACCAAATATTAAGAGAGGAGTTCCTAAGAGATTTTTCGCACACACACCGACAAATTTCAAATTTAGAGTTAATATAAAAAATTAAACTAAAATTGGTTAATAATAGGTTTTTAAAACTAATAAATTACGCCAATCTGATGAATTGATTTTTAGAATAAGATTTCGAAGGATATATAACATAATTATAATTTCCTCGCGATATAAAAAGGAAACTCATATTTAATAAGGTTGGTAAAGTAATAGAAACACAATATATAGTACACATAGAAGATGGATAAAATTAAATTAAAATAATAATAAAAATAATTATTATCAATTTGAATTAACCTTCAGACATTTACAACGTTATCTCCCTTAGACTAGTTAGAAATTGAGTTGGAAAATGCGACGATGCAATATCAAACCTGGGGTGAAAAATACAACGTGGAAGCTGCTCCTGAAAATGGAATGGAGATTACGTGACAAGAAAAAAAAAAGACAAGAAAATCACATAAAACACAATAAAATGTTTGGAAAAAAAGAAAAAAAGAAAGAACAATAGAAAAAAAGCAATACACACGTACAACCTTTTCACGAAGAAAGAAAAGAAAGACATGCAGACGTAAAACTTTATGTATAGAAAATAGTACAGAGAAAAATGTTTATCGTATTAGAAATAAGCTCGTTATGAACAGAAGAAAAATATCATTTAATGTAAAAATTAGAAGGAAATAAAAAGAATTACGTTATTTTGTTTAAAACAATGGACCGATGAGAGAGAGAGAGAGAGAGAGAGAGAGAGAGAGAGAGAAAAAGTAAGAAAATGTAATGGGAACACGCACAGATGAAATTGTTTTGAATTGTGTCAATCATGATTTGAAATATTTACACCGTTGCAAAGGTTTATAGAGGAAATGGGCATCGCCTGTTTTGAACTGGTTAAAAAAAGAAAAGAAAGAAAAGAAAAAAGAATTGATGCTCTTTTTCAGGTCAGAAGCAATGGACAATTTCTGTAAATCGTGAACATTGCTTTTCCAGTTTTAACGGCATTTTTGAACATTTTTTTAAGAACTGAAGAAGGTTGTTTCATGTAATAACTTAGAAGTTAATGTCCATTGTAAGAAAAAATGTGTATTGATGATTTGATATTATATTATATAATGTATAATTGTTGTTTTCCATGAGTCTGCAAAATATTAATTTAAAAAAAAAGAAAGAAAAAGTCAGAAGATTAGATTAAGATAAAATGGTCGGTCTAGTCAAATTAGAATTTTAAAAAGGGGACAGGATTAAATTTACGTAGGCTGTTAACTATTTTTGGGGAAAGAGATTCACAGGACCCTGCAAGTGGGATTTTTTAATAGGTTTTTCGATTATAAAAAATGCTATTTTCGCCGTCTGTATGTAGCTTGATTAAGCTGACCGGTGTTACGGTTGAAAGATCATATTCTTCGCATAGACCTATGGGCTTAAAAGGCTCGTTGTAGCTGCAACGAAGGTGCGCGATAGAATGCACCCACACAGAGTAAGCTTGCTGATATGGCCGCTTGTGAACTTCGGCTGATTGAAAATTCCCAATCTTGGGAGTAGCAGAACTTCCAACACAAGAGCGGGCGTGTAGTGGTGACGTGGCCACTATGTAGTGAATCTGAAGTAGGAGAAAGAATAATAAAAAAGATATATATATGCCGCTGATACG
This sequence comes from Euprymna scolopes, assembly GCF_053919585.1. Taxonomy (NCBI): domain Eukaryota; kingdom Metazoa; phylum Mollusca; class Cephalopoda; order Sepiida; family Sepiolidae; genus Euprymna; species Euprymna scolopes. Next base: position 62,981,253 of record NC_136511.1, read on the forward strand.
TAAGAAATTTAGAAGTAAAATGCTCCCGTATTGTGAATTAAAGGTTTAAAGAATAACGCCTGTATAAAAGAAGTCAGAAATCTGTCGGATGACATATCGCCAAAATATTTTTGAGATAAGACGGGAGGCGCCTTGATATTGGAATTGGCATGGGATGGCCGAGTGGCAGCTGTTAACGAGCATGAGGTTACTTTACCCACATGCCTTAATGATGCCATATGGGCCGTGAAAAAGGGTCCGACCGAATAAATTATTTAAGACGGGAGACATAGAAAACATATGTCTGCGCCGAATATTTATTGAAAAAAGGATGAAAATATATTGAAAATGCACAGCGGAGATATTGTCTGATATTGTTTCTGGCTCGCAGGTGTGAAGAATAAGGTGAGAATAGGGCGTATAGGAAAAATGTATGCTGTACATTTTTGAAAAAAGGTAGGAAAGAAGTATACTGTTATGACCCTTTAGGCTGTGATCATAGCGTAGTATCTGTTAACTGTGGCAAGCGGGGGCAATGGTCTAAACATTATTATTATTGTTATTGTATTCTTATTAATTGATTTGAGCGACGGGTGCTCGCTGGATCAGTTATTATGATTAGAAGCATAAACATATAAATTGAGGAGGAAATGATTGACGTGTAAATCGCAAAAGGAATGCGAAAATAGAAACTAGATGTAAACATTCTTTTGGATTTGGATAAACAAATAACTAGATGGAAACATTAGGTTGGTCTGAGACACGTAATTAGGTGACGTAAGATAACACGTGATGTAGTTAGTTTTGGAGAGATTTAGGAGTTGAGGATTGACCACCAGAGCAGACAGACGTCTAGACTGGGGTGGACCGACAGCTAGGAGCGGGCTGTATGAACAGAAAATGTAGACTAACTGCAGATCCTGTGAAAACCAATTGAGACAACTGTAATAAATTTATATAACAAAAATATAAAGAGTTGTTTTAATGGTTTCACAAATAAGAACAGTTGTCTCAATTATATGGTGCTGATCGCTTCATGGTTCGTCACGGAGCAGCGGGAAGATACAGAAGAACTCTAAAAAACAAAAGGTATGAAGCATATATTACCCTTCTTACATATGAACTGTAAAAATATCCAGTGTGATAAGTCTGATACAACATGATTCAGTTTACACATCAATATCATGTCCTCCTAGCTAAACAACATACATACGATTTATACGTTTATTATCTGTCTGTTAAAATAACGATATCTTACATCCACTAGATAACACATGATACGTTTTAATATATCATCTCCTCCAATATAAACCAATATACAACACCTGCAATCTCTTTCCCACAGAAGAGACGTTGCGAGCCTGTCGCTACTTTATCATTATATTCATGCAAGGTGCCTGTCTGAGCTTCAATCTATGGTTCCCCCTTCGCAAAACTTTCACGAAAAACACTCGTCTAGCCAGAACCACTATCAAATTTTTCCCACACTTTTTATCTGTGCCTAAACCTAAATGTAGATTCCATGAGCAGAGCTTCTTTCTGTACGCCTGCTTCTCAATACAATGTAAACAAGTTCTTGATGAAGCATCCCTTTGTAATCAAACTTACAAACAACAACGACCTAAGTTAAAAACGCCATAATCACAGTGACTATTGTATACCCATTAACGCTTATCCGCGAGTGGTCTCCGGACCTTGATAAGTGGTGATTCCTGTGTATTATTTTTTAACTATGATATTTCTACAGCTGGAAAACGGAGCTGTTAAATCTGATAAAGTGATATGAAACAAGAGACAGAAAGTAGCAACCCTAGTTGAAGTAAGTGTCACCAATGATGCTGGGCTGAGATGGAGAAATAACGAAATACAAAGGTGTAATCTACCGAAATGAAAAGAAGCTGGAATCTTAGGAAAACCATTAAGAAAATCACCATCATTCCAGTAATTGTTGTTTTGGAAAAAGAAAAACCGAATAAATTTATAAAATGGTCATCAACGTTTCGTCCCTTATTGCAGGGGACATCTTCAGGATATTAAAAGGGAAAATGCAGAAGAAGAAAACGATCATAGACCATACGTAAGTGAAAAGGAAACAGTGTTAGAATCCTACCCATATTGGGAAGGAAACTATAAATGTGTGTGTATTTCCTTCCCGATATGGGTATGGATTCTAACACTGTTTCCTTTTCACTTACGTATGGTCTATGATCGTTTTCCTCTTCTGCATTTTTCCTTTTGATATCCTGAAGATGTCCCCTGCAATAGGGACGAAACGTTGATGACCATTTTATAAATTCATCCGTTTTTTTTTTCTTTTTTCAAAACAACAAAACGTCAGCCATCGCTGGTATTTTTATTTATTTTTATTCATTCCAGTAATTATAGGAGCAACCGGACTTATGAAAACGAATTTCAAAAACTACCTGTCAAATATACCCGATGAACCAAGTGCAAGAGAAATATAAGCAATGTGCACTCAAAAAAACGGTTAGAATTTTAAAAGGATTTCAGGGGAGTGAAATAGTGGCTGAATGTCTGGCTTCCAGTAGAATGCTTCATTTTTAGAAGAACAAAACGATTAGAAAATTAAAACTAAAGTAAAATGAATGGATAATGGAGTCGGGAGGGGGAGCGATAAAGATAACCTATGCGTATGGAGGGAGGCTGAATTTAATGTAGAGAAATAGAAAATTGAAGGCCAGTACGTTTTAGTTGTGCATTACGTTAGTGTACACAGGTGCGTGCCTCTACTCTCTTCTCTTCTCTTCTCTCTCTCTCTCTCTCTCTCTCTCTCTCTCTCTATCTATCTATCTATCTATCTATCTTTTCTTTCCCTTTATACGTTTTCCTTCTCCCCCTTCCTCTATTTTCTCTCTCTTGCCGTTTCTTGCTTTCTTTCTACCCCGACCCCCCACTTTTAATCATAGTTTACTCTTTTCTGTCCCTTTCTCTCCCTATCTCTCTTTCTTTTATATCTCCTCTTTCTCTCTCTCTCTCTCTCCATCTCTCTCTCACTCTCTCTCGTTCTTCCACATTTTTAATCACGCTTTAACTCTCTACCGTCCCTCCTCTACCTTCTCACACTCACTTTCTCTATTTCGCACGATTTCTTTCTCCTTCCCTTCCCCCCACCTATCTATATCTGCCTTCTTTTCTCTTTCCTGCCTTTCTACCTTTTTTCTTATAAGTTAAAGCCGATTGGAGGTATATTCATTTTCTTTTGTAGCAACACATATTAAAAGACCAAAATGAAGTCTCCAGTTTCACATATCCGGGTTCGGCCGCAAGGCTTGATCCCTATTTTCCCGAGTAGCAACGAGGAAAACAAATACAAAATAACGAAAAAAACACACAAAAAAAAAACGATACAAAAACAACACCCAACATTCCCATAATCTGAAATGAGTAGATGTAACGCGCCCGACTTGGGGAGTGAGCGGGAAGGAGGCTGGCTAAGTAGAAAGAGGTGGGGGTCGGGAGCCTGAGGGTTTTCACAGACCTGAGCCTCTCGAGTGTGAGATGGCCATCCCCGTCCTAGGCCAGGCACAACCAATAGACACACGTTAATACACGAATATCGATCATCGCATCCTTGAAACCTGTTGAGCTTCTAACAATCCCGACGACAGAATGAGTCATATTTTTACTTTTCGATGTGAATTGTGCTTCGCTGATGAACTATTTACGGTAAGTGAACGCGAGAGGCGGACGTGGGATGGAGGGAGAAGAGAGTGGGGACCGGGATGCATGATTAAGTTCGTACACTTCCGTTTAACTCATTCTCTCGCCTTCTCCCCATCATTCACATTATCTATCTCTGGCTCTCTTTACATCTCCGTCGATTCAGCTCACTTCGAAGGAAAATGTTATGTGTGCGTGTGCGTGTGCGCATGTGTGTGTGGGGGTGTGCGTGTGTGTGTGTGTGCGTGTGTGTGTGTGTGCGTGTGCGCATGTGTGTGTGTGTGTGCGCGTGTGTGCGTGTGTGTGTGCGCATGCGTGTGCGTGTGCGCATGTGTGTGTGTGCGTGTTAGCGGGTAAGCCCGCCTGTCCCATTAGCGTTTCAATTTCCATTTTATTAAGTAGATGAAAGCAGAAATAGATACATCATTTCATAAGTACATGCAACGCAGCCAAAGATTACCGTTTATACACTTCGATTTCATTGCATATATGAGTGTATATATACATATGCTCATATATATGCATTTGTGTGTATATATATATTGCCATATATATTTTATAAATTACTACCTAGCTCTACCTACGTATTGAGCACTGTTGTAGTAACTACTTAAAGTTTAAGCATAAATTTATACTTTCGTATATCAATTTATGTGATTAAATCATGTAATAATAATGTGTGTGTGTACATATATGGTAGATATATAGTACGCATATATATATTCATATATATATATATATATATATATATATATATATATATATATATAGTAGAAATGGTAATTAATAAAATCCTGAAGAAAGTTCTCAATACTGTTGTAGAGCAAATATGCGTTTTATTTTTTACTAGCGGGTGGGGGTACCCGGCGTTGCCCGGGTGTTTTTAGGTGTGTGTATGGGGGGATAACTAATAACCCTGAAACGTTGTTAAAAAAATCGGAAAAACCAAATCCCCCCCCCAAAAAACAGCGAAAAAAAAACGCTGTGTGTATAGGGGGCGGGGGGAAGTAAACTAAAGAAAAAAAAAGAAACGTTGCCAACGTGTCTAAAGATGTAAAAGAAAAAAAATAGTTTTGGTCGTGAGGTTGGATTGAACCCGGAACGCGGAGGTCAAACTAACTCCGACCACTTAACTGCGTAGACCAAGAGTAAGAGGAATTGATTATAGTGTTAAAATAAGGGTTATAAAGCGAGTGAAAGAGGTTTGATTGACAGATAGCCACTAAATGAGGTCATCGCGGGAGCGTTACGAAGTCACGTAGCAGTATTTCGTTTCCTGTCTAGACATCTCTCTCTCTCTCTATCTGTCTCTCTCTGTTTGCGTTTGTGTATCTCTCTCTCTCTCTCTCTCTCTCTCTCTCTCACTTCGTCTTCCTTACTCTAAAGACTGGAAAATGGCGTCTGGCTGGAAAACTTTTGTAAAACCTTCGATCGTTAATATTTTTTGTACGCGTATTTTTTTCTTCACATTTTTGGCTTGTTATTTTTCGTTTAACTATCGTATCTAACTATTTTGAATGTGCTAATAACTTTGGTAACGTAGCCATAGCGTAGAAGTTCATAGTTTAGCTTGTGTCAGGGTTAATTTCTTTTTTACTGATAACATGTTTTTTTTTTTAATTCAGACTGCCATTAGAGCTGGCTGACGTCAAGATAACGTGACATGACTCAGCGGGTTTTAAATACAAGTTGACCAAAAAAAAATGGCCCCGCGTATACTTTATGTAGAAGAGTTCGCGCCCGTATTTTGGGGGCAGTTATAAATCGAGTTAAAAATATGCAATGTTTAACATAAAAAGGTCACTTTTTGCCCCCCCTGCAGAAAATCGATAAGGTGACGCACTGCTGATGGTCTTTTTAGGCTATTTTTTTATATTTTTCGTCCGGAGGGCGAGGCTTTAATATGATACCAAGTTTGTGAATTTTTGTTCCGTCGGTCAAAAGTTTTTAGCAGACACACAAACATACATACATACATGCATACATACATTTTCGCTTTTATATATATAGATTACCGTATTTTTTTGTTGAGGTGCATTATTGGCCGTTATGTAGCTTCCTCAGACTTTTACAGAAAGAGGGTCTGTAAAAGTATGAGGAAGCTACATGGCAGCCCAAAAAACGGTCGTGTAGCCGAAACAATAATGTAACTTAACAGAAAAATACGGTAATAAAAAATAAAACGTATATATATATATATATATATATATATATATATATATATATATATATATATATATATATATATATATATATATATATATATATATATATATATATATATATATAGTTTAATTTCGGCCACCGATTCCGTAGTCAGGGGGTAGGACTGCCGACTGTCATCACGACGGTTCTAGGTTCGATCCTCGGCTTGGGAGAGGTGTTAGTCTAGCGGCACTGATGAGTTGTGAAACAACGAAACAGGTCTGTATGTCGATGACTAAAATATATTTTATAAAGCTCCCCTCTTCGGTAGAGCACTCTCGTAAATTATCTTACTCGCTACTTAATTTAGCTGAAATAATGCGAAGCTCGCGATGTGTTTACAAACAAAACGTTTGAGCCCTCTACGAGTAGCGGACGGATGTTTATTTAAATACGCATTCGGACAGTTTAATTTCGGCCACCGATTCCGTAGTCAGGGGGTAGGACTGCCGACTGTCATCACGACGGTTCTAGGTTCGATCCTCGGCTTGGGAGAGGTGTTAGTCTAGCGGCACTGATGAGTTGTGAAACAACGAAACAGGTCTGTATGTCGATGACTAAAATATATTTTATATATATATATATATATATATATATATATATATATATATATATATGAGCAAACAGTTAATGAAATATGTTAAAAAACACTTTGAAATGAGTTAAAAACATATTTAATCTGAAAAAGAAACACTAGATAAATGGATAGTCCTTAATCCGCGGAGTTTCGAAGAAATACTCTCCTTCTCATCAGAGGGTAGGAATTAGCAAAATACAGGATCGGATTTTGCATGCAGAAGTATTTGATGAAACAACAAATAAGTCAGAAATCTTACTTGAAAACAAAATAAGTTAAGCAGAGGGAATATGGTAAAGAAAAAGGTGATTACACATAATAGTCTGGTGGAAGATAAATATATATTTTATATATATATATATATATATATTTATATATATATTTGCATAGATTTATATATAAAGAGACATGGTATACATCTATATATCTATATAAGTGTGTGTTTGGTATATATACATATATGTGTGTGTATGTGTTAGTGTGTGTGTGCCTGTGAGTGTGAGAGAGAGAGAGTGTGTGTGTGTAAGTGTGTGTGTGGTAATTATTTGAACAGCAAGTGACGGTTGGTACTCGATTGGAGATTCGAATCCAGTTACAAAGCCACGTTTGATTATGCTAGGAACGTTACTTCACAGCCACAATCCACCGCCTCGAGAATTAAGGTAAATGAACAACTGTAATTGCCAAATACAGACAAAAGGTTTAGACAGTGAATAGTAATCAAACCACCGGAAAATATCCTCAGGCACGTCTTCTTTATTTCTCAGACATATATTAAAGCTCAAATTATTTTGCGATATTTCCTCTTCGGTAGAGCACTCTCGTAAATTATCTTACTCGCTACTTAATTTAGCTGAAATAATGCGAAGCTCGCGATGTGTTTACAAACAAAAACGTTTGAGCCCTCTACGAGTGGCAGACGGATGTTTATTTAAATAGGCATTCGGACAGTTTAATTTCGGCCACCGATTCCGTAGTCAGGGAGTAGGACTGCCGACTGTCATCACGACGGTTCTAGGTTCGATCCTCGGCTTGGGAGAGGTGTTAGTCTAGCGGCACTGATGAGTTGTGAAACAACGAAACAGGTCTGTATGTCGATGACTAAAATATATTTTATAAAGCTCCCCTCTTCGGTAGAGCACTCTCGTAAATTATCTTACTCGCTACTTAATTTAGCTGAAATAATGCGAAGCTCGCGATGTGTTTACAAACAAAAACGTTTGAGCCCTCTACGAGTGGCGGACGGATGTTTATTTAAATAGGCATTCGGACAGTTTAATTTCGGCCACCGATTCCGTAGTCAGGGAGTAGGACTGCCGACTGTCATCACGACGGTTCTAGGTTCGATCCTCGGCTTGGGAGAGGTGTTAGTCTAGCGGCACTGATGAGTTGTGAAACAACGAAACAGGTCTGTATGTCGATGACTAAAATATATTTTATAAAGCTCCCCTCTTCGGTAGAGCACTCTCGTAAATTATCTTACTCGCTACTTAATTTAGCTGAAATAATGCGAAGCTCGCGATTTGTTTACAAACAAAAACGTTTAAGCCCTCTACAAGTGGCGGACGGATGTTTATTTAAATACGCATTCGGACAGTTTAATTTCGGCCACCGATTCCGTAGTCAGGGGGTAGGACTGCCGACTGTCATCACGACGGTTCTAGGTTCGATCCTCGGCTTGGGAGAGGTGTTAGTCTAGCGGCACTGATGAGTTGTGAAACAACGAAACAGGTCTGTATGTCGATGACTAAAATATATTTTATAAAGCTCCCCTCTTCGGTAGAGCACTCTCGTAAATTATCTTACTCGCTACTTAATTTAGCTGAAATAATGCGAAGCTCGCGATTTGTTTACAAACAAAAACGTTTGAGCCCTCTACAAGTGGCGGACGGATGTTTATTTAAATACGCATTCGGACAGTTTAATTTCGGCCACCGATTCCGTAGTCAGGGGGTAGGACTGCCGACTGTCATCACGACGGTTCTAGGTTCGATCCTCGGCTTGGGAGAGGTGTTAGTCTAGCGGCATTGATGAGTTGTGAAACAACGAAACAGGTCTGTATGTCGATGACTAAAATATATATATATATATATATATATATATATAATACGAAGCTGAATGTCTGTGTGTGTATGTGTGTGCTTCTGGTCACGAATAGGCTCCTATATGGTTGACTATTTAAAAAAAAACTGATTACATATGATGGTAGAAGATGTATCGAGACACAGCAATGGGTTTGAACCTAAGGAACGAATTAGATTTCTTTTTTGTTAGTACAATGAGTGTTAAATGGTAATAGAAAAAGATGAAAGCGTACTTTTTACACATGCGCAAATATACATTTAGTTTATACGTTAAGCTACGTTGATTGTTAAAGTTTTGACATGTATATTGACTTAGTTTATACTGTAACGAATAACGCTAAGGTACTAAAATTTCGATTCCAACAGATGACAACCGAATCACATTTTTGAAAACATAAAATCTTTACTATATATTGTGTTCAATAAAATAATAAATAGACAATTGGTTGTAAAATATTAAAAGATTTAAACGTAAATTACAAACTGGCAACGTGGAGCGGCCTGCCAGGATATATATATATATATATATATATATATATATATATATATATATATATATATATATATATAACTACTTCATTAACTCACATGAAATTAATATACAAAAGTATAAATTTATGCGTAAACTGTAAGTATTTACTTCAAAAGTGCTCAATATGAAGAGCTATTTTATAAATTATATGTATGTATATGTAATTTAATGTATATTGGAGTATATTGATTATAAATATAAAATATTGAGTATATATCCATATATATATATATATATATACATACACAGCGCACATATATATATACATATATAAAAATTATATATATATACATATATATATAAATATTGTATATATATATATAAATATTATATATATAAATATATTTCATATATATAAATATAATTTACATATATAAATAATATATTACATATATATATATTATTTATATATGTGATATAAATATATCATATATTATGTAGTTTATATATATTATATATGTTATATATATTATATAGGATATATTATATATATTATATATAATATATATATATATAAAATATAATATATATAATATATATATAGTATAATATATAATATAATATATATATAATATAATATAATTATAATATAATTATATAATATATATATGTAATTTATGATATATATAATATATGTAATATATATCATATATATATAATATATATAATATATATATAATATATATACAATATATACAATGCATATACAATATATATATAATATATGTATAATATATACACAATATATAATATATATATATAATATACATAATATATATAATATATATATATAATATATATAATATATATAATACATATAATATATATAAAACATAATTTATAATATATATAATATATATGTAATATATATAATATATATAATGTATATATAATATATATATATAATATATATGTAATATATATTATATATATTATATATGCATAATATATATATAATACAATATATATATATATAATATATACATAATATATATATATAATATATAAATAATATTTATATAACATAAATAATATGTATAATATATATATAATATATATAATTTAACATATATAATATGTATAATATATATATATAATATATATAATTTAATATATAAATAATATATAAATATATATAATATATATGATATAGATAATACATATATCTATAATATATAATATATATATGATACATATAATATATATAATATATATACATAATATATATAATATATATTATGTATAATATATATATATATATATATTATATATAATATATTATATATAATATATATATATTATATATAATATATACATTATATATAATATATATAATATTTATAATGTATAATATGCATACACAATATATATATACATAATATCTATATAATATATATAATCTCTATATATATATATTATATATATATATATTATATGCTTGCAGATAATACATATATCTATAATATATAATATATATATGATACATATAATATATATAATATATATACATAATATATATAATATATATTATGTATAATATATATATATATATATTATATAATATATATTATATATAATATATATATATTATATATAATATATACATTATATATAATATATAATATATATAATATATAATATACATACACAATATATATATACATAATATCTATATAATATATATATTATATATATATATATATATATATATATTATATGCTTGCAGATGTACCTGGCGTTTCCTGGTATTAAACATAACGTTAAATTCCGTTAAAATATCAAGTAAAAAATGGAAAGAAACAGACACATGTGCAAATATTATATCTATGCAATTGATTGACATTAAAAAATACTCGAACTGATATGCAAACCCAAACCTATAAGACAGCGAGTGAAGTACGATAGCGATTATGCTAGCTGGCCACGTTCTATTAAAAGTATGTTCAAACGTACTCCTTCTCAATAAAAGAAGTTTTATGTGAACAATGTGCAGTTTTAAAAGAGTTGGCAAACAAATATAATTCATTTTTATGTTTTGATATTTTAGCAATTTTTAAATTTCAAGTCTGTAGATAAAAAATATAGGATGAGAAGTCTCCTCACACACAAACAGGCGCATATAATCTTTTATATACTGATTTTATATATCATATCAGGTTGATAAGACAGTTCTTGCGATTTTTAACTTTTTAATTTAGAT
>NC_136511.1:62997510-63032510 GCF_053919585.1 Euprymna scolopes
CTAATACTACTACTAATAATAATTACTACTACTAATACTAATACTACTACTACTACTACTACTAATAATAATAATAATAATAATAATAATTCTGATTTCGTTTATCAACGTCTCTCTGAAAAGAGACGGGATTCATTTCCAGAGGAAATCCCTCAATCCTGGCCCCAAACCAGAAGCTTCAAAGAGCAAAGGTTTTTCTAAGTATGTTAGTGGTACCTACAATAGCAGAGGTCTGAAGGCCGCCTAAAACATCGGGGGTTCGTAGTTTTTTCAATTGTCCTTCTAGACGACTTGATACTACTCCTAGCGTACCAACAACGACCGGGATTATTTGCGTTTTAACCCCGTGTATACGTCTTATTTCTAAGGCCAATGGAGCATAATTGCTTCATTTCTCGTTCTCTTTTCTCTCTCACGTTACTGTTCCAGGGTGCTGAGAAGTCTACAAGTTGCCAATTTTTTGAGACCTTGTCAATGACGACCAAATCCGGACGATTATGTTCCAATTATTATTATTATTATTAATAATAATATTACAATAATAATAATAATAATAATAATAATAATAATAATAATAATAATAATAGGAGAAGGAGGAGGAGGTACACTCCCGAAAAACTTTGAAAAAAAAATGGGAGAAATTGGAATCAGAAGAATAACTGAAAAATACAACGGACAACAATAATAAAAACAGCTGAAATATTTAAAAAAAAATATACCGTTGAATGTGGAGACTAACACACAAGTGCAACAAACGTGGTTCAGACAAACCCCTGCAGAGGCAAAACATGAAACGTCACATGAACCAAAACCACTGAAGCCGCAACTCTACAAGCTCTCCAATCCCCCCATGGCTCCATAACTGACCCCCCCCCCCAAGTGGGAACAAACAGCCAAGTAGAGTCGAGGAGGAAAGAAAGGCCGAGGAGAGACTACTGACTAGATCTCTGCTGGATGAGTGCGAAGAGAACTGGGATCTTATTGCCACTCAAATTCCAGTGAAGACCAATACCGGCTGCCAACGAGAAATCAATGGCGAGCAGCTGTTGCGATAATGCAAACTTATTTGCAAATAGTATCGAAAGAGGTGAAGAGTACTGGAAATCTGGGGAGACCAGTTGTCACTCAGATTCCAGGGAACGCCACAGACTGTTTTCAAGATATTTGAGTGGTCCTGGATATGACTTAAACTATATCCAGTGGTGATGCCCCAGCTTGCGGGCTTTGGGGAGTGTGGAACCACCCTTTTATTACCATTGCTCCCAGGTCCATTCTGACCCGGAGTGGTAGTACCTGTTAGGGTTCCAACTATGGGTTAAATAGAAACCGACTTGAAAACAAATATTCTATTAAAAAAAATTCCTTCCGAATCCTTGGATTGGCATTAAATAACCCGATAAGGGTTGATATGCCGTAAAACAAAAAACAACCAACCAAAACAACCAAAGATATTTGATAACTTGTGTGAAAGCTCCTTGTGAGCCTATACTAATAAAGTAAAGGACCTTTTTAGTTATACAAGAACAATCTCCTTAATTATATGTTACATTTATGAATGATCTCGTGGTATCAAAATAAAAGCAATATGGAAGTTATTTAACCCAACGGGTCATAGGTATATCTTCTTATTGTATACATTCATAGTTTTTTTGTTTTTTTATTTTTAAGTAGGGGAGACGAATGAAGATAGATATCGTTTTTGAGGAAAACCACTCTAAAATTAGACACATCTGTATTTCTGTTTACCTAATATCGACTGTAAACCAGTGCTATCCGAAGAATTTCCACAGATCCGAACGACACAGTCAACGAGTCTATTTTACCATTACAGGGCACTATGATAATGTCACCCTATATTTATCAATTTTGACTAATCAGACAGCCGAGCTCTAGCACACATGTTATACAGCTTTAACATAGAAACCGTTTCCTCGGTTATCCGAAGACATTGCAAGAAGTTCTTGGAAATATGGTTGGCAGTATGCTTGAGATTTACATTTCGTTAAATGAGAAAACGTCACAAAAACGTGAAATAAAGTGAACTTTACATTTATCAGTTTCATTGCAAGAAAACGGCAAAAGCGAATCTGACTGTTGCAGCCATGCCTACTCATCTTTTTCTGTTCTGGTGAATGTTTAGGCATCTTTTAACAACGTTAACCCAATCCTCGGTTAGAGCTCAAATAATGTAAACGTAGTTCCCCCCCACACACACGGAATACTATTAATGCAGTCTTAGTGGTCGGTTGATTCTATTTCGTGTCAGGGGCTTGGTTTGGGGCTTTGCCTCCCCGACGTTGACAGTGTTTTTGTGATGCCACTTCCCTGGAAACGACGTATTTTCATAGTACATTTGGTGGGCAGGCAAAATATCCTATTCGATGTGTTGGCTGAAAACAAATCCAATATTGTCGGTAATTAGAGAAATGCACGCTAACTATGAAATTAGAAATCCAATATATAAAAGGCAAAGTGTGTGTGTGTGTGTGTGTTTGTATGTCTCGAAAAAACTTTCGACAGAGGCGACGGATTTTCAAAAGATCGGTTACGTTTTAAAGCTCTACCCTTCGGACGACAAATATCGAAAAATTGGCAAAAAAAAAAATTAATTCATTCACTGGGCAGTTTTGTACAAGGTGGGGTCGGTTGTTTGCGTCGCCATTTTTGCAAGTCATTGTATCGGTTGCAGTGACTTCGCTTAATTTCAACGTTCTAAACTTCCGCTCGGATGATGGAGACATCGGCAAAGACGTCACATTTTTTTTTCTCCTTCGTGTTACGGGTTCGAGCATGCCTGCTTACTACCACTTTTTTCTCTCCCCCCAAACTGGCTACTGTTGTTTCGCCTACACCCCCACAACTACCATTTTTTAACCCCTCCCCATCAGAGTTCCTTACTCAACCCAGGCAACGCCGGGGAACTCCTCCACTATACCACTTTTTTTAACACATTTTAATTCCACTGCACACACCCGGGCAACGCCGGTTACCCTGCTAGCACAATAGAAAAGAAAACAAAACGAGATGCAGTTAACACGAGGAAATGTCTTGCATATAAAATGAGGAATAAATTTTGGTGCAACTCGTAATTACAAGAATAAAAATATTTCGTCTATTATTTCTGAACTGGGTTCAATTTTTATTTATTTATTTATTTATATATATTTTTTTGTTAATTGTTTTTTCACTCCAAATCAGCCACAGTGCCAAGTGAACATATGGGACTAATATTTGGGACCAAGTCTACAGGGGAACTATGCTGAGACTTAAGTAGCGAGATATCCATGTTAAGAAGTCCAATGTTAACAAATTCCTAATGAACCGCCCCCTTAAGTAAACACTTCCTAAAATCTCCACACTAACGTAATGCACTTGCAATAACACTTATCCCTGAGTGGCTTCCGGGCCTTGATAAGTGGTGATCACCGTGTAAAAAAAAAATATATCTCTTCACATTAGACTTGGACTTCTGCGTGTCAATACAGTCGGAGAAGCAAGGACAAGGGAGGGAATTCCAAAGTCCAGCAGTCTGGGGGGGAGAAACTATTTGAGTAGAAGCCTCCCCGGAATCTAAGGATCTCTACAGTGTGGGGGTAAGATTTTACTGCTTCACGGGTTAATCGGGGATATTTACGCCGAAGGAGAACAAATGCTTTGAGTCAGTCGGAGCGCATTTCATTAAATACTTGGAAAACACACACCGAGATGCAATAGTTTGGCGATGGGGCAAGGTTTGAAGATGTAAGGAGACGGTGTTTTAACTTTTTGAGTGTGGGTAACCCTGATATAAGAGACCCGAATATAATAAAAATGGATATAAGAAGGATTTTACTCTGGTCTCGAATTGGAACCTGTGGTAATTTACAGTGTAACCCGGATATAAGTGTAACTCGGGTATAAGAGAGTTGTATGGACCGGTGAAGAGGTATCTTATACCCGGGTTATACTGTATACCGGTCTAGAAGCGTTTAATCCACCTGGCGAAGTAAACCAATCCATTAAAATGTTAGGCCTTTTTTTTTCATCGAGGGCAACAATATAGGAACACATACCAACAACCTATGGTCCCCCCTCGCAAAAATTTCACGAAAAACACTCGTCTAGCCAAAACCACTATGAACAATTTGTTTATCTGTGCCTAAACCTAAATGCAGATTCCATGAACAAACCTTCTTTCTTAGAACTGAACGCCTGTGGAACTCTTTTCCGATTGCCTGCTTCCCAGCTGACTACAACCTGACTGTCTTCAAGTCCAACGTAAACAAGTTCCTGATGAATCGTCCTCCTAATTAATCCAATTTACAAAGTCCCCACTACTTATGCTTACTACGCTATAATCACATTGACTAATGTATACCCATTAACCCTTATCTTCGAGTGGCATCCAGGCCTTGACAAGTGGTGATTGCTGTGTAAAAAAAATATCGTAAGCCGCTCCGGTCGATGTTATCAATAAAAGAAACGTTGAGGTGGATATTCATGAGATCATCGTATTGAATGATTCTAAAACTTCAAACTATATTTGCGTAAATATTAATTTAAATAAAAGATTTTACTCTTAAAATAGTTGTACGAACGAAACTTTTTAATTTCGTGCTTGAAAGATTTGTTTCAATAACGTTTTTTTAAAAGCAAATACAATTAATTCCCCATCCATTAACATTACCACAAAAAAAAAACAGTTTACAAGTAAAAAAATAAAATAAATAATAATAATGATAATTTGCTTTTTAAAATACCAGGAATCAATTTGCAGACACTCTAATTACAAAGAGCAAATATTCCGCCGAGTTCCTTTGTGATTTAAATGGTCAATAGTTTCGTGAAACGGATTCAGGAAATTCTATCGAAGAGGTTTTTGTCTCTTCGCAAAGTGACGCAGTCGAAAACACGGAGTCGAGTCCGTTTGCAAAAAATAATTTTAAAAAAAAATAGAAATAGAAATAAATAAACCGCTTTCTTTTTTTTTCCGTATGTGCTTGGTGGGTTCAGACACAAGACTTGAAGTTGAAACTAAATCTTATAGACATAAATTATATAAGAGAGTTGATTTTATTTATTAAGAGGGAGGTTCTAGCAGCTAAGTTTTTAACAGACTAGCAACCTGAGAGTACCAGGTTCGAATCGAGTTCGTTCAAAGAAACCTTCTTTCCGTAGGATGTTGGCTACCTTCACGTGGCCCCTCCTGTAAAATACTCGATGTCTTTCTACTTTCATACTGGAAAGATATAGAGAACATCGACGGCAACAACATAACTATTTAATTGTAGACATTTATGCTGACGACACTACCATTTATGGTACCACATCTAAGACAGTAAACGACCAAGTTCTCTCGAATTCTCTCTCCTCTGATCTTGAGCACGTAGTACAATGGGGAAAGAAGTGGCTGGTTACTTTTAATGCATCTAAAACCAAGCTTCTCTCTTTACATCATCAACATTCTAATTCACATTTGTCATCAATTGAAATGAATGGCTCTCGTCTTCAGGAGGCCTCAAGTTTTGACAAGCTTCTGGGCTTGACCATTACTCCTGATCTTAAATGGAACACGTATATCAAATCTGTTGCCAAGGCCGCTGGAAAAATGGTGGGATCTTTCTATCGATCCAGTAGATATCTCACTGCTGATGCTATTCTCTACCTATATAAGAGCCAGGTACGTCCAAGGATGGAATACTGTTGCCACATCTGGGCAGAAGCTGCTAGAAAGGACTTGTCCTGCCTTGATAGAGTTCAAAATAGACTTCGTAGCCTCGTAGGAGATGTCCTTTTCTCCTTCTTGCAACCTCTATCTCACAGAAGAGATGTTGCGAGTTTGTCTCTGATGTATCGTTATTTTCATGTAAAGTGTTCAACTGAGCTTCAATCTATGGTCCCCCCTCGCCAAACTTTCACAAGAAACACTCGTCTAGCTGTAAACACTATCAATAATTTCCCCCACTCTTTATCTGTGCCTAAACCTAAACGTAGATTCCATGAACAAAGCTTCTTTCTTAGAACTGCACGCCTGTGGAATTGTCTTCCGTTTTCCTGCTTTCCGGCTGACTACAATATGGTTGTGTTCAAGTCTAAAGTAAATAAGTTCTTGATGAGCCGTTCCATATAAGTTATTAAATTTACCAAATTTTCATTACTAATGATTACTATATTGACCAATTTCTACTGTACACTCTTTAACCCTTATCCTTGAGTGGCCTCTGGGCCTTGAAAATGTGGTGATGCCTTTGTAAAAAAAAAAAAAAAAAAAAAAAAATTCGTACGAAATTAAATAATTGCACATTAACTAACAAACAGGATTTGTTGCATTGCATTATCTTGACTGGAGCAATTGATTTAGGTTTTGAATTTTTTTCTCTCAACGATGTTTAATCAATTTTGTCTCTGATGTTTATAACTGTACTTGTCTTTGTAGTGGGCAGATTGAGCTGGTTTTCTTCCTGAGCATGACCTGTATCGCGAAACATCGCAGTCAGTGTTTTAACCATCCTAGGCCACGTCGCAGAAAATGGCTAACCGCTCCCGATTCAAGCGCCGGAGACCAACTATTTGTGGACCGAAAAGTACCGCCAGGCAGTGCTTAAAGGGGAAAGAGGGGATCGTACGAATGAGCTCTGCCTCGGGTTGACGAGTAGCAAAAAAGTCCAAACCACCAGATACGTTGTTTCAGAAAGATAGACGACTCTCTTTAAGATTGGTACTTCTTTGTTTACAAAGCAATTCTGCGAAAGTGATGGCAGACAAATTTTAAGCTAAGATGACCAATACTGTATTCAATATAATTTTTTCTTAAAACAAATGTAAAAAAGAAACACAATTATAACGTTTATAATAAATAGCAAAATTATAACCTTTGTAACAAATATTAAGTGCAAAATTAATGTAGTTTTTTTTACGTTCAACTTCATGTCAAAAATACAGTTTTGCACAAACCTAATAGCAAAATTATGAGACTTATTATTCAAACACGATAGTGTTTGGATATATGGCTAAGTGACAGTGTTAGTCATTTAGAACTGCCTTGAAGTTTCATTGTTCAAAATCGTAAAAAAACGTAAGGAGGTGATCGACATTTTTATGACTGGTTTCCATAGCAACCACGTCGCTTCAACGACTAGTGTTGCTACTAATTCACTGCTGTCGCGAAAAGTGAAGCAGACAGAATGAAAGAATGAAAGGGAGACAATTGGGACGATTTTATTGAAGTAGAGGAGTGCCGTGTATTGTTATTACATATGTGTATGTTACGTTTATGGAGGCAACAAAATAAGACTGACATTAGACAAAGAACAAGTGAATTTATTTGAAGCCTGAAAAAATCATGGATTACAATAGAAAAATGCGGGCATGGAAAGTAATACACTAAAACTTAAACATGGAAAAGTAAAGGACTAGTTGTAAAAACTGGAAAAAAGGACAATATTTTCTAGTAAAAAAATATAATAAATTTATAACTTAAACTATTGCAGCTTTAATTTTTTTTAATTCAATTTAACATTCTATAATCAATCATTTTCCAGTTTTAACAACTAGTCTTTTACTTTTCCACGTTTAAGCTTAACCATATTACTTTTCATGTTCGCATTTTTCTATGTTAATAATAAAATATGTTCATGCACTCTCCTGTTTTTCATCGAGAATCAGGTGTTAGTAATTGATTTTCATATCAAACATGAACATAGACCTGTTATAAATATATTTATGAACTGTGTTTTCTAATAATACGTTTATGAACTGCTATATTTATTTTCATCTAACAAAAATCGCAGTTCATAAATATATTATTTTTTAAATTCATTAATATTTTTAAACAAAATCTCATCGGAAAAAATTGTTCATACATAATACAAGGCCCTAGAAGCGACCCCTCCCTGTAGAAAAGTGGTTTAGGGTAAAGGAACTAATGTGTTTAGCCAATTTTTTAATATTTGTCGTCAGAATGATTGTGCTTCAAAACGATACTGATCTCATAAAAATTCGTCGCATCTGTCGAAATTTTAAGCATACATACACACATACATACATACATACAAACATACATACATACAAACATGCATACATACAAACATACATACATACACACATGCATACAAACATACATACATACATATATACACATACATACAATTATACATACATACAAACATACATACATACACACATACATACATACATACATACAAATACACATACATACATACAGACACACATACATACACACATACATGATGATTGCAACGTCTCTTGTCAGACGAGTGCCACTCTCTCAGACACTTAAAGTCCATGAGCCCAAATGCCTGAGGAAGTATCTATACAAAGATGATGTTACAGAGTATTAGCTTTGTACGACAGCTAAGTCTCTCTCTCGGTTCAAAATGTTGAGATCCAGCAACAAGCAAGAGCAAGATAGCCAGCAACAAATTAAACTGAAGACCAGGTTAATGCGGGTACTGGTCTTCCGCTTTATGGTTTTTTAAATCAGAGATTTGCTTCTCCTAGAAAAGTTGCCTTCATCACGGCTTACGGGAGCCCTCTCTACCCCAATACACATACACACACACACACACAAATATACACACAAACATACATACATACATATATACACACGTACATACAATTATACATACAGACAAACATACATACATACACACATACATACATACAAATACACATAAATACATACAGACACACATACATACACACATACATGCATATATACACACACATACATACATACATACACGCATACATAATACATACATACATACATACATTTAAACAGACAGGTGAGATTTATATTATAGATATATCTTCAATCTTATTTATTCATTGTTGTATTTTCCCTTTTCCCCAATATTTGTTTAAAACATTGCAATAAATAATGCTGAAACATTCTCATGAACAAGTTTTCGAAACATTCGTTATAATCTTCTAATCCTATCTTAAACCTAACCTTATATAAGGCTTTGATGGTAGTCACTCGGACATAGGGTTAGTGGTAAAATGTAACTGTCTTAAAACGCTAGAATAACCCCAGGGATCACTTGACGTTAAAGTTAAACAAAACTTTTTCTCCGCTTTTAATTCTAAAATGCTGTGCTTACCTTTTCTACAAAGTATTTTTTTGGTATTCACACGTAATCGCCTAAAAACGAGAATCTAATGCGGAGGGTTCAACGGAGGATTTTAAACTACAAATGCTCTCTAAAAAAATTTTATCGGGGTTACTTATATCTTAAAGTTTTTCAGTTTACAGGCCGTGCTGAAATAATAAGGCAGTGATTTAGAAAGCCATTCTTAACATGGGGATGCGAGTTACCTATTCGGTACTTTCATCTTAGAATTGAATAAGCAAAAGATATGTAAAAATTGAATTAAAAAGTAACACGGTCTGTAAACCGTACAAGTATTAAGAAAATAATAAGACAATGACAGAAATAGGCTATAACAGAATCCAAATTAAGCGAACCGAAATTTCCCCAACCAACATGCAATAAATAGGGCTATGACAATAGCATATTCTTTTTATTGTTTTGATTCTCAGTTAGATCGACGGAGGCTACCTTTCCAGGGCAATTGCTCTTGACATATCAAAGTCGTTGTTAGAGTATGGCTCAAAGGTTTACTTCACAAGATAATGGTTTACTTCACAAGATCTCCAGTAAGGTATAGCTGGAAATGCCTTCTCAATTATTAAATCATTTGTATCTGATAGGTTTATAAGAGTAGTGGTTAATGGGTAGAAATCAGAAGCTCTCAGTATTAATGCTGGAGTCCCTCAGGGTCCATCCTGGTCCAACTCTCTTCCTGATCTTCATTAATGATCTTCCAAATCACATCCTTACATCATTCATTTATGCTGATGACACTACTATCTATGGTAACACATCTAAGACCGTAAACGACCAAGTTCTCTCCGATTCTCTCTCCCCTGATCTTGAGCAAGTGGTACAGTAGGGAAAGGGATGGCTTGTCACTTTTATCTTTACATCATCAGCGCTTTGATCACCATTTGGCATGAATTGAAATGAATGGCTCTCGTCTTTGGGGAGCCTCATGTTTTGACAAGCTTTTGGGCTTTACCTTTACTCCTGATCTTAAATCTGAAAGTGCTCAGTCTGTTGGGTGCTAGCTTTAAAATCCCCACTTTCTGATTTTGTGACACATTTTCAAGCTGTTCAAGTAGGTAAATGCCAACTAACATCTGTTTCTTGGCCCTTTGACTAATTATAAAGTTTAGTTGCTGTTTTAATGATAAAATTCATTACATCTCTTAGTGTTGCGATAAAAATAAAATTTCCAAAAAAGCGTGATGGACAAAAATCCTACTTAAAATATAAGCGTTACAGATGAAAATTTTGTTTTTTTTAACTAAAGTTTGTCAGAAAAAAAAACTTTTAATTTATACTTAAGCTTGTCATACAAAAATATTTTTTAAACTTAAACTTAAGACAAATATGATATATTTACGCTATGCTTGACGGACAAAAAATATTTTTAACTTAAGCTTGACAGCCAAAAATAAAGTTGTAAAATTAAGCTTCACAGAAAAATATATTTTAAACCAGTTTCACCGACAAAAATTGTATTTAAAACTTCAACTTGACAGATGAAAATTATATTTTTAACTTAAGGTTTACATCAAAAATCCTATTTTAAACCTAACGTTTCACAGAAAAAATATATTTTCTACCAAAGTTTGACGGACAAAAATTATATTTTAAACTTAAGGTTTTCATCAAAAGTTCTCTTTAACACCTTAAGCTTGACAGAAAAAAATATTCTACCAAATTTTGACAGACAAATATTATATTTTAAACTTGGCTGACGAAACTGCAATTTCAATCATAAAGAAAATCATATTTTAAATTGAACTGACATACAAAAATGATAATAAAACCAGTGAAAGACAGAATTGTCATCGACCATCTGAAATTGTATTACAACAACAGAAAAGTCTATATTGTAACATCAATAAATTAGACGTCGATCTATTAGCGCTAAATCTTGAAATTAAAATTCGGAGATCTACAGAGAAAGAGTTATTGGTAAGAGAGGGACGTCAGACGAGAAAGATATGAATCATGACTAGGTGAGCGAGAAAGCGAAAATAAGAGACAAGTATGACGGGTTACGAAGTGGAGGAAGACTGAGGAAAAGAAAGAGAAGAAAGAGGGAGAAGAGGCGCGGGAGGAAAGAAATCAGGTTTCATAACTATATGCAAATGAATTCAACTAATCGCTATTTAATAGAAAAATATAATGAACCTGGATGATTGGTTTCGCATTTGGATATATATATATATATATATATATATATATATATATATATATATATATATATATATATATTATAAGGAAGTGAACCATCACGTAAATCTAATCAACAAAAATAAGATGGCAAACGAGGTGAGGAAAAGGAAAAAAAATGGGGCAAGTTACATGTAACACATGTACAATTCAATAAAATAAATAAGTCGATTAAAAACAAGATCGTTAAAATACACCCGAAGCGCTTTTCGTTCAGACTAACATTTTCAAGGGTCATAAGTCTGAAAATTATTATTTTTTAGAATATTTGGTAGTGGTATGGAGTAAGAGCGGAGAGGAGGTAAAAAAAAACAAAAAAAAAAAAAACTAACTACCCAAATAATTCTAATTGAAGCAGGAGGTTTCTCTGCTTGCACAAAGTAGAGGGGCTGGCAATGATGGCAAGTGCTTCGAGGACAGACAGGTGGAACTTTGTACGTCCTCGGTACAAAACAGAAAAACAATCCGGAGAGAAAACAAGACCGCACTCCTTTTTATCGACCAAGTATTGGCCGATGGACGATTCTATCAGTCGAGATTTTTTTGTTTTTAATCGACTTATTTATTTTATTGAATTGTACATTTGTTACATGTAACTTGCCCCATTTTTTCCCCTTATATATATATATATATATATATATATATATATATATATATATATATATATATATATATATATATATATATATATAAAGCGATGCAGATAAAATTTAATGAATCAATGAATTAGGGTCGATTAATTATATTTAAACATTTCAAAGCAATTAAGATATTTTCAATGAAAGCGCGATTTCGAAATTAATATGAAGTAATTAATTTCAAACAAACAATTATAAACAAATAAAATGTTATTGCGGTCTCTTTGCCATGTTAATAGAGGTAAGCGAATCCTTCTTAATAGAATGTGATAAGCATGAATGAAGGTTTCTTTACCACCTTCTCTCTTTTTAGTTGTTTTCACTCACCTTCTCTCTCTCTCTCTCTCTCTCGCTCTCTCTCTCTCCATATATATATATATATATATATATATATATATATATATATATATAAAGAGAGAGAGAGGGAGAGCGAGAGAGAAAGAGAGGGAGGGGAAGGGAGAGAGAGAGTGGGGGCGAGATTCAGAAGGAATTAGATGAAGGGATAAAAGAAGTATTGATAGATTCTATAAATGGAATTTGATACAGTGTACAAAAAGCTCAACATGAAAGGTGGAGCATAGATACAATGGGAAAATTATCAATAATCCAAAAATATATCGTATTACATATGGATTTATTTACAAATTCAATAAGAAGGATACACACACACACACACACACACACACACACACACACACACACACACACATATATATATATATATATATATTTTTATATATATATATAATGTTGGTGCAAAAATAATGCCGTATTTTACATATGTCTGATCCAAAATCACAATATATCTCACCAACCTGATATAGATGTATTCTCAATGATTTATACTCCTAATATATATATATATATATATATATATATATATATATATATATATATATATATTAATGAATGGGAGTATATATATATATATATCTGAACGTCTGTGTGTGTGTCTGGTAACGAATAGCCTCCTATATGGTTGACTATTATAGAAAACTGATCATATATAATGATAGAAGATGTATCGGGACACAGGAATGGGTGTGTTTGATCTGGCATAATAATGATTCATTAAAATTGTGGGGTTTGCGTACGCGGCTGGTCCACAAAGTATGGAAATAAAAAATTTAAAAATTTATAAAAAAAAAAAGTTTACAAGAGTTTTTTATATAGATGTACATGAGAATACTTTCATAAGTATGTTTTTACTTAAATAGGGATGGTATAATAAAATTGTGGGGTCTGGAAATAGGCACAAACTTTAATAAAGACGTTTTATATCTATCTGCGTAAGTATACTTTGATAATTATGTTTCAGTTTGAAGAAATATGTTATAATAAAACTATGGGGTGTTCGTTCGCGCCTGACCTCCATAGAATGGAAATATGTCACAAAGTTTAATAAGTTTTTTTTTTTAATATAGATCCACAGAATATTGTGTTTCAGTGTAAACAGGTATGGTATAATAAATTATGGGGTTTATCTATTTTATTTGTACTTTCATCATATTTTGCTTTGGTTTTGATACTGCCAAATTCGAAGCTATCTATTTACACCCCTTCCTTTGCATAACCTATCATAGTTTTATAAATCAGAGTCCATTTTCTGTAGGCTGTTCTTGAACCCAGTCAACGACGGGTACTTTTGCTAGTATATCTATAATTCAATGGAAGTATATATATATATATATATATATATATATATATATATATATATATATATATATAAATTTTCCTAATGTGTGTGTGTGTGTGAGTGTGTGAGTGTGTGTGTGACGCGTTTTATCTCAGATACCGGCAATAGACCCAGGCAAGTAAGGTACCTAAATGAAGCTTATGACTCAGCGGATGTTTTAGTGATATTTACGAGGGGCGTTCAATAAGTAATGACCCTGACCAATTTTCAGTTGTTTGATCTAGCTGATATTTTGCAATGATTTATATATCTACGGGTTATGTGGCAAATTACAGCTCTGAATTAATTGTGGTTTCTGTTTTACAGGTGTTTGTACTGAGTCAGGTGTGAAATAGAGCCTGGTGAATGTCGAGCAGTGATCCGGTTTTTGTATTTGAAAGGACGCACACCACAGGAGACTTTTGATGAAATGAAAGAAACTTATGATGATAATGCCTCATCATATGACCTTGTAAAACGCTGGCATCGTGAATTCAAACATGGCCGGAACTCTGTGGAAACAGTTCCCAGATCTGGCTGGCCCCCTTCTGCCATTGATGAGGCATCTGTCCGTCAAGTGGAGGCTGCCATTTTGGAAGATCGGCCCATTACTATTCGCCAAATACCCAAGATGCCAGGATTAATACAGGGTCTGTGGAAACTATCATTCATGACCATTTGCATATGCATAAGGTGTCGTCCAGATGGATTCCCAGCTTGCTCACACCATTCCAGAAGCGAGAACGTGTCAAGTGCTCGAGGATTATTTGGAGATGTGCCAAGAAGATGAGTCAAAGTTTTTCAAAATACTGAAATGAACTGGGTCCATCACTATGATCCAGAGACCAAAGCCCAGTCAATGCAGTGGAAGCACTTGGACTCACCACCTCAAAAGAAGTTAAGGGTGCAGCCCTCCGCTGGAAAGGTCATGCTCACAGTTTTCTGGGACCAGGACGGAGTAGTGATGACAGATTTCCTGGCAAAGGGTACCACAATTACAGGAGCCTATTATGCTTCACTTTTGAGGAAATTAAGGGAAGCTATCAAAATCAAGAGGCGGGGCAAGATCAGCAAAGGTACACTCCTCTTGCAGGACAACGCTCCGGTCCACAACTCGCATGTCGCCAGATCAGAAGCACGGGCGAGTGATTATGAGATCATTCCTCATCCTCCCTACTCTCCTAACCTTGAACCCTCTGACTTTCACCTCTTCCCAGCCATGAAGTTGTTTTTGAAAGGAAAGCGTTTCTCAGATGATGCAGCCTTGATTTCTTTAGTCACGTCGTTGTTAGAGGACCAATCTGGGGTGTTCTACCAAAACGGTCTCTGGAGCTGCATCTTCCTATGTAGAGAAAGACTAATAACTGTGCCAAGTGTTGTTGCTCTACTTCTATGGGAAGTGATTCAGGGGCATTACGCCCCTCTTATATCCCTGTTTGGTGTATGAAAATGCAAAAAAAAAATGCAAACAATGCAAAACAATAACGATTTAGTAAACAACGTTTTATTTACTGAATAGTTTTCCGGTATTCACCGGAAGTTATCTCCTTAGTAAGTTCGATTTAGTGTGTGTGCGTGTGTGTGTGGGTGTGAGTGTGTGTGGGTGTGCGTGCGTGTGACACGGTTTATCTCAGCCTACCGGCAAGCCACCCGGCCAAGTAAGGTACCGAAATTAAGCTTATGACCCAGCGGATATTTTAGTGATATTTATATCCGTGTATTGTGTGTGGAAGTGCAAAAAAAAAAAATTATTAAATAACGTTTTATTTACTGGATATTTTTTCGGTACAAGGACCCACATTTTCCCAGCTGGGCAAACTTGGGTTGTTGTATCAATAAATCAATGGGACTATATATGTACGCACACACACACACACACACACACACACACACACACACACACACACACATATATATATATATCATATATATATATACATATATATATGGATATACGTATATATACACATATATATACATATATACATATATATATACACACATGTATATATATAAATATATATATATTTATATATATATATATATATATATATATATATATATATATATATATATATATATATATATAAATAAATTATTTAGAAATACCTAACGAGATAAGAAAGTATATGTAAGTGAGTGGGTCTTCATTTTTTTATACTTATTTGATTATTTTATATTTTCATTTTTACTTTTTTAATTAATTGTTATGTTGTTACTATACTGGGAAACACCGGAAACTAATAAAATTGGCGAGAATTATGATGAAATTATAATAGTCGGTTATTATGATCTTTGTAATATTTGTAAAAATAGAGTTGTATCCGAGCAAAATAAATATTTACAGAGAAAACTGTTTCTGTTAAGACGTTTAATACATTTAAGGAATGTAAAAAATAAGCAACAATTTATAATAGACTGACCTATGAATTTTGACGACTCTTACGTAGAGGTCAATATAAAATGACGTGGGCTTTAGTTATAGTTATCGAAAAAGATACGATGATTTGATGAGTCAAAGATTTGGAGTGAGAGAGAGAGAGCGGATCGAGTCGGACGGTGATGTCTCCCAGTTTAGGGGATCACAATGCGTAAGTTTAGTACCAGCGGCAGCCTTCTAATATGGAAACATCGGAAATAAAATGTGCAGAAGCGACAACCCGATATTTGCAGCTATTCCCGAGAATCCGCCAAACAAGATCAGGTATGGACAGGTATGTTTCTCCGATTGGCTCGATGTTACAAGCCCAGATAACTATTATTTGTGAACACCGATTGCAGACCACCAAACTCTCACCATAATCTTCTGCTGATGCAACATTGGCTTTGGGAAGTGTGTGGGAGACTCCTCGCGATCAAGCCATTGAGCAGATCGTTTATGAATATCATTATTATGATTATCATATTTTCGTCACATGTGAAAATTCGGCCAAGAAAACGAACATTACTGTTACGCACACAAAGTACTGAGCAGACTTCAAATCCCGTAAGGTTTTGATTCTCGTTGAACTCATGAGGGATCCATTTATCGAGTTTTGTTTTCGCCTTTTTAATGTTTTGTAAATGGGGTGAATATGTTGCAGTACTGGCGCGAAATGTCTGGGACATTTCTCTGAGACTTTGATGCGGATTTTGCTCAACAAGTGCTTACAATTGTTCCTTGTTAAGACTGCATGCTCGCCCTCTATCTTTGTTATCTTGAAGGTTTTGGTCTCCACTAGAGAGTTTTTAGAACCACCTTCGTCTTCTCTGATCACTTCTGGACCCCTGTCGCCATGCTTTGTGGATATTAGCAGGAGTTTCGGATGCATTGTGCCAAGGTTTAAACTCACGCAACAGAAGGAAGCGAAGGTCAGATTTGAATTAGCATCCTGGAGAACCCTGTATGTTTCCAAAAAGTTTTTTTTTTCCTAACAATAAATAAATTTTAAAATATTCATTAGTATATAACTCTAAACTGAACAACAAATTTTGTGTTAAAATGACTTTTAAAGGCAAATCATTGTATGCGGCCATTACTTTTGTAACAACCTTACATATATACTAGCAAAAGTACCCGTCGTTGACTGGGTTCAAAAACAGCCTACAGAAAATGGACTCTGATTTATGAAATTATGATAGGTTATTAAAAGGAAGGGTTGTAAAGAGATAGCTTCGAATTTGGGGGGGGGTATCAAAACCGAAGCAAAATATGATGAAAGTAAAAATAAAATAGATAAACCCATTAATCTATTATACCATACCTATTCACACTGAAACACAATATTAAAAAAACCTTGTTAAACTTTGTGACATATTTCTATTCTATGGAGGTCAGGCGCGAACGAACAACTCATCATTTTATTATACCATATTACTTCAAACTGAAACATAATTATCAAAGTATACTTACGCAGATATATATGAAAAGTCTTTATTAAAGTTTGTGCCTATTTCCATTCTATGGAGGCCAGGCGCGAACGCAGACCCCACAATTTTATTATACTATTCCTATTTAAGTTAAAACATACTTATCAAAGTATTATTATGTACATCTATATCGAAAACACTTGTAAAGTTTTTTTTTTAATTTTTTAATTTTATATTTCCATACTTTGTGGACCAGGCGCGTACGCAGACTCCACAGTTTTCATGAATGATCATTATGCCAGATCAAACATACCCATTCGTGTGTCCCGATACATCTTCTATCATTTTATGTGATAAGTTTTTTTTAAATAGTTAACCATATAGGGGCCTATTCGTTACCAGACACACACACATTCAGCTTAATATATATATATATATATATATATATATATATATATATATATATATATATGAATATATATATATATATATATGAATATATATATATATATATATATATATATATATATATATATATATATATAGTGCGCTTGAAACCAAATCACAACGTAATATTAGGAAAATAAACAAATATTTTACTTGATGCGTATTTTATTTTATTCAAATTAAAACAACGTTTCTATTGAACTCTCATTCTTGACGTTATTCTCGCGTTACCTACGCACAGTTCAACCATTTCAAAATACAACCGCCAGATAAAACGCACGGCTCTATACAAACAGACTTCTTTCTCCAAATTTACAACATGGCAAGGAAGAAGAAAATCGAAAAGGAAACAAAACAACACACTGAGGATGGAGTCTACCTCCGAAATATATTTGTGATAAATTTCAAACAAGTAAAATATGTAGGTTTTTTTCCTAATATTACGTTGTGATTTGGTTTCAAGCGCACTATTTGATGCGCCTTTTACTTTATTCAAATTAAAACAATATATATATATGTGTGTGTGTATTCATCTGCGAAATAAAACGAAATACCCTGATTAAATATTTTAAGATATAAACAACTTGAAATATATTTTCTATCAGAATTATTGAACCCAGATAATGGTATTAAGGTCGTAAAACAAAACACAAACTAAATATCACAAATAAATATTTCAAGACATAAAGAACTTGAAGAATAAAACATTTTACCCAAATCAGCGAATACCATTCACATGGCCCCAAACGCTTGAAATGTGACAAAATAAAACAACTACACTAAACATCACGAAACAATATTTTTATTACGTCGGATTCGGCATTAAAATAATTCGAAAAGTGTTGATAAACCTAAAACGAAACAACCAGACCAAGCATCATGAATAAATATTCGGAAATATAAAGAACTTGTATAAAAGCTTTTTTTTTTACATAGGCATCACCACTTATCAAGGCCAAGAGGCCACTTGAGGATAAGGGCTAAAGACTGTACAGTATAAACTGGGCAATAGAGTAATCATTAATAATGGAAATTCGGTAAATTTGTTACTTTATATGGAAGGGTTCACCAAAAAGTTGCTTACGTTAGACTTGAAGACAACCTTATTGTAGTCAGTTGGAAAGCAGGAAAACGATAGATAATTCCACTGGCGTGCAGGTCTAATAAAGAAGCTGTGTTCACGGAATCTACGTTTTACTTACATTTCCGGATTCACCATTAAAATAATGCATAAAGGATTGATATGACGCAAAATGAAACAACCAAATTTATTTTTACGGTTAAATATTTTAAGAAATCAATTTAGTTTGTTTCTAATCACTTGATTCGGCATTAAATAACCCGAACAGTATTGGCCCTGTCGGTGGGGCATTAGAATACACCGACTTCCCCCCTGTAGAGGGTAAAGGTCCCTCAATGGGGGCCTTGGATATGACCTTAAACTATATCCAGTGGTGAGGCCCCAGCTTGTGGGTTTTGGGGAGTGTGGAGCCACCCTTTAATTACCATTGCTCCCAGGTCCACTCTGACTTGAAAGCAACAAATATATTCTATTAAAAAATTTTTCTTCAAAATCTTTGGATTCGGCATTAAATAACCCGAAAAGTGTTGATATGCCGTAAAACAAAAACAACCAACCAAACAATCGAACAGTATTAATATGCGATAAAACATAGCATATATATATAATATATATATGCTTTGTTATATATATATACATATATATATATGCTTTGTTATATATATATATATATATATATATATATATATAAAAACAGAGATGTGTGTGCCACAGACGATTTCTGATTGGTTAATCCAATAATCACATCTCCTAAAAAACTATGGTTCCTACGCTCTTACCTTTACCATAAAATATTATGGCTTTGTTTATTGTCCATCTTGGAAGGGTTTAATTTTTTCATAACTTGTTATTTACAAATTAAAAAAATACGAAACTTACACAATCTAACAATCCAACCTACGACATCACGTCCGCCATTCTGGCGCTAGCCGCACACACGAAAACAAACACTGGAAAGATTATTAGTAGTACTACTACTACCCAGCACACGCGCACACACGCACACACGCACACACGTGCACAAGGTATTCCTCTTAAAAACATGTTCTTTTGAAGAGACGATTTTTTAAGCTGTTGACACTCATGTTTTAAAAATCTAGCAAAAAATAATTTTCCAGAAATTTTTCAACATTTAAAAATAAATTATGCCGGCTGATAAAATTTTAAAACTTTTTTTACAGCTAGAAAGATAAAATTTAAAATAAATTACTTTCTACCAAACTGGATATATTTTTGGTGTTTTTATTCAATGTAACATATTTATTCAGCTCGAAAAACGGGTTTGTATTACTGTACACATAGATTCGAAAAAGTTGTCAAAAAACAAATATATAACAAATAAATGTTATCAAAGGAAAGATAAGTTACTTTTCTATCAAACTGGATATATTTTTCGTGTTTTTATTCAATTTAACATGTTTATTCAGCTTTAAAAGCATACAGTGTTTACCGATGTATTGGAAAATTCAAGATGGCGGCCGATTCTCTCTTTAACAAGGTAAGTTTGGAAAAAGGTGTAATAAATAAAAAAAAAGGGTCAAAATACTGTTAAAAACTCCTCAATATATGTTACCGTGACATAGGTTGACATATATTCGGCGGGTTTTTAATAGTATTTTGTATAGATTTTTATTTATAACACCTTTTCCCAAACTTACGGTGTTAAAGAGGGTGTGAGACGCCATCTTGAATTTTCCAATACATCGGTAAACACTGTATGTTTTTCGAACTGAGTAAATATGTTACATTGAATAAAAACACAAAAAATATATCCAGTTAGGTAGAAAAGTAACTTATCTTGCCTTTAATAACATTTATTTATATATTTGTTTTTGACTATTTTTTCGAATCTATATGTACAGTAATACAAACCCACGATATGATTACTCACGTTGTTATATATATATATATATATATATATATATATATATATATATATATATATATAAATGAGATTATAGCAGTTAAAAAACATTTTTAAAACACACACACCTTTTTCAAAGTGATCAGAAATCGTATAAAAGTAAAAAGGGTAAATTTTTACTTAATCACCTTTAACGTGACTTTTACAGTTTTTTTAATGGAATTCATTTACCGATACAAAAGAAATGATAAGTAAATAAATCCATAAATAGATATTATAAATGGTTTATTTTAATACTTGCCAGGATGCGGAGGAAAATGAATGAAGGGGGGGAATAAAATAAAAACATTTTGGAAACAGATTAAGTTTGAAAGAATGTCTTTGCACAGAAAGAAATTAATGAAAAAAGAATAAAATTAAATTTCTTTTCTTTCTTGATTTTTTTAGTTTTTTATGAAAAGGGAAGACAAAATTAAGACTATAAAAAAACAATTTTTATTAAGAGCGAACCTCAGTCGTCAGGTCTGTAAAAAAAAAAGACGTGGAATAATCAAGAAATGTTTTCTAATACAATGTTTTTTTACTTATGTGTTCATTTGTCTCTTTGAAGTTAGTTTGTTTAATATATCGGTTTGCAATATAATTTTGTCATTCTGTCAGACTCAAATTTTAAATCTATATATCTATAAAAGTGAAAGTGTGTGTGTGTGTCTGTGTACATTTCCCTACGAAATAACTCTGACAATTTTTAGTCTACAGACTCGAAATTTGATATACAGGATACTGAGATTTGGAAAAATCTATGTGATCGGTTTTTAGCCAGAAATTTGGCGATTAAGGGGTCAAAGTTCAACGATTTGAGCTTTGAGAACTCTACCAAACTTCTCCGACAATTTTGGGTATAAACACTTGAAATTTTAGATATAGGTTCCGTGGACATGGATCTAACTTAATAACTTGATTTGAGGCCAAAACAATAAATTTTCAGGGGTCATAATAGGGGTCAAAGTTTAAAAAATTACCCCCTTTTTTTGCTCAGCATACACCTCCAAACACCCGGGCAACGCCGGGAACCCATGCTAGTATATATATATATATATAATACAAAGCATATATATACATATACATATAAAAAAATAATAAAACAATATATATGTAATATATATATATAAATATATATAAAACAAAGCATATATATACATACCTTACTCATCGGATTTGGCATTAAATAACCCGAAAAGGATTAATATGCCGAAAAAAATCCAATAAAGTAAACACCATATATATATTAAAAAAAAAGGAATGAAAAACTCTTTAGCTAACTTTTTGTTTTTTTCATAACCCGAAAAAAGGTGTATATGCTGTAAAATCAGACACTCAAACTAAACAGCATTAATAAACATTAAAAAAAACATATACAGAATTTGAAGTATTAAATATTTTTACTAAATTAGTAGATTCGCCGTTAATTATCAGGAAAAAGTATTAATATGTCGTAAAACAAAGGAACAAGCAAACTTCTTCATTGTGCGTCAGTATCAAATGACACAACAAATGTTAAGTAAACGCCGGGCAACGCTGGGAAGAAAGCATTTATCCAATTATCTGTTTATTTATTAATCTATTCATCTATCAATTTATCTATCTGTCGGTCTATATCATTATCTATCTGTCCGGCGGAGTAAATAATAGATATTGAATCGTGGCAAAAAATTAGTTTAGCGAGCATGCAGGTGCAGAAGGGTATAAGAGACATGTTGTATCAAACTTGGTGGACCGGTCAGTTTGCACCGGAAGTATCCGAATGCTGACCGAACGTGACGTGTCGGGAGTTTCGGTTTGAATAAGCCGAGGTATGTTTATTGAGTTGGTTTTGAGACGCTGAAGAAGCAAGATGGGTTAAACAGGTCTCCCCATGACGGGGGTTCCAAATAGATACAGAGAAACCAAAAGCAAAGATTCACAAGAGTTGTGCTGTAACGAGATGTCTAGAAGTGAATAAAGAATATATATAACAACCCACATTCGTCTTGGGTTCCTGTCTTAAAGTGTCCTCTTTAAACAGGTTCCGACTCCTCTGAGGACAATTGGCGAATCCTCAGAAGCGAGCAGCCGAAACAGTTATGTCGTCATATTACGTGTACCATATGTTCTGACACGCACGCACCAACACCACGTGATAAGTCACCGGCAGTTAAAACATTTAGGGACAAGGACAATAGTCCATTAAATAAGAGTTAGAAGCACACAGAAAAAAAAACACACACACACACAAAAGATTTTATAACACAAAAGATTGATCCTTCATAAGACAGATAAAATGTATTAAATATATTAGTTGTTTACGCTGATGTGTGTGCTGTTTCTTATGCAGATATAGTAGTAGTAGTAGTAGTAGTAGTAGTAGTAGTAGTAGTAGTAGTAGTAGTGGAAAAATACCGAACCCCATTCATCAGATTTCAATGCAGGGAAACCTATCCATGACCTAATTGGAATAGCCCAGATATGTTTTTACACATTGTAAATCCTCACACACGCAGGTAAAAAATCAAAAAGACGCGAATTAATTAACCTTACGTTAAATGACTTTCAAGCGAACATTGTATAAAGACGGGAATAGTTCTCCTTTGTTATTTCCTTCCGGAACATACAATAAGTTACAGCAAAGAGGGGAAAAAATAGCTGGAAGTTCTAGTAAATAAATAAATAAACTGTAATGCACGAAAAACAAACAGCTGTTCAAATGTTTCCACGTATTTCCACCTGTCAACAAGGTAGGTTCACATAGCGTCGGCAGAA
The DNA here is from genome assembly GCF_053919585.1 of Euprymna scolopes. Taxonomy (NCBI): domain Eukaryota; kingdom Metazoa; phylum Mollusca; class Cephalopoda; order Sepiida; family Sepiolidae; genus Euprymna; species Euprymna scolopes. The sequence continues at coordinate 63,021,173 of NC_136511.1, forward strand.
AAAGTGAGATCATAATAAGATGTAAAGATAAATATATATATATATATATATATATATATATATTAGCACATCAGAGAGATAGATAGATAGATAAATACATAGATAGACAGATAGATATAGGCATTTGTTTATATATATATATATACATATATATATATTTATATATGCATAAATGCCTATATCTATCTGTCCATCTATCTATGTATCTAGATATATAGATAGACAGATAGATATAGGCATTTATGTAAATATATATACATAAATGCCTATATATATCTGTCTATCTATCTATCTTTGTATCTATCTATCAATCTCTCTTTCTATATATATATATATATGTATGTATATATTTCTATATATATATATATATATATACACATATATATATACTTATCTATCTTTCTATCTATCTGCCTATCTATCTATCTATCTATCTCTTTCTCTCTCTCTATATATATCTACATATATATATATGTAGATATATATATATATAGAGAGAGAGAAAGAGATAGATAGATAGATAGATAGATAGATAGACAGATAGATAGAAAGATAGATAAGTATATATATATATATATATATATATATATATATATATATATATATATATATATATATATATATATATATATATATATAGTCTTAGGAAGTCATTTATTATTCCAAACCAGGAGATCTATTTAATTCGCACTCATAATGTTTTATTCATACTTTTATGAACTACGTTTTACACGAGTTTCGTTGAATAGCGAAAGCCCACTAAACAAGTCATCATTCTCTCAAAGCTCAAGTAAAAGATTGTATTTTCTTTTCTTTAGAACGGAAGTAAATATTGTGAAGAAACAAAAATGAAGATAAAAGCAAATAGATGTGCTTAAAGTTCGCAAAGATGAGAATGCAAAACATATTGAAATGTTTATGAGAACCATCCCAGCCAAAACAACTGGGTCCTGGATATGACCATGAACTATATCCAGTGGTGATGCCCCAGCTTGCCGGCTTTGGGGAGTGTAGAGCCACCCTTTAATTGCTATTGCGCCCAGGTCCACTCTGACCGGAGTGATAGTACCTGTTAGGGTCGCAACTATGGGTTAAACAGAAACCGAGTTGAAAACAACAAATATATTCTTTTGAAAAATTGTTCTTCAAAATCTTTGGATTTGGTATTAAATAACCTGGAAAGGGTTGATATGCCGTAAGACAAAAACAACCAACCAATCGTTTATTGTTTATAAATGATTTATTACAAGCAGGTAGTTCATCAGAACATATCACGTTTCAGTATGGTTTCCTATGGTGTCTTACTACCTGGTATCCTTATTAAAAGTCAACTATGTTGAAAAAAAAAAAAAAAATTTATTCCTGAATGTACGAACGTCGTTCCACAAGTAAACCATCCTATCTTAAGTAAGAACGTTGAAGATCTATAGAAACCATTGGAACGAGTAACATTTTGTGCTCTTAAATTTTGTTTTCAACATAGTCACCTCTGTTCTCGATGTACTTTTCTTTTCGATGTAATCTCCCACTTTTATAAAGCGTATTTCGTCGAATTCAGTATTCCGTTTGTAGCACTGACAAATATGTACTTAATATCGAACAATACCACAGTGGTTAGTTTTCTATCATTCCATCAGCCATGATCGGTAGGAGTGCTAAGTAATTTTTAATTGTATTCTTAGTATGGCCCTCATTGAGAATTGGACCGTCAATCACCAGTCTGTCATTTAGAACGTAGAACTTTTATCCGTTGCGCCAAAAGTACTTTTGTAATAACAAATGACTTCCATTAGATCATGGCAGACGAAACGAAAGCAAGCTATTATTCTGGATTAAATGGGAGGTGACAGCGGGTAAGTGGTTAATGATAGGGACTGACAACCTAGATGTGTCAAGTTCGAGTCCAGTTCTTTGCACAGATACACTTTCACTTAGGATGTTGTCAACCTTCATGCAGTACCAGATGTATTTTTTTTAGAAAAAAGTCTACCTTGAAAAATATTGGGGAAATCAATGCCAACAATAATATTATCTGCTTCATAAGAATCGAAGGAAGGACTATGGGATGTATATATATATATATATATATATATATATATATATATATATATATATATATATATATATATATATAAGCAAAAGTACCCGCCGTTGACTGGGTTAAAAAGCAGCCTACAGTAAATGGACTCTGATTTATGAAAGTATGATAGGTTATGAAAAGGAAGAGTTGTAAAGAGATAGCTTCGAATTTGGGGGTATCAAAACCAAAGAAAAATATGATGAAAGTACAAATAAAATAGATAAACCCCATAATTTATTATACCATACCTGTTCACACTGAAACACTTATTACAATAGTCTGTGGATCTATATAAAAAACCTTTTAAAACTTTGTGACATATTTTCATTCTATGGAGGTCAGGCGCGAACGAACACCCCATAATTTTATTATACTATACTCATTCAAATTGAAACATGATTATCAATGTATACTTACGCAGATAGATATGAAAAGTCTTTATTAAAGTTTGTGCCTATTTCCATTCTATGAAGGCCAGACACGAACGCAGACCCCACAATTTTATTATACCATCCCTATTTAAGTTAAAACATACTTATCAAAGTATTCTTATACACATCTATATCAAACACACTTTTATTTCCATACTTTGTGGACCAGGCGCGAACGCAGACCCCATAATTTTAATGAACCCACATTCTGCCAAATCAAACATACCCATTCCTATGCCGCGATACATCTATCATTATATGTACTCCGTTTTTTAAAATAGTCAACTATATTAGAGCCTATTCGTGACCACACACACAACACACACACATGAACATTCAGCTTTATATATATATATATATATATATATATATATATATATGCAAAATAATATCCCTAAAGAGTTTTACAAAGTAAATGATAAGAACTTTCCACCAGAAAATAGATTAAGTAAAATAATTAATAAGGACATTCATTCTCAACTGCTGTCACTCTTGGTAAGGCTATAATAGATTTTAATAATGGTAAAATAAAAAAAATATTGAGCAATAATAGGAGTCAAAGTTCAACGATTTAACCTTTGAGAACTCTACCAAACTCCTCCGATAATTTTGGGTCTACGCATCTGAAATTTTAGATATAGGTCTGTTGGACATGGATCTAACTTAATAACTTGATTTGAGCCCAAAACAATAAACGTTAAGGGGGCATAATAGGGATCAAAGTTAAAAAAAAATGACCGTTTTTTTTTTTTTTTTTGCTCAACAGACACATCCAAACACCCGGGCAACGTCGGGTTGAAATGCTAGTTATAAATAAAGCTAGAAAGTATAAACCGAGTAAATAAAAAAAAGATAATATATGTTTACTTGAAGCATACAATATAGCGAATTCTTATGAGTAAATCAAAAAAACAAATGTTAGATGTTATGCAAAGCTGTCTTCATAGAAATAAATTCCTAAAACCTAAATACAATTAATTTACAAAAAGGGAAAATGTACAGAATATGGTGAAATGTGTGGAAAGAAAATACTTAAATTTAATTCTAAAATTTTAAAATGGCGCAATAAATAAATAACTTATAAGATCATCAACTTAACAGACATAAACTAAAATAATTATAACCAAAATAGGAGAAAGGAAGGTAATTTGAATTTTAATAATAGTTGTGGATAATAAAATAATGCCTATTAATTTCAATAACACGAAGATTAAGATGGATTAAAATAAATTTAATCTATAAATATAAAAGCGAAAATGTGTGTATGTATGTTTGTTTGTATGTATGTGTGTTTGTATATCTCGCAAAAACTTTCGACACGGGTCACGGATTTTCGCCAGATCGGTATCATTTTAAACTTCCCACCTTCGCCCGACAAATATCGAAACATTGGCCACAAATGTTTTCTACGGGGGGGGGGCAGCAAAAACCGTCCTCTCATTACGAGTTCGCTTCTACGCATGCGTCATATGATGTCGTAACCTGATTTAGTTTAAATATTTGAAAAAGCGACACAATTTCGTGGACGTCGTCTTAGCTCAGTTACTTAGAGCGCGGCCTTATTATCTAAAGGTCTTTGGGTTCGAATCGTGGTGTGAGATGTCTTTTTTTAAATTTTAATATTGAAGCAGGATTATTTAAGCCATTTTTCACGTGTTTTTCCAGATATTTTAACGTTCGTTTTTCTGTTTTTTTTTTACTTCGCTTATTCTTAGGTTTTCATTAACACTCCCACCCCCGCCCGACCACACACAGCTTAAAACACCTGGTAAACGCCGGGTACTCCCCGCTAGTCAAAATATAAAGTTGAATGAAAACTAAATGAGAAATTGAATTGAAATTGTTATAAAGAAGATACTGTTAGAATTATAAGTTTAAAATCAAATAAAGTTAATTAATAAATACTGAAGTCTAAATATTAAAATACAACTCCATAGAATTTCGATAAATTGGTAAGAAAATAACAGAATAGAGCTATCTCCCTTTGAACATAAGCATTTTATCGATGATTTTATGATTTTAGATTTTATGGAGAGTAGATAATGCCTTGTGGATGCGTTATCGGCAGCTCCCGTAACTCTCGCCTTTCATTATTTGTCCTTCAGTCCTCATTTCAAAGTTTTTTACTAGGAGGGAAGAAAAACTGTATTAAGGTCGGCAGTATTTTTGCATGAACAGTGTCCTGCGATGTCGGAATTTTTGTTTTGTTTCTATGTCTATGCTTGTGGCCATGTCACTAATAAGGGTGCTGGAGGTAAACATTTCATCTGGGCTGACGTTATCTGCTTCATAGTGAGAGACACTAACCTAAGATTAACCACGAAAGAAAGCTGTATTATCAGCAGGTGCAAAGTACTAGGGCTGCTGTATTTCCATTTGTTGAATGGATTCTGGTGGGGCTTCTCGATGCCATATTAGTGCATAATTGTTACGACTTTAACAAATCCCAAAACTTCACCATGAAAAGTCTTCAGAAAAAATACACGAATAAAACCAGAACTCCTTCCGACGTAGACACCAACTACTAAGTCTTCTTTCCCAATATCAGAGGGTCTACATTCGAACCTTCCAGAGGTTTAACCTAATTACTTATTATTCCTAAGCGAAACTGGCATAAGACGTACCATTTCCCTATATGAATTCGTAATTAAAGGATACTCTTACTTAACATCCAAATCTAACCCCCAATATCGCAATAGGCATGGGATATATACCTTCATTAGAGATGGCTATCTTTATGGTAGAGACGTCTCCAGAGAAGACCCTAATTTCCCTATATGTTTTTCCGAGTTGCACTTATGCCACTGCGTTTATATTTGCCCTTCACCGCCCTTACAACAGCGGAGTTACTATCTTTAAGAGCACATCTGAGAAAATTAACCACATACTGTCTGCTCATCCTTCGGCTAACATTCACATCTGTGTAGACTTCAATATCCACAATGTGGAATAGTTGACCCACTCAAACAAGACAAGTGATGAGAGGAGGTTCTGTGATGTTTTCTCCATTGATTATGACCTGACTCAGACTGTTCACGAACCCAACCGTTTGCCCGAAACTGATATTCAGTATGCAAGTCTTCTAGACCTTATTCTCAAAACTTGCCCTGAGCTATGTTCATCTTCCGTTCTGTCTTCACTTGGACCTTCTGACCACTCTGTTGTATCAGTGAAAATAATGAAATGAAATTAGTCCTCTGCCATACCTCTCTATCGTACGGTATATCGATACTCTATGGCTAACTGGGATAGCATCGGTACAATCATACCTGATCTACATCTGCGTTCTATGTTTAAAAATAGTTGTGTCCTCTATATAATATCAGACCTGACCGAATGGTTAATTTTAGATATAGACCGCTTTATTCCTTCGAAAAAAATTAAAGCAAAAACCTAACAGCCAGCCATGATTCTTTCCAGAATTTTCTGCTGCCATTGCGCACAGAAATCACTTTTTTCTATTGCTACAAATGTAATAGATGTACTCAAACTAAACTTATTTTCAGAACTGGCAGCAACCACCGTAAAAGGGTAATAAAAATGCTATAGAGTAGTATGCTACGTTCGTAAAGTTCAAAGTAGCTGAGCAGTACCTTGGTTCCAACCAGTTTTGGTAAATAACAAATAGGGTCCAGAACCGAAGCGTGTGTTCTATACCAACCATCATCAATGCACCTGAGGTGATCTCTCTTAGCATCAGACAAATTAAACTCGTTGCCAATAACTTTGTACCTAATTCTACCCTATGCGATTAAGGTCGCACCCCCCGCCCCCGAATTCCCTCCTGTATCAGAAAACACGCTATGCGACATACATATATCAGATGTTACCAAGCTAATCAAGAACCTTGGTTTCATTAAAGCAACTAGCCCTAACGGCATTCTAATTACAGTGCGGAAAAAGCTTCAACCAGAAGTAGCTCCTGTACTTACAAAGCTGTTTAAGCGTTGTCTTAAGAAAAATTGCTTCCCAACACCCAGGAAACCTCCACCAGTATGCCCTGTATTTAAGAATTCAGGTGATCGGTCATCTTCCTCTCAGTACAGACAAATAATCTACTGTGCATCATGAGTAAGTTGCTGGAATCTGTGTTAAATAAAGAAGTAGTCAACCACCTCAGCAGAAATAAGATTCTTAGTGACATGAAATATGTTTTTTTTTTTTTTACATAGTGATCACCACTTATCAAGGCCCGGAGGCTACTCAGGGATAAGGGTTATTGCAAGTACATTACGTTAGAAGATTTGCTGAAGTGCTTACTTAAGGGGGCGGTTCATTAGGAATTTGTTAACATTGGACTTGAAGACATCCAAGTTGTAGTCCGGTGGGAAGCAGGCAGACGGAACAGAGTTCCACAGGCGTGCAGTTCGAAGATAGAAGCTTTGTTCATGGAATCTGCGTTTTGATTTAGGCACAGATATAGAGTGGGGGAAATTTTTCACAGTGGATTCAGCTAGACGGGTGTTTTTTGTGAAAGATTGGCGAGGGGGACCAGAGATTGGAGTTCAGACGAGCATCTGCTATGGAAATAAGGATAAAACAAGGACAGGCTCGCAACGTCTCTTCTGTGGGAGAGAGGTTGCAGGGTAGAGAAAAGGGCACCCCCCACTAAGTCACGAAGTCTATTTTGTACTCTGTCAAGGCAGGATAGGCTGTTTTTAGCAGCTCCTGCCCAGATATGGCAACAGTATTCAATCCTTGGACGTACTTGGCTTTTATATAGATAGAGAATTGCATCAGTAGTGAGATATCTTCTGGAGCGGTAGAAGGATCCCACCATCTTTCCAGCGACGTAGGCAACAGACTTTATGTACGTGTTCCATTTCAGATCAGGAGTAAAGGTCAAACCCAGAAGCTTGTCAAAACAAGGGGCCTCACCCAGACGAGAGCCATCCATCACAATTGATGCCAGATGGGGATCAGAGCGTTGATGATGTAAGGATAGGAGTTTGGTTTTGGATGCATTAAAGGTAACCAGCCACATCTTCCCCCACTGAACCACGCGCTCGAGATCAGAGGAGAGAGAATCAGAGAGAACTTTGTCATTTACAGCCTTTGATGTGTTGCCGTAGATGGTCGTGTCATCACTATAGATGTCAACGAATGATGTAAGTATGTGTTTAGGGAGGTCATTGATGTAGATCAGAAAGAGAGTTGGGCCCAGGATTGACCCCTGAGGGACTCCAGCATTTATATTGCAGGCCTCCGATTTTTGTCCATCTACCACTACTCTTATGAGCCTATCGGATAGAAATGATTTAATGATTGAGAAAACATTTCCAGGTATAACGTAGCTGGAAATCTTGTGAATTAGACCCTTATGCCATACCTTGTCGAAGGCCTTTGATATGTCAAGAGCAATTGCTCTAGAAAGGAAGCCTTTGTCAAGAGATTCACTAATCCTGTGGGATATAACCGTCAGCACATCTGCGGTAGATCTTGCAGAGCGGAAACCATATTGTGTGTCACTAAGAAGGTTATTCCTGCTGAGGTGGTTGACTATTTCTCTATTTGATATGGATTCCAGCAACTTACTCATAACACACAGGAGACTTATAGGTCTGTATTGAGAGGGAGATGACTTATCACCTGAATTCTGAAATAGTTTCTGTTATTCTAGATCTACAGCAGATGTGCAAACGGTTATATCTCATAGGATAAGCGAATTCTTCAACGGAGGCTTCCTTCCTAGGGCAATTGCTTTCACATATCAAAGACCTTTGATAGAGTGTGACATAGAGGCTTACTTTACAAGATTTTCAGCTACGGTATAGCTGGAAATATCTTCTCAAATTATTTAATCCTTTATCTCTGATACGTTCATAAGCGTAGTGGTTCATAGACAGAAATCAGAAGTTCACGGTATTAACGCTGGAGTCCCTCAAGGGTTCACCCTGCGCCCAACTCTCTTCCTGATCTACATCAATGATCTCCCAAAACATATCCTTAGATTATTCGTAGACAGTTATGTTGACCACACTACCATATATGGCAAAACGTCAATGGCCGTAAATTTCCCTGATTTTCTCTCCTCTGATCTTTAGCACGTGGTAAAATGGGGAAAGAGGCGGCTCGTTAATTTTAATGCATGAAGTTTTTATTTGTACATCATCAACGCTCTGAGCCCCATCCGTCATCAATTGAGATGAATGGCTCTCGACCCGGGGAGGCCCCATGTTTTGACAAGCTTCTGGCCTTGACCTTTACTTCTAATCTGAAATGGAACACGTACATCAAAACTGTTGCACAGGTCGCTGGAAAAATGGTGATATCCTTCTACCGTTCCAATACATATTTTACAGTTGATGCAATTCTCTATCTATAGAAAAACTAAGTACGTCCAAGGATGGAATACTGTTGCCACATCTGGGCTGGAGCTGCTAGAAAAGACTTATCCTGCCTTGACAGAGTTCAAAATAGACTTTGTTGCTTAGTGAGGATGATCTATTCTCGTCTGTGCAACCTCTTTCCCACAGAAAAGAGTTTATCTCTGGTTTATCGTTATTTCCATGGCGAGTACTCGTCTGAGCTCCAATATATGGTCCACCCTCGCCAAACTTTCACGAAAAACACTCGTCTATCTGAAACCACTGTCAATAATTTTTCCCTACTCTTTATCTGTACCTAAACCAAAACGAAGATTTCATGAACAAAGCTTTTTTCAGAACTGCACGCCTGTGGAACTCTATTCCGTTTGCCTGTTATACAGCTGACTACAATATGGTAGTGTTCAAGTCCAACATAAACAAATTCTTGATGAACCTCCCAATTTACAAAATTTCCACAACTAACGATTACTACGATATTATCTCACTTACTACTGCACACTCAATAACCCTTATCCTCGAGTGGTCTCCGGGCCTTGAAAAGTTGTTACTTCTATGTAAAAAAATGATAAGAAAGAAGATAATAAATTAAAATAAAACACTTGAATAATCTAACAATTGAAAAGCTATAACCAGTATGGGATTAAGATAATTTTAATTAATAATATTTAAATGAAACTTTTAATCACAGTTCATTATTAAGAAATATAATTTACAGCATACATTAATCAGTAGATCGTAAAATGTAAACAAAGTTTGTACAAATTTGAGAAAGAAATAGGGATGAATTAGTATTTGAAAATAAATCAAGTAAATAAATAAATTGGGGAAGAAAATAATTATTAAAATAAATAAAACGTATGAAATATTAAATTAATATTTAAATTGGTAATTGGTTGAAGTATCATTTTAAAAATAGAAATACGAAAATGGAGGGATTACTAATTACGAAGGTTATACATTTTTATTTTTAATAAAATATAAGTGTTGTGTGTAGATAGGCCCAACTGCTTGTAATTTTTTTTTTAATTACTACTATCATAGGTTGTTGGGGGCGCTGAAATCGAAAATACGAGGGGCGTGCAATAAGTAATGCCCCTGTCCCACTTCCCATAGGAGTAGAGCAACGAAACTTGGCACAGTTATTAGTCTTTCTCTACATAGGAACCATCCAGAGTTATGCATTTCTCCCATCGTTTGATGATGCAGTTCTGGAGATCGTTTTTGTAGAACACCCCAGGTTGGTCCTCCAACCATGATCTGACTTCAGAAATCAAGGCCGCGTCATCTGGGAAACGCTTTCCTTTCAGAAACAACTGCATGGCTGGGAAGAAGTGAAAGTCAGAGCGTGCAAGCTCAGGAGAGTAGGGATCATGGGGATTATTTCATAACCACACGCCCGTGCTTCTGATCTGGCGACATGCGAGTTGCGGATTGGAGCGTTGTCCTGCAGGAGGAGAGTACCTTTGCTGATATTGCCCCGCCTCTTGATTTGGATAGCTTCCCTTAATTTCCTCAAAAGTAAAGTATAATAGGCCCCTGCAATTGTGGTACCCTTTGCAAGGAAATCTACTCCGTCTTGGTCTCAGAAGACTGTGAGCATGACCTTGCCAGCGGAGGGCTGCACCCTTGCCTTCTTTGGAGGTGGTGAGTCCTAGTGCTTCCACTGCGTTGACTCGGCTTTGGTCTCTGGATCATAGTGATTGACCCAGTTTTCATCCTGTGTAATCAGTATTTTGAAAAATTTTGACTCATCTTCTTGGCACATCTCCAAATTCATCCTCGAGCACTCGACACGTTCTCGCTTCTGGAATGGTGTGCGCAACCTGGGAATCCATCTGGCAGACATCTTATGCATATGCAAATGGTCATGAATGATAGTTTCCACAGACCCTGTACTAATCTTGACATCTTGGGCTATTTGGCGAATATTAATGCGCCGATCTTCCAAAATGGCATCCTCAACTTGACGGACAGATGCCCCATGAATGGCAGAAGAGGGGCGACCAGGTCTGGGAGCTGTTTCCACAGACTTCCGGCCATGTTTGAATTCACGATACAGCGTTTTACAAGGTCATATGATGGGGCATTATCATCAAAAGTCTCCTGTGGTGTGCATCCTTTCAAATACAAAAAAACGAATCGCTGCTCGACATTCAACAGGCTCCATTTCAAACTTGACTCAGCTCAAACCTCTGTAAAACAGAAATCACAATTAGTTCAGAGCTGTAATTTGCCACATAACCGGTAAATATATAAATCATTGCAGATGCAAACTTTCAACTAGATCAAACAACTGGAAGTGGGCCAGGGGCATTACTTATTGCACGCCCCTCGTAAAGTTTAGAATCAAAGAAACTAATATTTTCTAACTCGAAGATCATACAGTTGCAAAAACTGGGTGATAGCTTTCCTATATTAATTTTTAGTACAATAAGCACCCACCTTGTGAGCACTTCCTTGGGGGAGAGATGTTTTATTTTATTGGAGGGGGTGAGAAA
>NC_136511.1:63040010-63112510 GCF_053919585.1 Euprymna scolopes
TCGTCGGGTACCATGAATCCGTTATGTTCAATTCTATAACTAAACCCACTGCATATTTCAGACATGTTGACGACACTTTTGCTATTTTTCCATCGCAAAGTGAAGCGTCGATATTTTTTAATAGGTTGAATTCCTTGCATGGAGCTCTTAAGTTTACTATGGAAAGTGAGAAGAACAACTCGCTTCCCTTCTTAGATGTTCTTGTCGAACGTTCAGGGGGGGGGGGTTCTCACTACAATTTATAGAAAGCCGACATTTACTCGCCTATATGTGAACTGGTTTTCTTTTGTACATAGATCGCGTAAGGTCGGCCTAATTAATACTTTGGTACATAGAGCCCTCATAATTTGCGCGCCTAACAGATTAGACGCCGAACTCGATAAGATCAGGGAAATATTCATCAATAATGGTTATCCTGTTGACTTTATTGATGACTGTATTTTCAAAAAGGTTGCGGATTTTAAATCCCCTAAAAATTTTGGACCCTTGAAATGCCCGGTTTATTTAAAATTACCGTGGATTGGGGAAAATAGTGATAGACTTTCCAAACAGATTCGCAGAAGTATTTATGACTGCTATTATTCTGTGTCCTTGCGTTTGGTATATACTACGAGACCTGCTTTTCCGTCTTTTCGCAAGGATAGTTTGCCTTACATCCAAAATTGCAATATTATATATCAATTTAAATGTCAGTGCGATGCTGGTTGGGCGAACATCCTTGCACATTTTGACTCGTATAAACCAGCATGTTCCATCGAAGATCAGACAAGGGAGGATGGGGTCTGGTGGTCTCCCTCCTTCTGCAGCCTTGGACTCTGCTATTGGCCAGCATTTGGTTGACAACCTGTGCTGTGCCGATAGATATAAAATAGAATGGTTCCAGGTGCTACATAGAGCGGACTCCAAAAACCATTTAAAGATTTGGAGTCTGTCTCTGTTGCGGTGCGTCAACCTTCTTTGTGCCGGCAAAAGGAAACATCCAACACATTGTTTCTCTTTGGGGAACTTTGAATCTTTTCTACCGTTGTTTTTTTTTCCTCCCTCGTTGTGCCAATATTTTAATCGTTTTTAAACGTTAATAAATTTATTTTAGTGTCCCCGTACTTTTGGCACATTTGATAAGTTCTCCATTAGAACTCTTTATTTTCGACCTAATATTATTTTGTACACTATCGATTTTCTCCTGATGAGATGATAGCCGAAAGCGCTCTTGAGAAACTTCCGCTTATTATTTTTAAAACTATATATATATATATATATATATATATATATATATATATATATAGTAGTAAGTTAGAAAAATATATATGGCAATTAAGCTACACAGAGTATTCCGCGTTTCATCCACACTAGGATTCGTCAGGCTTATGCATGAAGTTTACACATAAAACTATACTTTCGTATATTAATTTATGTATATATGACTACTTAATTTAATCAGGAAGTAGTCACACACACACACACACACACACACATACACACACACACACACACACATATATATATATATATATATATATATAATTATTTTTTACTATAATAATTAAATACCTCCAGACATCAGTGTTTCATCCTTTCGCGAATCTTCAGTGTAGTCACGCTTAACACTAGTCGACAGATTTGAACTCGGTAGCACGAGCCATCTCTGGATCGATTAGCAAAGACCGTATCCATTCGGCTACCATTAACCGCGTGAAATAACGTTGAATTTAAACATTTTAATTTTAGTGGTCTAATCGTTATACGATGATCTATGCATAAGAGCTAAATTTACCGACTTAATTCAACTAGTGATGTAAAGGTTATGAGGGTTTTTTTAAGTATGAAAACGATGTTGCCTTTTGTATTAAATATTTTATTTTTTATATTTTAAGCGGTTCTCCGCTCTTGTTCACAAAAAAATTATCTCTAAAACAACTCCGGACAATAACAGTCATAGTAGAAATAAAATAAAAATACTAATAACGAACAAGATAAATGCAAATGTAGATACTGCACATTCTGCCCACTTAAAAATAAATGTTTAACCAAAAGCATAGTTTACCAGGCAACAATATTTGCGAAAGAAACTCCGAATAACAAGAACTATTACGTAGGTATGACTTCCTTAGATTTCCAAACTCGATATTATGACCACAAAAGTACATTCACTAATAACAAAAAAAAAAGCATCGTATGAAAACAACGCTAGCAAACAAATACTGGGAACTCAAGGAAAGCGGACGTTTGCCGGTAGTCGAATAGAAAATAGTAAGACAAGCAAACACATGTAGAGACCTAAACGATCCATGTAGATTATGCCTTCCAGAAAAATTTGCTATCCTATACTTTAAAGAACCTCCACATCTATTAAAGTGTAGGAGAGAAATAGCGAACAACTGTGTTCACAGGGTAATATTTACTCTAGGATAGAGATAAAAATAATTTTAAAACCAACAATAACAATAGAAAATATACAAATAAAATAAATGAATAAACATGCCTATACATAAACTATCACACACATATATATGTATATATATATATATATATATATATATATATATATATATGCAAACCAACATATAAAAAAAAACTTAACCTAGATTTAAAACAGGTCAAGACACTAGATATCTACGTTAAATAGCAAACACGAAGGAACAGGTCAACCGGAGGTCAAATGGGTATTTGCCCTGTAAGTGGCTACTCATTGACTGATTAGGAAGGGTGTGGTTGATACTAGAAAGCTGATTGGCTAAAATTCAATAGAAGGTAAGTATATAAAACCGCGAGAAAACCACAAAATTCTCGTATAAGCCTATAGAATCCTCGAGTGGATGAAACACGGAATATTCAGTGTAGCTTAATCGCCATGTATATTTTACAACTTACTATATATATATATATATATATATATATATATATATATATATATATATATATATATATATATATATATATATATATATATATATTACGGGTAATGGTTGATTTACCATTTGGATTCAGTAACCTGACAGTAAACAAAACACAAAATAGCTATGGAGAAGAAGAAGAAGAAGAAGAAGAAGAAGAAGAAGAAGAAGAAGAAGAAGAAGAAGAAGAAGGAAAAGATCTTTGATGATGATCTGTGTTAAAACTCCTAGTGAGTACTAATAATAATCATCAGAGAGAGAGAGAGAGAGAGAGAGAGAGAGAGAGATTGATGTAATGAAATAGCTGCGTTAGATGGATGGATCGTTAATAGTATAATGCAAACCTAAAGATGTAAATAAAACGCGATGTGAGACTATATCTTAATTCCCGATCAATTACGTCGCTACGAACGAAGCAAATGTATCCGTAACAAGAAACAAAGCTGTATCGCATTTGTACGATTTTTTCGTGATATTAACTTGGCCTTCGACTGATGGAAACAATATCATCCCATCAAGTGTGTTTGTGTCTTGCAATAAATAATAGCGACCTCGGGAAATGAGATTAATGACTCGTAATATTTATTTGGTTTCCTCATCTTTTCAATTACGTGATTTTCGAGATGCGTCCTGGGAATCATACCAAAGTGTGTTTCTTTTTTCTTTTTTCTTTTCTTTTTTTTTTCTATCTTTCTAATTTGTCACTGTTAGGTTCGAAATAATAAAAAAAAAACATCACTTGATACACGTGTACACTGAATGGGCATGTCTTATCTTAGATACGTCCAATAATTTCTCTAATGAGCGTGATAGAGCGAACGACGGACGCCATGTTTATCTTTCTGTCACTTACGTTAGTCTTTCAAGTGGAATCTTCTCAATTGGCTAATAGTTTCATTCCAATTAAGAGGGTCTCTTTTGGGTAGATGAATTTTCCAAACGTTTAGAAAGCCAATCCCTCGCTTCGCGCAGAAGCAAATGAAAAAGGTCTACTACGATCAAGTTCGGAATAGCATTTTATTAAATGTTTCACTTATTTTTTAAATAATTTTCATCAATAAAAGAAAAATTTGTTAATCTATTACGCATCGCTTTAAAATAATAGTTCATCTTTCTTTTATATTCAACTAGCGGAGGGTGTGCCCGGCTTTGCTCAGCTTTGCCCGGTCGCAAAATATGATATTTTATGATATTTTAATTTGTCCAGATTTAGTATATACTAAACTACCCGTGACCCGTTGGGTCAGTATGTTATATTAGCTATGGAATTCATGTATCAGCGTGACACTTGTGACGTAAAGAAAATAGTTTTTTTTTACATAACAGTAACATTTCTATAAAAGTACATTAAAATGAAAAAAGAATATAGATAGATTTCTATGAGTCGTTCTGTTTATTATAATTGATTATTTTTGAATAAAAATGTACAGTTACTGAATTATAAGTGGTTGGCCATACTTATAGGTAAATGTGCACTGAACAGATACCATAATACTTAATGTAATAAATTCAAATTTTGATATATCTTCTTTTTTTTGTAATCGTTCATTTCTGTATTACGTTTAAGTTATTTTAAACCCCACTCTTCAGATGTTAAATAATAATTTCGAAATAATAACGTTAATATTTCAGTGCGCAGGTCATGCGCGCATACGCAACCGGATGTCGTAAACCGGAAAGTGGGTTACATACATTGTTACAAGGTCATTTGAGTTTTATAATTATATAGATTATTATAGTCGTGATTTCAAAAGTAAAAAAAAAAGATATTTGTGTACCATTAGCTAGAATCGAACCCGAAAGCAAAACTTGCAGTTAGAGCTAATGACGCTACCAATGTACTAACACGACACACATATGAGCTAATTATAAAAAACTAAGATGAATTTACAAAATCTGTAACGATTCTTTTCAATTGTTACCCCTTCTTTTGACTCCTTAAAACTATATTAACCGGCTAAATCCCTTAAAAGAACGGTCCATAAAAATCCATTTATTTGAGGCCCCAAGCGCCGTTCTGCGACTTTTAGTTTCGGGGGAGATTGAGTTTGAAAATTTACAAACAGACAGACAGTCATACAGACAGTCAGACAAACATAGTGAGTTTTATAAATTATAATTTGAAATAACAGTTTTGTCTCTATCAGAGTTAACTTTCCAGGAATTGTTTCTATATTGATGTAATTATATATGTAGCAGAGAGGAGATCTCCCTGCGAGATCGACCGAGAGTTAAGCTAATTTACATATAAATCGACTCACACAAAGAGCAAAGAGCATAAAACCGGTTGAGTCTAAAAGGCAAACAACACACGCTATCTGAGTATCCACCGCGATGAACAGACCTTGCTAAATATGAACTGGGTGTCCTTAATATTGCATATTACGAACCGTATTTCTCGTAAATGTCCGATATGCATGGACCAACAACGGCGGGAACTTATGCATCTATGTTATCACGCTGAAATAACGTTATTATTTAGAAAGCCATTCTCTACATCGGAAGGATGTTTAGTAACTATTCTATTCACCTAAAATTTAATAAAAAAACAATATCGTAAAAGTCGAATTTAATTTGAAAATGCTATTTACAAAAATGACAATGATTTGAACGAATTTCTGAGCGTTTTTACCAGCTCTTGACATATTCCGACGGCGACGTCAGGTGTTGGTCGAGCCCCAGATAACATTTACAAGAAATTCAGTTAATAATATGCCCATTTACCGACTTCCAGTTCGCACAATACACTAGCACCGAAAAAAACTACACCTCTCTTTTGTATCTTAATTTTGTAATGAGAATTATGTCTATCACACTCAAAATTTTAATAATAATTTTAATATTTGTCAACATAATATTTTGAAATAACAAGTTTAATTGTTTATCAAACTTAACTTTGGAATAATAATTTATTCTTCGTGTTATGTTTTACTTTGGAATACAAATTTTATCTTCTTGTTAGGTTGTTTGGAATAACAGTTTGTGTGTCTGTTATTTAAAAAATAAGTTTCATATGTCTAACATGGTAAATTTTGATTAAACAGTTATTTGCTTCTCCAAGCCTTGAAAAGTTGCAATTCGCTTGTAAAACAAGAAAGAAATTGACGAAACGATTGGTTTTAAAAACCCGCGCACTATGATTAACGCACTATGGATAGCGCACTATGGTTAGCGCACTATAATTAGCGCACTATGATTAGCGCACTATGATTAGCGCACTATAATTAGCGCACTATGATTAGCGCACTATGATTAGCGCACTATAATTAGCGCACTATGATTAGCGCACTATAATTAGCGCACTATGATTAGCGCACTATGATTAGCGCACTATAATTAGCGCACTATGATTAGCGCACTATGATTAGCGCACTATGATTAGTGCACTATAATTAGCGCACTATGATTAGCGCACTATAATTAGCGCACTATGATTAACGCACTATGATTAGCGCACTATAATTAGCGCACTATGATTAGCGCACTATAATTAACGCACTATGATTAGCGCACTATGATTAGCGCACTATGATTAGCGCACTATGATTAGCGCATTATGATTAGCGCACTATAATTAGCTCACTATGATTAGCGCACTAAATAAATGCAAGAGCAGCTACGTCAGCATTCCCTGCTATGGGCACCTGCTTATCCCGGCATTGCTCCAGTCAGTATTTGGGTCTCTCCTTACCACTGGACCAAAGCATTGACAATTTAGAGTAAATGTGGCTAGTAATGCGCAACTCTTGCCTCACACTAAACCTTACATTTGTGCTCATTGTCTTTTGAGGATGAACATTGGCATCGAATAATAATTCTATATGATAGTTATAGTAGTAACAATAACAATTTCATATATTTATAGTAATAATAATAATAATAATAATAATAATAATAATAATAATAATAATACAAACCAAATAATAACAATTACAGTAGTATAAATGAAATAACTCTATAAAGAGTAATAATAGTTATATATAATATGTCACTAGGACATAAAGAGTAATAATAGTTATATATAATATGTCACTAGGACATAAAGAGTAATAATAGTTATATATAATATGTCACTAGGACATAAAGAGTAATAATAGTTATATATAATATGTCACTAGGACATAAAGAGTAATAATAGTTATATATAATATGTCACTAGGACATAAAGAGTAATAATAGTTATATATAATATGTCACTAGGACATAAAGAGTAATAATAGTTATATATAATATGTCACTAGGACATAAAGAGTAATAATAGTTATATATAATATGTCACTAGGACATAAAGAGTAATAATAGTTATATATAATATGTCACTAGGACATAAAGAGTAATAATAGTTATATATAATATGTCACTAGGACATAAAGAGTAATAATAGTTATATATAATATGTCACTAGGACATAAAGAGTAATAATAGTTATATATAATATGTCACTAGGACATAAAGAGTAATAATAGTTATATATAATAACGGTAAAATGAAATCTATATATAGTAATAATAATGACAGCAATATTATATAACACATATTTATCAGATGCTAATGATAATTTTAATTATATTTATTTCGGTTTTAATTATTCATTTTTTATTTGACTGTCTTTTATTAAAAATATAATACTACTGTTAAAAGACATTATTGGAATTTGCTGTTGTCAATTTGTGGTTTGTAAGTCGCTTGTAATTTTCTTCAAAATAAACGAATACGCCAATTTGGAATCAAATGTGGGTCCAAGCGTTTTGTTGAAAAAAAAAACTGTCAACGTTATTCTTTAGTAAACTTTTCAAATAATCAAACCAATAAAGCACCGGCAAGCGTCGAATATGTGTGCAAAAAGGAGTAGACAAATTCCATTTAAATCAAGTCGGGGATGACTCGGGAAAAACAGCCGAGTTGCCGCAAAAATTTACATACGTAAACTTAGCTTACTTCGTTCTTTCTTTATTTCAGTTAATGAGAAGGGAACATATCATTATACTTTCTCTTAAACATGTCAATTAAACTTATATTAAGTAAAATACTTGTATACAACAACAACAACAACAACAATAATAATAATAATAATAACTTTTTAATGATACTAATATTAATAATTTTATATAATAAAAGTAATAATAAGAGACAGGATAGTAATACATAACAATATTAGTGATAATAATAACATAAATAATAATAATAATAATAATAATAATAATAATAATAATAATAATAATAATAATAATAATAATAATCTTGCACCGCCTCTTGATTTTTATAGCTTCCCTTAATTTCCTCAAAAGTGAAGAATAATAGGCTCCTGTAATGTTGGTACCCTTTGCCAGGAAATCTGTCATCACTACTCCGTCTTGATCTCAGAAGACTGTAAATATGACCTTGCCAGCGGAGGGCTGTACCTTTGCCTTCTTTGGAGGTGGTGAGTCCAAGTGCTTCCACTGTGTTGACTGGGCTTTGGTCTCTCGATCATAATGATGGATCCAGGTTTCATCCTGTGTAATCAGTCGTTTAAAAAACTTTGACTCATCTTCTTGGCACATCTCCAAATTCATCCTCGAGCACTGGACGCGTTCTCGCTTCTGGAATGGTGTGAGTAACCTGGGAATCTATCTGGCAGACACCTTATGCATATGCAAATGGTCATGAATGATAGTTTCCACAGACCCTGTACTAATCTTGACATCTTGGGCTATTTGGCGAATAGTAATGTTCAGAGCTGTAATTTGCCACATAACCCGTAGAGATATAAATCCTTGCAGATGCAAAATTTCATCACGATCAGGCAATTTGAAGTGGGTCAGGGGCATTACTTATTGCACGCCCCTCGTAAATATGTATATGTATATATATTTACATATGTATAAATATGTGTGTGTATATATATATATATATATATATATATATATATATATATATATATACAGTTTTGGCTTCAAATGTATTTATACACGTTTTATTCTTCAAATTTCACTCAACGCGTCTAACGGATATACACAAAAATAACTACCCTATATATATATATATATATATATATATATATATATATATATATATATATATATATATATATAACTTGAGTTCCTTCAACTGTAATCGAAACAGAAACGAAAACTTATGAAGAATTCTTGATAAAATTATTTATATAAAAAATAGATTATTGGAGTGCCGGCAGCTATAATTGAAACTGAAACCAAAACTTATGAAGAATTTTTGGTAAAATTATTTACTGTCAGAAATAAAAGTCGATACCAATTAAACGACAGTCACTCGGATGTAAGTGTGACAGACAAAATAAATAACACACACGCTATCCTATTAATATATAGATAACAGAAGGAAAAGAATCTTCAGGTATGCAAAAAACAATTTCGGGTTTGTATTACTGTACACATAGATTCGAAAAAGTTGTCAAAAAACAAATATAGAACAAATAAATGTTATCAAAGGCAAGATAAGTTACTTTTCTACCTAACTGGATATAATTCACGTGTTTTTATTCAGTGTAACATGTTTATTCAGCTCGAAAAACATGCAATGTTTACCGATGTATTGGAAAATTCAAAATGGCAGCCGACTGTCTCTCGGAGAGGGTACGTTTGGGAAAAGGTATTATAAATAATAAACTAGACAAAATACTGTTAGAAAACAACCGAATACATGTCAACTTATGTCACGGTAACATATATTGAGCGAATTTCTAACAGTATTTTGTCTAGTTTATTATTTATAATACCTTTTCCCAAACGTACCCTCTCCGAGAGACAGTCGGCTGCCATTTTGAATTTTCCAATACATCGGTAAACATTGCATGTTTTTCGAGCTGAATAAACATGTTACACTGAATAAAAACACGTGAATTATATCCAGTTAGGTAGAAAAGTAACTTATCTTGCCTTTGATAACATTTATTTGTTCTATATTTGTTTTTTGACAACTTTTTCGAATCTATGTGTACAGTAATACAAACCCACAATTTCTAAATGTATATTCGCAATTTTATGTTTTTCTCTCGCATAAAAGTATAGACCAGGGATTTTAAAAAAGGATTAAGAGAATGATTACGTTTAAAGAAAATAAATAGAAAATGAAAAGGAAAAATAGAAAGAAATCAAACAAAAAATAGAAAAAAAGATAGAAGAAAGAATCAATGAAAGAAAGGAATGATTTATGAATGAAAATGAAAGATGAAAAAAAAAAAAAAGCTGAAACGGAAACAGAAAGGCATATCCGGTGTTGGAGCTAACAAGAAAAAAAGATTTGAAAGATGTTTTTTTTTTATTATTTATTTAATAAAGACTTATAAGTAAGAAGAGAACAGCGATAGAAATAAATAAATGTAAAAAAATAAACTAAATAAATTAAAAAAAAAAAACAGGATAAAAATATTATCAGAGATAAAATAATCTGTTTTCGAACGAGTTTCTCAGATTATGTATATAGCTGCCGGGCTTCATCAGTATCAAATTGTAATTTGAATAAGATCAAAGGAAACAACCTTTGCCGCACCCAATCGGCGTTTCAACTGAGAATTGAATAACAAGAACACAGCAATGAAACTAATAAAAAGAAACAGTTTGTTTTTTTTAAGTCGACTTCAAAAAGCCTCAGTAAAAGTACGGAGAATATATTTCTGAACAGTGCATTTCTGTTTATATTTAAAGAAAAAAAAACGGATGAGGGGGTATCAAATTTATAATGCAGGTATTTATTTGTTTATGTTTAAAAAAAAAACAGGGCATGGGAGAAGTTACAAATTGATAATGAGCCTAACCCTAACCTTGTTTACTTGTCTCTTGGGGGGGGGTACGCCAAGTTGTTAACGACACGGATTGACAATGCGGGTGTGCCAATTTCGAATCAAATTTTTTTTTTTTTTTTCCAACGGAAACCTTTCATTTCGGATGTTGTCAACCTTCATCTGGTCCCTCCTGTAAGTAATCAATGACTTTCTAGAGATAATTCCAACTAGAAAGATATCGGCGCAACTAATGTCAACAATTCATGTGGTCCATTTGAAATGAGAGAAGTAATGCGTCTTTCTGTGGAATGCAATATTGTGGTTCTGCTTCCCGACTAACTATAACATGACAGTCTTCAATTCTAAAGTTAAAAAAATTGTATTGAGTGGATCATTTAGATAATCTAGCCCTATCCAAGTTCCATCATAATGTCTCACCATCTACCTTACACCTAATCCTAACCCTTACCCTAAACTTATCCTCTGGTGGCCTCCGGGCCTCGATAAGTTGTGAACTCGAAAGTAAAAAAACTAAATAAATGAATTTTCCTCCCATGAGAACATGATCATTTTTTATAATGTGGTGAGCATCGTGCCCCTCGCTCATTGGATTGGAACAAAAAAGTAAAATTGCCTCAATCTAGAAGGATTTCTTTCTCATTGGCCGTAGACAGTGCAGTGTCCGAATAGATACTACACTTTCAAATTATATTTTTAAAAAAAACGATAAACATTGCAACGCAGATTGAAAATATCAGCGATCATTAAAAAAAAAAAAAAAGAAAACATTAAAATCATTAAGGATCCCACGCGTCAGTGCGCATGCCTGTAGGTTCAAACATTTGTTGGATCCTAGGGAATATTCAGCATCGCTCGTCTTCTGCTAAAATCACCACACCTCCTTTTACTGATTTAAAAATTAACAAAATATACTTTTTTATATTAAACTAGCATTTCAGTCCGGCGGTGCCTGCATGTTTGGAGGTGTAGGTTGAAAAAATAGTCAATTTTTTTTTAAACTTTGACCTCTATTATGACCCCTTTACATTTATTGTTTTGGACTCCAATCAAGTTATTAAATTAGATCCATGTCCAAGGAACATATATATCTAAAATTTCAAGTGTTTAGACACAAAATTCTCGGACGAATTTGGTAGAGTTCTCAAAGGTCAAATCGTTGGACTTTTACCCCCTTAACAGCCAAATTTCTGGCAGAAAACCAATCACAGAGATTTTTCCAAATCTCCGTACGCTGTATATCAAATTTCGAGTCTGTAGACTAAAAATTGACTGAGTTATTGCGTAGGGAAATGTACACAGACACACACACGGACACACACAGACACGTTCACTTTTATAGATATATAGATTAAATCTGTGTCTTGCTCATGTAAATAGTATTTCCCTTATTTTGCACTTTTGTGCTCACATTTGATATGCGACGTTTCTGCCAAAGAAAGAACATTTGTTGTCTTTTAGGTCGAAATTTATCCATCCTCTTATCCATCCACACATCGTTGGTTAGATCTTAATTTTTAAGTAGTATTTTTGTTTTAATCTCCTTACATAAAGTAGCTTCGGGTCTTGTTTGGAGTCAGATAGTAGACTTTGCCGTCCCAGCAGCCCACAGAGTTAAGTGCAGGAAGACTGAAAATTGGAGCAAATGCAGGGAACTGGCCAGAAAGCTCAAACGGATCTGGAGAAAGAAGAAAGTAAAGATAATAACACTAATAGTAGGAGTGCTACGAATGCTACCGAACAAACTTGAAAAAAGATTGGGAGGATGCCATAAAAGATACAATGAATTTCAATAATGAAAACTGCAGAAATATAAACGAAACCCCCTTGAATGTGGAAACCAACACAACACATAAACGACACGGAAACGGTTACAGATACAAACACGAAAAAAGATCACATGAAATCATAAAAACTGAAACTGTATAATTAAAAAATACCGCCTCCCATTTTTTTTTTGGGGGGGGAGGGTTGTTACCATAAATTGGCAGCACACCAAATAATGAAGGTCAAGGAAAGACCGAGGAGAGAAAGCGCTAGCCAGACCTCCGCTGGATGAGTGCAATGTGGACTGGACACTTGGGGAGGCTTATTACCACCCCAATCCCAGTGAAGACCAATGGTCGCAGCCAACAAGGAATCAATGGTTATCGAAAAAAAAGTAGAGAGGAAATCCGGGGAGACTTGTTTTCACTCAGTCTCCATGAAACACCACAAGTTGTTCGCAAAGAGCAATCTTTGATGGATGGAATATCCACTCACTAGGAGTAGTCGCACTCCTAGTGAGTGGGAATTCCAGGGTAGTTGAAAATTTTTAAAACAGAAATAAAATGAATGAAAAAATAAAATAAAATAAATGACGACGAATTTAAAACATGTTTTTTAGCAAATCTATTTAACCTTTTAAAGCTAAAAAAGAATTGATTTAAAAATAATTAATGAAAATTTAACACACATTATTTACTTTTGTTGATTTGTGTTTTTTTTTAATAATTATTGATATAAATTATTTTATATAAATTTTTTTATATAAATTATTTTATATAAATTATTTTATATAAATTATAAAGGAACAGATTACAATTCACTTTCACGTCTTTTTGAATTTTAAAAAGAAACTATAGTAAAAAAAAAAAAAACTTACAATCTCCACCAACTATGACTTTTTCAAATTATTAAATAAAATAGACAATTTGAAATCGTAAACGGACAGCTATGTTTTGTTTTTGTTTTTTTAACATTTGGGGGAGGAAATCTTTTTAATGATTTTTAACTGATAGAGAGCGACTATAAAAGAAGCAATTCGTTTTTCATTAATTTATGGTTGCAATGATGATGTTTTTTTTATAATACTGGACGTACGAACAATAAATTAATATTAAGATAAAATAATAATAGTAATAATAATAATAATAATAATAATAATAAGAAGAAGAAGAAGAAAAGAAGATTTATTTAACACTTAACTCACAAGTGGCACAGATCCACTAAGAGATAAAACGTTTCACATAGAGATGCGAATACACACGCTGAAAGTTCAAGTTTTAATAAAATTCAAAAATACTAAACTAATAAATAAATGAAATGAAAAAGAAAAAGTCAAGAATCTTCGACAATAACAAATTTCAACAGATCTGAAATGATGGCGGAAATAAGGAAAAGAGCGGTAAAAAAAAAAGATGAAACGATTTGCAATCTGAAAAGCTATTCTCGCTTCAAAAGTTGGCAAATGGCAGGGCGAGGAAGCCGTGAGCGGGACCCTTTTTAGCTACGAGATCAAACGATTGCATAATGAATTAAGTCTGTAGAAAGCTAAATCCCCCAGCCTTTTCATTCACACACACACACACACACACACACACACACACACACACCACACACACACACACACACACACACCACACACACACACACCACACACACACACACACACACACCACACACACACACACACACACACACACCACACACACACACACACACACACACACACACACAAAACGAATGAAGAGCAAGACGAATTAATTAAAAAAATCTTCATAGCAGAATTACACGCTCGACTCAATGATTGCACCATAATAGATCCCACCCTCCTTTTTTTTTATTAATTGTCGTTTAGTTAGGTTTTTCGTTGAATTTTATCCTCG
Organism: Euprymna scolopes; assembly: GCF_053919585.1. NCBI lineage: Eukaryota > Metazoa > Mollusca > Cephalopoda > Sepiida > Sepiolidae > Euprymna > Euprymna scolopes. The sequence goes on from NC_136511.1 coordinate 63,054,311, forward strand.
ATTTTACATTTGTGGTTCGTTTTAAATCAATGTGTTTGTTTATTTGAATGTTACAAACGTAATGGAGGCGTTTAATTCAAGATATGGCCGACGGGGTGTCAAATACGCATGCGTTACAGTTATTCGTTTCATTCAATTTCAATTGTAACACAGTCGGTGTTGATTTGGCGCCATTTTTGTCAATGAATATCTGTGTGTGTGTCTCTCTCTATCTTCTCTCTCTCTCTCTCTCTCTCTCTCTCTATATATATATATATATATATATATATATATATATATATATATAGTCATCCACATACAGTACTGTTTCGCTGTTGTATATATATATATATTATTTTATATAAGTTAAGAAGATAAAGCGTAAGCTACGTAGGAACTTTATAAAATTAACAAGTCAATAAAAGTTACAAGAAGAGGAATAAGGAAGAAGGCTTTTCAGACCATGATAGTTCGAAGCTAAATGCTTCTCTCAGAAGAACAGAAAAAACAGCATTATACAAACGTAAAGGGAAAAAGACAACACCTACTGTGTCTTTTTACTTTTTGCGAACGGGTTAGTGAGGACGACACCGGTTAGCTGGCATCTCATATTTTTAAATCATGAATATGTCTTTCTCTCATAATTGCAATATATAAATCTTGCACCTCAATATATATATATATATATATATATATATATATATATATATATATATATATATATATATATATATATATATATATATATATATATATATTGAACATTTTTGAAAACTTTAAGTGTCAGGAAAATGATAAAATCATTTTTATGTCCTTTTGGTGATGTTGTAAGTCCGATGTTTCGCTAAAATAGCCTCATCAGGGTGGTATATATATATATATATATGTATATATATATATATACATATATATATATATATATACATATATATATATATATATATATATATATATATATATATATATATAGAACATTTTTAAAAGCTTTTAGGGTAGTTAGTCAGTCCGTAGCTTTTATTTTCTTCATTTTTTTGTTATAGAGGAAGAAAGTCCTGGAGAAGACAGTTAAAAGTACGATCTGTACATTTTTGATGTGTGCGTTCGAGCTAGTTTCGAGCAAGAATATGAAATAAGGAAATAGTTGCACACTATTTGAATGCACTTCTATTTGAATAGAAATTTGAACATTTTTGAAAACTTTCAGTGTCAGCAAAATGATAAAATCCTTTTTATGTCCTTTTGGTGATGTTGTAAGTCCGATATTTCGCTAAAATAGCCTCATCAGGGTGGTATATATATATATATATATATATATATATATACATATATATATATATATATATATATATATATATATATATATATATATATATATATATATATATTACTGATGGGAGGATTCCAATATATTTCCCGAGTCTGATGCAATTACCGATTCCTTAGAAAATTCTCGATTCTGATACCTATTCCGATTCCGATTCTTTATAAATCTCTAAATATTTTATCATAAAGTTGTTATTTTGTCCCGATTACTCTAAAAACACATCTTTAACGTAAAAACACACATGTGAATGTGTGATGCAGAAATGTAAGTCTTACTGGAAGTTTTAATCAATAAATATGTATACGCATTACTGCTATCAGCAATGGAACATCTTTTTTTTTTTAAACAAAATAAAATAATTAAAGGAATCTGTTTTAGCATCGGAAAAATAGACTAAAATTCCCCCGATCCCGATACCCCAAAAAGATCCGATCCCGATTCCGATTCTGATTAATCGTTCCAACACACACACACACACACACACACACACACACACACACACACACATATATATATACATATATATATATATGTGTGTGTGTGTGTGTGTATATGCGTGTGTGTGTATGTAATGGAAATAGTATTTCTTTTATATCACTCTCTCTATATATAGTTATTATTTTCATTTAACCACGTATACTTTTTGTAAGAAGATATATTTTATGCATCGATTTTCAGTTTTACTGAAATAATGCTCAATACATGACTGGAACTTGATAATATCTTTATACTATTATATTACAGGAACTTTGTCCGTGTGTACGTGTCCGTGTGTTCTTTTCTATGGACTCGAAAACGACTGACCAATATTTATGATATTTGACAGGAAGGTAATTTATGCGTCTGACAGTGCTCTTAGATACCCCGTCAAACTCGTAAATAATATTTATGAAAAGCATAAATAAAAAACCCAAGGGATCTTTCACTTAAAATGAATAAAATCTGACGACGGTTGGGTTAGGGTTAGGTTTAGGGTCAAACTCGTAAATATTTTATAAAAAAACATAAATAAAAACCCAAAGTGAATAAAATCTGACGACGGTTGATACCCAGAAACATATGTTCATGAATATACGTTTGTGCAAGTAAAAATATGTAATGATTATTTAAATAAAATTATTTAAATATTCGATAAATAAAAGTAATTTATATATATATATATATATATATATATATATATATATATATATATATATAGAGAGAGAGAGAGAGAGAGAGAGAGAGAGAGAGAACAGTTTAAAAAGACGCTTTATTACAATATTAGGTTAATCATGATTTTAGAAAATAGAAACAGGAAAGAAATTATTTTACATATGATATAAAATAAAAATTACAATCAAATTGACCAAAATGATGACAGATGGTAAAATTAAAGTATATTATAAATACTAAAGAACTAATATTTATATAATTATCTCAGCCGGATGTAAAACCTCGATAATACCAAATAGGAAATAGAGCTTATAATACGAGCAAACAGTTAATAAAATATGTTTAAAAACACTTTGAAATGAGTTAAAAACATATTTAATCTGAAAAGGAAACACTAGATAAATTGATAGTCCTAAATCCGCGGAGTTTCGAAGAAATACTTTCCTTCTCATCAGAGGGTAGGAATTAGCAAAATGCGGATCGGATTTTGCATGCAGAAGTATTTGATGAAACAACAAGTAAGTCAAAGATCTTACTTGAAAACAAAATAAGTTAAGCAGAGGGAATATGGTGATAAAAAAGGTGATTACACATGGATGGATAGGCTGGTGGAAGATAAAAAATCTAGTTATGGTAAAATCCAAATGTAAAACTTCAAGAAAGTTAAAAGAATTTCCATTCGTACAAGTAAAATCCAACGAAACCCCGTAATTGGAAGAAGATGGTCCATAATAATCCAAAGGCAGAAATCCATGGAATAATTCACAAAAATGTGTACAAGGAAAAAAGAAAAGATTCCAATAATATTAATAAAAGAAAAATAAGATATACTTGTCACTCTACTTCCGAGACATAAATATAAATAAGAAAGATCAGGGAAGAGAAAGAGGAGAGAGAAAAAAAGGAGAGGAAAAAATGATGATAATGTTAAATATAAAATATAAAATAAAGGGAAACAAAAGTCAAAATGACCCAGACAGGAAATATTAAAGGCGCAAAAAAAATATATAGGGCAAACTAATATAGGTCAACTGAAATGTACAGGTCATCACTTTAAAAAAATGCCAGCAAGAGTTGTTAGACGACACTAAATTGAAAATAAATAAATAGAAAATAAATAATAAATAAAGAATAAATAAATAAAAACTAATAATAATAAAAAAATAAAAAATAAGATATAAAATATAAAATATAAAATAAAAAATAAGAAATAAAATATAAAATAAAAAATTTAAAAAAATGTTTAAGGGGAGAGGCTGGCCGGTATCTGCAAATTCAGGAGAAAAAAAACAAGAAAAAAAAGTAAGTAAATGCATATAGTAAAATATAAGTAAATATACATACAATATATGAAAGTGTGGGTAGATTGATGTATTAGAGAGATAGGAAAGTTTAAAGAATAAAGCAGAAAATGCAGATAAATAACCGGCCATGCAAAAAGAGATAAAGAATTAAAATAAAAGATTATAAAATTATAAAGTATTAAGAAGTATGTAGAAAAACGATAAAGTTAAAGGATTTTTTTACTATCTATATAAAGGGTAAAAGTAATAACTATGTAATTTCAAAATTGCCATAATAATATTTGGACCTATGTTTAAAGAAAGAGATCAGTTCATTTTTAGAAATTATTATATTGTTACTTTGAGGGGTAGAAATTATAGTTATAGCTGCGGTTGTGCAGAGGCGATATGACTTAGAGCCTGGAGTATAAGACTTAACTTTTTTATGATAGTACATTTGATTGTGAAGGGGGTATTGTTAGAGTTAAGTTTTTGTAATTAAAGTGGTTAGAGAAGTTCTTTTGTTATTATTAGAATTATGGTTGTTAAAAGAAGAAATCTGGTTTGATATTCTCTTCTTAATAAATGTATAAGTAGCGCCGATATATGTATGTACTTTATTAAACGCTCGAGGTCTGGTATTAATATTAATTTGCAGATTTGTATTAGTTAAATAGTTTTAATTTTGTTCATAGTGTTCAACAAATGGTGGGGCAGTGTTTGTATAAGGACTATTTTGGAGGGGATAATGAGTGTTGTTTGTGTAAGGATGGCTGTTAGGAGAAATATTATTATTATTATTATTATTATTATTATTATTATTATTATTATTATTATTATTACTAGTTGTATGATTGTAGATGAAAGGGCTGCTCGAGTGGTGTATTGGATTAGTAACTATATCAGATGGCGGATGGGAAAAGAATAACTTGGAGATGAAATATTAGTGTCTGTTATGTGACAATTGCGTGGGATCTCAGTAATTGTGCAAGAATATATAACATCATTATGGACGCAATCATTATTGAGTGTGCAAAGATGTTTTTTTTATTACAATTATAGTTAGTTTTGGGTTTAATTGGGAAAGGTATTTTTGGGGCTGATTTCATTTTTTTGTTATTAGATGTTAAAATTCTTTGTGCTAAATTAGGCATTGTTGAATAAGAAATCCTGATTGAATTTTTATTGAAAATAGAACTATATATGTGTGGGTATTTGAAAGAGTTTTGTACAATGTTGAAGAATTCCTTAGGTATATTAGTTTTGACATTTAGGCTAAATGGAGGATTAAACCAAATATTTTTATTTCTCCTGATGCGACTAGGTGGGTTAGAGGCATTGTGATTAGTATTTTGGTTTGGATTATAAATGTAGACTGGTTCATTGTTATTGATAGCGGCAGATCTTGTTATTTGAACTGGTTTCTTACGAGTCATATTGTGTGTGATTACCTGCAGGAGGAGCATAATTGTTGCATTTAATCTTTTCCTTGTGTCCTCAGTTCCATAAGGCAGTATTGAAGAAAGTAGGATTTTGATTAAAAGTTTGTTTTTTTTTATCAGAAGAAAGAGCAGAAATTCTTCTAGAGACAGATGGTACTATAGATTTTATAATTGAGTTGGGGTGGTTAGAAGATTTATGGATGTATAAAAGCGTAAGATTAGGTTTATGATAGGGGCTATGAGTTTCGGTCTTAAGATTAAGTGTAACATCTAGAAAAAAAGTTTTTTGTTTGGTACGATAATTAAAGAGAGGCCAACTTTATTGAAGAAGTTATGTAATTTTTTAATTGTCTTGTTGTACTCTCTTGGCCTGGCTGTTGTAGTAAAAAGGGCATCGTCTCTATAAAGACCCCCTTGGATATGTTTAAAGTGATATTTAACACACTTATCAATTCATCTGTTCCCATGGTCGAGATGTTAAGGTCGCAGGTTTTTTTTTTGTCCATTTCCTTTCCACCTCCGCGTCAAACGTTCGGGGTTCAAGCCTACCTTTATACTAAAACCATTTTTTTTCTTTTACACCTCCAAACAACCGGCCAACGTTTTGTTTTTTAACAGAGTTGTTTTAATCGACCTCCACCAACACACACCTCCAAACACCCGGGCAACGCCGGGTACCTCCGCTAGTGTAGATATAAAATAAACTCGATAGGCAGATATCTTAGAGCTATTTTGATATTGAGTAAAATGATCCATAATTTATAGTTAAAAATCGGTTTCAAAAGGAAAAAAAAACCAAAATTAATAAATTGTACGATCGTTTCGGAAACAACGTTTTCATTGAGATAAAGAGTACGTCTTGAACAATAATTTTATCATTTGATTTTATAAAACAAAGTCTCCTAATCAGCATAAAGAGTGGGTGAGGATTTAAAGACACCAAAAATAAAACTAGCATCTCTTAAGTAAGGCAAATATATATTTTATTCGCCCGCTTTTAAAGCTTGTAAGTATCATAGTCAATCCATTCATTGGCACATTGTTAAATGTACCTCATGAGCATATATATATATATATATATATATATAAATATATATATATATATATATTTATATATATATATATATATATATATATATATATATATATATAGGGTGTTCACAAAGTCTGGCTACATTGTGTAGCCAGACTGTGTGGAATCATCCTGTAGATTATGTAGCAAGGCTTTGTGGGCACCCTATATATATATATATATATATATATATGCAGGGTGCCCACAAAGTCTGGCTACATAATCTATAGGATGCTTCCACAAAGTCTGGCTGCATAATGTAGCCAGACTTTGTGGACACCTTGTATATATACAGGGTGTCCACAAAGTCTGGCTACTTAATGTAGTCAGACTTTGTGGACACTCTGTATATATATATATATATATATATATATATATATATATATATATATATATATATATATGGAATAAATAATTCTTCTAAAGTTGGGAGTAGATCACAAGTATTAGGGTTATCGTAATAATTTTCGTAAAATGTCAATCTCTGTAAAATTAATTTCCTGGAAAGTAAGATTTTTTTTTATCACAGTTAATATTACATATGTGAGCTTTCAGTTTTTTCATGGCGAGGAAAAATTGGTTATCCGGAGGTAAATTTTAAATTGTATCAGGTTTATTAGCTTTCGTCAACAAAAACGAGAAAACTAGTCAAAATGGATAAAATTATCCTTTTCGACTTGTTTTTTTCGTTCCTGCTACTTTGTATCGAGTTGAATTGTCTCCATACTTTATACGGTCCTGGATATGACCTTAAACAATATCCAGTGGTGAGGTCCCAGCTTGCGGGCTTGGGGGAGTGTGGAGCCACTCTTTAATTGCCATTGCTCCCAGGTCCACTCTGACCCGGAGTGGTAGTACCTGTTAGGGTCCCAACTATGGGTTAAATAGAAACCGACTTGAAAACAAACGAATATATTCAATCAAAAAATCTTTCTTCAAAATCTTTGGATTCGGCATTAAATAACCTGAAAAGGGTTGATATGCCGTAAAACAAAAACAAGCAACCAACCATACTTTATACGAACGCTTTTCTTGTTATCAATTGCTCCCCTGGTTGAATCCACTGTGAAACTGGTTGCTTAACAGGTGGCATGATCTATTCAGCAGTTTCAATAATTTTCATGTTCACTTCATCTGAAAATGTATCCAATGTAAATAGCAGGAGCATCTATTAATGGTTGAGATCGGTTAATAAGCTCTAATTGGAAATAATCACGAACTCCTTTGTTTTTCAAGACTTCAACTTTATATTTCTTCACTGGAGTTTTAGGTCTCTTCCAAATGCACTTTACATTATCGTTAACACGAAGGAATAAGTGGTTTGATATGCTTGGGGTATTTATGGCCAAAACATTTGTGACGTTTTGTTACGAGAAAGAATGACATCAAATTGGCCTTTACTCTTACGCTTGTGTATGAACTTACGGTTCTGGAAGAAAATATTAATAAGATAAAAGTTATTAGCAGAACAGAAACTAGTCAGCCGTTCACCTCTAATATTACTGGAGCCGAAGGTGTGTTTACCAACACAATTCTGATATGTGGAATGTAAAGTAGTACTCAAGAGACTTCAACCAGAACTAGCTCCCATCCTTACAAAACTGTATAAACGTAGTCTAAAGGATAATTGCTTCCCGTCACCCTGGAAAATGTCATCAGTATGCCCTGTATTTAATAATTCAGGTGATCGCTCATCTCCCTCGCAGTACAGGCCAATAAAGTCTCCTGTGCATTATGAGTAAGTTTCTGGAATTTGTGTTAAATAGAGAAGTAATCAACCATCTCAGCAAAAATAACCTTCTTAGTAACACGCAGTATGGTTTACGTTCTGCTAGATCTTCAGCAGATGTGTTTACGATTATATCTCATAGGATTAGCGGATCTCTTGATGGAGGCTACCTGTCTAGAGCAATTGCTCTTGACATAGCAAAGGCCTTTGATAGAGTATGGCATAAAGGTTTACTTCACAAGATCTCCAGCTACGGTATAGCTGGAAATGTCTTCTCAATTATAAAATCATTTCTCTCTGATAGGTTCATAAGAGTAGTGGTTGATGGACTGAAATCAGAAACTCTGAGTATTAATGCTGGAGTTCCTCAGGGGTTCATCCTGGGCCCAACTCTCTTCCTGATTTATGGTGATGACACTACTATCTATGGTAGCACATCTAAGACCGTAAACGACCAAGTTATTTCTGATTCTCTCTCCTCTGATCTTGAGCAAGTGCTACAATGAGGAAAGAGGTGGCTGCTTACTTTTAATGTATCTAAAACCAAGCTTTTATCTTTACGCTCTGATCCCCATCTGAAATCAATTGAAATGAATGGATCTTGTCTTGGGGAGGCCTTATGTTTTGAGCTTCTGAGCTTGACCTTTACTCCTGATCTAAAATGGAAAACATACATTAAATTTGTTGCCAAGGCAGCTGGAAAAATGGTGGGATCTTTCTATCGATCCAGTAGATGTCTCACTGCTGATGCAATTCTCTATCTATATAAGAGCCAGGTACGTCCAATGATGGGGTATTGTTGCCACATCTGGGCAGGAGCTGCTAGAAAGGTCTTATCATCCCTTGATAGAGTTCAAAATAGACTTCGTAGCCTCATAGGGGATGTCCTTTTTTCTTCCCTGCAACCTCTTTCTCACATAAGAGATGTGGCGAGTTTGTCTCTGCTTTATCGTTATTTTCATCGTAAGTGCTCGGCTGGGCTCCAATCTATGGTCCCCTCCTCGCCAAACTTTCACAAGAAACACCCGTCTAGCAGAAAACACTATTAATAATTTCTTCCACTCTTTATCTGTGCCTAAACCTAAACGTAGATTCCATGAACAAAGCTTCTTTCTTAGAACCGCACGCCTGTGGAATTGTCTTCTGTTTTCCTACTTCCCAGCTGACTACAGTCTTCAAGTGTAACGTAAACTAGTTTTTGATGAACCGTTCCACTTAAGTTAACAAATTTACCGAATTCCCATTACTAATGATTACTATATTCTCTAAATTCTACTGTACACTCTTTAATCCTTATCCTCGAGTGGCCTCTTGGCCTTGATAAGTGGCGATGCATATGTAAAAAAAAAAAAAACTACCGACACCGGTAATAAAATTGCACCTTGCAGTCATGGACAAGCTATGTACCGGCAAAAGCCTCGGCATCAACAACAGAATTTGAAAAAGCTTGAGGTGATGCCATGGTCCTAATTATTCATAAGTTCTTCAATCTTCTTTTAAAAACTAGTAAAATTTCTTTCTAATTTCAAGAAAGCATTAATCGCTGTTTTTTTTTTTTTACAAAATGGATGACAAGTCCAAATCTAAAAACTATAAACCTATAAGTTTGTTGAGCCATTTTTTAATGAACACTACATGGCTATCATTGGAAACAGAATCACAAATGATATTTATTCATGTCTGTCCGACTCCCAACTTGGACGGGGAACAGTGGAACACATTTTTGCCCTTAGATAATTGATTGAAAAATAATCGAATTTAATAAACAATTACGCATCATTTTTATCGATTAGACAAATGCTTTCGATAGTATCAAATGGAACAAACTTTGTTTAATTTGGGACAAAACCCTTCTTTAAAAAAACACTGTATTAATCTTCTTAAATCACTTTACAACGGATCACAGCTTTTATAAAAACTGAATTTTAGTTTAGCCGCTCAGTAACCATCAGAAAGGGCGTCAAGCAAGAAGATATGCGTTCAGTAATTCTGTTTTGTGTTAGGTTTACTGCTGTTATTATTACGACAGAAGAGACTTGCCAAAGCGGTTTTTTCTATGGGTGGAAATATCCTCTCCAACCTATCCTATGCTGATGACACCGTTCTTATTAATGAATGTACACGTAAACTTCAAGTTTTTCTTAATGTGTTAGCAAAGAGTGCAAAGGAGATAGGATTAGAAATAAACCACATTTGGGCTGGTGCATCTGCTACTAGTCTCGCTCCGAGAAAAGGTTAAAAAAAAGAGTCGCCAATCTGATAGACCCTGGACTGGCATCTAAGCTTCAGCCTCTGTCCCATCGACGAAACGTTGCATCCCTCTGCCTGTTCTACAAGTATTTTAATGGTGAATGCTCTGACGAACTGCAGACACTTGTGCCCCCACGACGTAGACACCCTCGACAAACCCGACAGGCAGCTAAATCCCACCCCGCACAGTAGAGATCCCTAGATGTAAAAGATCTTTCTACTCCAGTAGTTTTTTCCTCAGAATCGCTAGACTCTGGAATTCAATTCCAGGTTCCTGCTTCCCTAACTGTACTGACATGCAGAAGCTCAAGGGCAACGTGAACCGACATGTTGCTGTTCAAATCCCAACATAGTGCCCCACTGCCCCTGATAGTAGCCCCCTACACCAAAGTGGCAACGAGCCTTGTTTGGGGTGAAAATGTAATTAAAAAAAAAACCTAAGGAAAACAGATTGTACGTTTACAGTTAAATCACAATTTAACATGACTATTCCCAGTAAACCCATCAAACAGGTCACTCAATTCATTTATTTAATGCATAAACTGACTTTCTGCAGTGATGACGAGACGACATTGAAACACAAAGTGGGTCTGGGTTGGGCGACTTTTCAAAAACACAGCACCATTCTAAAATCAAAAAAAGGTGCCGATAACTGTTTAAAGTTAAAGTTTATTTAATTAATGTTCTCCCATTAGTTTTATATGGACTTGATTGTATCACATGAACAAAACAACTAGCCAACCACGTTGTGTGATTTATTACAGGACATCGCCTGATCAAAAAATAAAAATATCCACCCTCCGTCAAACAACTTCCCTACCCCTTCTATTTTACAAAATCAAAAGTAAAAGACTTTAACTTTTTGGCAATGTCAAACGATCAACCACTGGCTTATAAACTTCATGCTCATGTTAGAAGGATAAAAGATACAGAGCAAAACCCAATAGAAGATTGAGAGAAAATGATTTTGATTGGACATCTCTCAACAGTTAAGCGTACGGCTCGGTGAAACGTATTCGTTCGGACGATGAAACTGCATATACTAGTAAAGACTGTGAACTTCTATTAATGAACCATCGTAGTAAATACGAGAAATCAGTGTATTATCCCTCTTTTCAAAATGGCACCGCTGAAAGAGCACGGCTGACTCTTTTCGAGATGTCAAGATGTCTACTTATCGAATCGAAATTAGCCAAAAATTTATGGACATACGATTTAATGGCGGTGGCATATATCAGAAATAAATCGTTCAATAAGAGATTAGGCAAAACCCCGTATGAAACGTTTGGTGGTGTTAAACCCAAATTGAACCGAATGCATATCTATATATCTATAAAAGTGAAAGTGTATGTCTGTGTGGCTTTGTGTGTGTGTGTCTGCCTGTTATCTGTGTGTCTGTGTGTGTGTCTGTGTACATTTTCCTTCGCAATAACTCTGTTAATTTTAAGTCTACAGACTCGAAATTTTGATATACAGGGTACTGAGATTTGGGAAAATCGATGTGATTGGTTTTCGGCCAGAAATTTGGCTGTTAAGTGGTCAAAGTTCAACGATTTGACCTTTGAGAACTCTACCAAACTCCTCCGAAAATTTTAAGTCTAAACACTTGAAATTTTAGACATAGGTCTGTTGGACATAGATCTAATTTAATAACTCGATTTCAGCCCAAAACAATACATTTCAAGGGGTCATAATAGGGGTCAAAATTTAAAAAATTGACCGGGTTTGGGGGGGTTGGGGGTTGGGGGGGTCAGCATACACCTCCAACCACCCGGGCAACGCCGGGCTGAAATGCTAGTATTTGGTTAAAACTGCTTCGCATTCATAGAAAAGACACGTAAACTAAATATTAACAGCGAAAAAGGTATTTTCATAGGTTATGATAAAAGAATCCCGGTTTACTTAATATATTTTCCAGACCGAAACGCCATGAAAAAAAGGTAATTGTGTAATATTTAACTTAAAAAATGAAGACTAAGTGAATGAAAAACGCGAGCAAATATCACCTAGTGTTATTATCGATCATAACGAAAATTTTGAAATTACGAAAAATGCAGTAAATCTACTGTCGTAAACATTAACCCGACACGTCGATACGGAATTGAAAAAGGCCATATTTCCTTAAAATTGAAAAGCTACAAGACTACGCAATAGACTACTGTTATTTGTTGAAAAGCGCACCAGAAAGTTATAGTGAGGCGATTAATTCAGAAAACCACCAAGAATGGAAAAAAGGTTATGAAATTCGAATTGGAAGCTTTATCTGAAAATTATACATATGAAACGTACCGCAACCAGAGGATAAGAATACAATTTCTTTTCGCTGGGTTTTTTACAAAAACAAATCACGGTCTCTGGTAGTGAAAACTTTAAAGCAAGATTTGTTTTCCCCCAATTTCTGGGGTCGAATATTTTGCTGTCTTCTCACCAACGACAGATTTAACAACAATTACAATTTTATTGCAACTTGCCGCTCAATACAATTTTAAAATACACCGAATCGATGTAGAAATGTTTGTTTAAAGGTTTCGATTGACTGTGAGATTTATATTTAATCCCCCCCCCCCAGGCATTTAAAACGAAAAATAAAGATTTTGTATGGCAACTGAACAAGTCAATGTACGGTTTAAAACAAACGGCTTACAATTGGAATCTAACAGTCCATAATTATTTAGTAGAACAAAGATTTAGTCAGTGTCTCGTAGTCACGTGCATGTACACCAAACATATAGGTAGTACATTGTTGATTTTGGTTTTTGTGTTGACGACATATCAATCGTCTCAAATTGTGACAATACTTTAAAAGATGTTAAAAGTAAATTAAATAAAACAAAAATAAAGTGGTCGATCTTGGACAGTTGTTATGGTTCCTTTGTATGAAGTTTACTTGTGAAAATTACACTATAGCAATGACCCAATAACGGTACATTGACAAAATCCTGCTGGAGTTCGGAATGGAAGGTTCTAAACTAGGTATAACTCCCGTTGAGATTGATATAAATAAAAATACAAAGACCGAAACTAAATTAATAAACGATCGATTATACAGAGAAATTATTGGAAGTCTAATATATCTATATAACCCTTCATCTCTCCTACTGAGAGGGACAACAAGATAACATACAAAATAATAAAACAGTTTTCTCTCATGATTTGTGTGTTAACATAATATTGATTCAATTGTTAATGATGTCCATCATGAGAGTAAATCTTTAAAAATTATAATCACTCCCTCCACATACACACACGCACACACACACAGACACACACACACACACACACACACACACACACACACACACACACACACACACACACACACACACACAGGGTGAATAAGAACTTTAGAAATTTAAATCATAAGTCTGCACCAAAAGCTAAAAATTTTCAAATCAACATAAAAATGATTTTCACAAAATGGTAAAAAAAAACAAAAAAAAAACTAAAGCTGTAAGTTCTGCACTTTTCACAATTATTAATTTATTTGCTATTTAATATTTCAAGTTAAATTTAATATTGGTAAAAAAAAAAAAATGAAAACAAATTACAAATGTTGCATTTAAGAAAATCTAATATATGTAAGCCTAATATATGTGACACTGTAACAAATCTATCTCCAAACTTATCAAAATCGATAATTAAGGACTTCACTCGTGTAAAACAAGCCCTTCGTTATCTAAAATGAACCGAGGCACAATCTGTAGTATCTAAAAGTCGATATATCACCAGAATTTAGCAGGATTTTCAGATTCAGATTGGGTTAACTTCGAGGATCGAAAAAGTATAATGGGATACTGTTTTAGACTGTCAAAGTCTGGACTTATGATCTCCTGGAAAACTAAAAAAACAAATTCTTGCCCTTTCTACATGTGAGGCAGATTTTGCTGCACATATGCACCCAGTACAGGAGACATGTTTTGTACGCACCTTTCAAAGTCTATTTTACAACCAGATCTAAGTAAAAAAACAAAACAATAGTAATTCATTGTGACAACAAGAATAGTATCTTATTAGCAAATAACTCTATGATTCATCAAAGGTCGAAGCATATTGATATCAAATATTATTTCATAAGAAATTAAATCAGTAAAAAAATATATATATATTCACTTTTTTTTCCTTTCTTATTTTTGGAATTTATCTTTATTCTCATTGGTCAAAAAATATCAACATATTGGTATAATGTGCGTAAAAAGAAGCCATTTTTAATCACTCACTAGGTCATTAAGGGCAGAAACAACAGTAAATACATTAAAACTCTCGCGTGAAATAAGCGATAGCCAGTCAATCTCAATAACGCTCAAAGACTTTAAACAGATTTTAAACCATTTACAACTTTTATAACGTAAAAAGACAAACCCATAACTTTCAGTGAATTTAAAGTGGCATTACCAAGTTACTAAGAGACGAATCGGATGCTTGTAGGCAATAATAACTCTAACAATATCATGAAATTAAAAAATGCTTTTTTCCATAGATTAGCATTTTGTATAAAAGTAGCACCTTCATTTTTCCAACAGGTAATCGATACGTTGTTAAGCGGTTTGGATTTCGCAATAGGCTATCTGGACGATATTCTTATGCGTAGTCAAAATGTTGAAAAACATGGAGATCATGTATTTCAAGCGTTTGGCAGAATAAAAGAATACGGCTTCACATTGAAGGAAGTAAAATGAGTTTTTTTTTTTTTAACGAATTAAATACCTGGGTTATAGTTAAGGACGTGAGGAAACACGATCTGGAGAGATCCACATAAAAGACATGCCAACACCTCATGTAACTACATTGCAGAGTTTTTTAGGGCTCGCAAACTATTATCAAACGTTCATTAAGAATATGCCTGAATTGTGTGTGCCATAGAATGTACTATAAAAAATGACAAAAAACGGGACTGGATACCTGAGTGTTAGGCAGCGTTTAAGAAATTAAAAGATGTATTAACATCAGATTTAGCCCTGACTCATTTCAATCCGGAAAAAGAGATTATTGTCGCAACTGACTCAAGTTCTTATGGGATTGGGGTGTGCATTCTACACAAGATGCCTAATGGGTCCACTAAGCCGATCGTCCATGCGTCAAGAACTTTACTTCCAGCCGAGAAGAATTACTCCCAAATCGAAAAGGAAGCACTGGGGATCATATTCAGGGTTATAAAATTCCACCAACTTTTACACGGTTGTAAATTTAAATTACACACTGAACATGTGCCGCTTATAGCCATCTTTGGCTCCAAAAAAGTCTGCCAACTTACACAGCCAACAGACTGCAAAGATGGGGGGGCATTCTACTGAATTACGACTTCAGTATGTGAGTTTCTTACATCTGCGAAGTTAAGCTACGCAGACGGATTGTCGCGATTAATCCCGAAATCAAGGGAACCGCTGAAAGACACAGTAATAGCGTCACTACAAAGTGAAAAGGACTATACACAAATAATATGTAATATGATCAAGGACTACCAGTCACTTTGGAAGATATAATAAGGGAGGCTGAAGAAGATAGTTTCATCAAAGAAATGAAACAAAAAATTAAATCGGATGACTCGGCGGTGGAAGCTTATTCTATGTGCAATGAGGTACTGTGGTACCGAGAAAGAGTAATAATCCCAGCTACACTACAAAAGAAAATTCTAAAAAATTTGTATGCAGGGCACCCTGGGGCTACGCGAATGAAGAGCCCCATGAGGTCCTACGTTTACTGGAAAAGTATGGAAAATAATATAGAAGGCACGGTAAAGTCGTGTAAGGCATGCGCATTGGCTGCAAAAGTGTCCCCAATACAATTTAGCCCGTAGCCTAATACGGACCACCCATAGCAAAGAATAAACGTAGATTACGCAGGCCCACTGGATGGAAACTACTATTTAATAGTGGTAGACATTTTTTGATGCAAGAGTTCAACGACGAATTTTAAAATCTAGTGTCAGACAATGGCACACAATTCACTTCAGCAGATTTTAAAAGCTTCTGCGAGGATTTCCAGGTTAACCACATAACGACGCCAACCTATCATCCCCGATCGAACCGTCAGGCAGAGAGGTTTGTAGACACGCTGAAAAGAGCCCTGAACAAGGCCAAAGGAACGCCCTCAGAAAAGGTGCTACAGCAGTTTTTGCAAGTTTAGCGAATTGTGCCAAATGAAAGCACTCCATCGAAGATGTCGCCAGCACAGTTAATGTTTCCGAGGAAAATTAGGCCGGTCTTTGAGAAACTTTTGCCAAAACAGGCGAAACCGCCAAATATTATAGTTTCTAAAAATAGGTATTTATCTGGTGAAAAGGTATTTTTCCAGATACACAAAAATAATATCACGATGTGGGAACGAGGAAAGATCCAGAAAAGGATCGGTCGGATAGTCTACATTATCGAAGGTCCAAGATTTACGCACAAGAAACATTTAAACCAAATTTGAAAACGTATCACAGATGACGAAAGACAACCTCCTGCTGAACAAGAAGAGGCAACGGACTGGATATATTCGACTTGGTAACACCACAAGCAGCCGGACAACGCCGGTTCTCCAGAAAAAGGAAAATGACCGACCCGATAGAGATCAACCCCAGGAAAAAAGCTATACAATCATCCCGGGGGAATAAAAAGCTCGGGAGGGAGGATGTTGTGGGGTACAAATCACCCATATTTGAGTACTAAGTGGAATCAACCAGTCCTATGAATAACACTGGTTTCAGAGACTAAAGAGGGACATTCATACCATGTTTAACCGCATGCTACGAACACGTTCCTCTCATACCACTTTAGTGGCTCCTGTATTCTTTATGATAAATACATATTATATTTTATACACTTTACACAACTTGTGGGTTTTTTAATTTTTGACCCCTAGCACGGATTTACAAAAGTATTAAAACGAAATTAAAATTTACATTCATTTTATATAAATATATTCGTGTGTAATTAACGTTCTAAAAAAATGTTTTAGACGGAGGTATGGGGAAAAGGGAAGGGGAAAGGAAGAAAGAGAAATGTGGTCAAACCGTCGAAGCAGGGAAGTATTGGTTTCATTTTAAATTAACGGTTGCTTATTGGTTTTTGCTTTGATTTGATGTAGGGGAGCCTGGGGCAAAACGAGATACTTAAGGGAAAAAGAACTGTCGAGTCAAAGGTAGCATTGACATATAAACCATATTCTGTGTACTGAACATTCAAAGTATTGGAAAATAATGCCACAACAAAAAAAATTGAGAAATTATTTTCAAAAGAAATACAGATGATTTATTCAGCTAAGTGTATTGTCCCATTTTGCCCCATGTTTGGGGCAAAACGAGGCGGTTCTTGGTCTGAATAAGCAAGTCTTCACAGAGCTCACAAATGAAGATTTGGGTCTTGTTGCATTCGTCTAGACCTGCGCAGCCGTAGTGTGCCCATTTCCTACTGTCCCCTTGACAGGGTACCCAGCTTTCTGCACTCCAAGAATACAGTTCGTCACAGATCAAAATAGATAAATTTTGAATACTTGCCCCTTTTTGATATTACAGAAATAAAGGCAGGAAAGTCAGGGGGGAAAAAAGAAAAAAGAAAAGAAACACTATCTTATCTAAGACGGCTGGAGAATAAGAGCAAAGATGAAGATGAAGACAAAAATATATAAGAAATATATAAATAATATAAATAACAATAATAACACATGTTAGAAGGCCGGAGAGTACGGCGACCGAAATATTGAGGACATGAAGAATAATAAGATGGTGGCAAAAGTGTGAAACATGCAAATAATAACAAAACTATCTCATCTCAGAACAGAGCGACGACAACATTGAAGACATAACAAAGATGAAGATGAGGGCAACATTTGGAAACATGTCAAAAAAATGTAAATACTAAACAAACGTCATTTCCGAAATACAAAACTTAAATCAAAAGGTAAAAGAAGAAAAAAGAAGGAAAAAAGAAGAAAAATGGCGATAAATGATATACGGGGCTGAATAAAACAATGGTAGACGTTGTCGGCAAGGCGTTACCACGTGATCTCTTGATCAGACTCCTCACGAAAGAGCTCTCTCTCTCTCTCTCTCTCTCTCTCTCTCTCTCTCTCTCTCTCTCTCTCTCTCTGTTTCAGTTATCTGTGGTGTCTTGTTTTACCCCGCTATCTCATTTTGCCCCAGGTTCCCCTAATATTATATCTATATCGTTGTTGATTCCCTATTTTAAGTCTTTATGGTTGTTTTTTTTCTTTTCTGGTGGCGACTTCATTATGTATCTATTATATCCATAATCTCTATTTCTTAATTTTTTTTATCACCTCATTTGTTACTCGGTTTTAATTATTAAATTATTTGTCTATTGAATTCAAAATAAAATATATATATTAGGTTGATTTTTCACTTTTCTTAAAATATTAAATCCACTCACTAAATTAAACTTGTGTATGGACCTATTAATACTCGTACAAAAAATTAGATCGAATACTTCAACTCTTTTTTGAGCGTTTGATATCAAATATCGTACGCAAAAATATACTGAAAATTCCTCGTTTTTGCAAAACGTAGCTTAAATATAAGTGTGAAAACCAATAATTTTTGTGTTTAAAATTAGAGAATGTCCTTTTATTTTAATAAAAAAGATATTAATTATAGAAATTATAAGAAATCTTTAAATTGAAAATGTATCTCCTCTATTTTCTGTATTTGCTTATAGAATCAGTGGTAATATTTGAATACCTAAAATTTTGAGGGTTTTTTTGGTTACAATTAAAACTATAACAAACAATGAAGGATAAACACAACACGCTTGTAATAGAGCTTAATATATAGAGTCAAATTTCTCCATATAAAAGATCTTCGACAAAAATGCTGGTCTAAATTTCTGACGCAAAACATTGGCTGTAACTTTGCCTTGCTTCAAAATCCCATTTGTTGCAGTTTCTGAGGCTTCTGTTGTAAAGTTGACTGCTCGTTCCACGCCTTGAGGCTGTAGGGAAACACTGGAAAGTTCATATTCAGAAAAGTCTTCCATCATCCGTGCTTCAAAAATGCCACATAATGTTAAATCTATTGGGTTCAATGTTTGGCGTTCAAATTAATAGTTGGTTTTCTTTTACACTATTTTCTGATCGACTTCCCACTCCTGAAAGAATATAAAAATAAAATCAATTAATTGAGTTATTTAAAAATTCAAAGCTGTACTGCTTTAACAATCATGGAGAAATTAGATAAACTCTTTCAACATGATTCTATAAATTGGAATAAATTATTAAGTCAGTCATATATGAATCAAGACTTACTTACGTTCTTTTAAAAGCTTGTTTTCTGTTTTCGACTTCCGCAGATTTAACGATGAAATATAGGTTTTCAGGCAGTAAACAAACGGTATTACGTTGTATATTTCTTAATGCGATCTGTTGGATTTTATGAGGCTGCTGCTTAATCCTCTGGATCATATTAAAATGTTCAATTGCTGACTGTGGAATTTATTATTTCTTTTAGTATTAAGCCAACAACCCTAACCCTAACCCTAACTCTAAACCAACAAGTGGGATACACATTTACAATAAAATGTATTAAATTATGCAGTGTTATTGTGAGCCCTTGTTGGTATGCACCCCGGGTTGATAAATACATGAGTCTGATGGACAAAGAGAACTATTGGTCTTAGTTTAAAGGAACAATTTTCACGGTGGCATATCTGGAGTCAACTTCACCATTAGAAAAAAAAACTACCCTGTATTCATACAAAGGTTTTTGACTCCAAATAACTACTAAAAGTAAAAAATGATACTTGGGGTAGATTATAACAATCATTTGAGTATAATTTCCAGGAAATGTTGTAGGATGTTTTGTGCAACAATCCATGTTTATAAAAAACAGTCATGAAAGATTGTTTATTATGGTTCAAAAGAGCAACCAATTGCGTGAAGATTTACAACCTGTATTTGTATGAGTGTTGTCAACAAGGATAGCCTTTGTAGTATCGTTATTGTTGAAGTTGAATTTATATGAAGCATCTACTACTTGCTCCATAATCAGGTAAGAAGTCTATGTGTCAAATAGTGACTTTCATATGGCGCCTCTTTTGTAAAGGTTAAACGACATTCTGTTCCTTTAGTTTTTTCATACCTTTCTCTCCATTTACCGCCACAATTTCCTTACACTGCTATATATACTTGTCCATTCTCCCATCAATGCCATAACACATTAGATTTTTCACATTTTCATCATGCATTGTTGAGCAGTTGTTTTCACTTCAGTTTTTGTACTATCAACTTTACATTTATCAATAACTACCATGAGTGCCCGGCGTTGCCCGGGTGTTTGGAAGTGTATGCTGAACAAAAAAAAAGTCACATTTTTAAACTTTGACCCCTATTATGACCCCTTAACATTTATTGTTTTGGGCTCAAATCAAGTTATTAAGTTAGATCCATGTCCAAGAAACATATATTTAAAATTTCAAGTGTTTAGACCCAAAATGGTAGAATGAGTTTGGTAGAGTTCTTAAAGGTTAAATCGTTGAACTTTGACCCCTTAACAGCAAAATTTCTGGCCGAAAACCGATTACATAGATTTTCCCAAATCTCAGTACCCTGTATATCAAATTTCGAGCCTGTAGACTTGAGATTGACAGAGTTATTGCGTAGGGAAATGTACACAGACAGACATACATGGAGACACAGCTACACAGACACCTTCACTTTTATAGATATATATATATAGATATAGATAATATTACTCATATTAATAGTGGGTATAAAAAGGCCCATAGCCTTCAAATTCAGCTGCAAGACATTGGCAAGGCTGGCTGCAATATTAAAAGATACATCTCCCTTAACTAACTCGAGAGCAAATCTTGTAAATTTAATAAGGTTATAAGAACCTTTTGATGGATCCTTTGGCTGTAAATATTCTTCTGCTGATTCTGCACTTGAGGATGAAGATGAGCAGAAGAGGGAAAAGATCATCCTGGGAATTTGATGCTGAAGTTGTTGGTGATGAATGCATTTTTTTCCGAGCCCCGTTCCATCCTTTTTACTTTTTTTTGTATGGAACTTTAACTACTGGACCAAGTTGAAAAGTGCCCTTGGGACCTATTTTGCACCTCTGACTATTTAGGCATTTTCGCTCCTTAATTGATACATGGAAATCAAATTTTATTTATATTGAAAAATACATCTTAATGGATTAACAAAAAATGAATTTGCATGGAAAATTATGTGGAAAAACGGATTATATATTTAAATAATGTTTAAATATAGACATTTGTTTTGATATAAGGTTATCTCACAAAGACATTGGGAAAACAGAAATAAAAAAAATAACTTACTTCCTGTTGAAGAGAACACGTGCAAATAACGTGCCACATCAGGCAATTTTCTTTATTACATTTTACACGATAGTAGTTACAACTGAAAACTTGGAGTTTGCAAGAACAGGATGAAATGTCAAATAATGCTTCCAGTTTTCTATCCAGAATTTCTTTTAGGAGGCAGGGAAAGATTTTCTAATAATTTGTTTGGAATAGTCATTTCATTTAATAGAGGTAAATGACTTCCTTTGCTGTTAATTTTGAAATAGCCAAATTTAAAGGTGAGGATTAATGGCCTAACGTTCACAAGAAACATGAGTTGGAACAATTACATCGAGGGCATTGCCAGGGCCGCTGCAAGGAAGGTGGGCTCTCTCTACCGTGCGAGAAAACTTCTAACACCCGAAAGTATCCTGTACCTCTATAAGGCCACTATTCGCCCATGTATGGAGTATTGCTGTCATATTTGGGCCGGTGCATCGGCTACTAGTCTATCGCTCCTTGATAGGGTTCAAAAGAGAGTCGCAGATCTGATAGGCCCAAAACTGGCATCTAAACTTCAGCCTCTGTCCCATCGTCGAAACGTTGCATCTCTCTGCCTGTTCTACAAGTATTATAATGGTGAATGCTCTGAAAAACTGCAAGCACTTGTGCCCCCACGACGTGAACACCCTCGACAGACCCAACAGGCAGCTAAATTCCACCCCCACACTGTAGAGATCCCTAGATGTAAAAGATCTTTCTACTCCAGTAGTTTATTCCCCAGAACTGCTAGACTTTGGAATTCCATTCTAGGTCACTGCTTCCCCAACTGTACTGACATGCATAATTTCAAGTGCAACGTGAACCAACATCTCGCTGCCCTAATCCCTACATAGTACCCCAGTAGATGTGTCCCCTGATAGAAGCCCCCTACACTAAAGTGGCAATGTGCCTTGTTTGGGGTGAAATTGTAAAAAAAAAAAAATTTTATTAAATAATAATTATATTGAATAATTTGTCGGTAAATTGAGGGCTCCGTTTTATTTCACGGGACAGTAAACCTGGAAATTTCAATACATTTTTACCGCGAGTGGAAATTGCAAATTTTCTGGCCAATCTGAATTAAATACCTGCATATATATATATATATATATATATATATATATATATATATATATATATATATATATATATATATATATATATTTATATATATATATATATTTATATATATATATATATATTTATATATATATATATATATATATATATATAACTACTTAATTTACTCATATAAAATTAATATACGAAGGAATTGAATTATGCGTAAACTTTAAGTATTTACTCCAAAAGTGCACAATACGTAGGTAGAGCTAGTTAGTAATTAATAACAACGATAAACAACCACAGAATTCGCGCATAAGCCTGAGGAGTCCTAGAGTGGATGAAACGCCGAATATTCAGTGTAGCTTAATCGACATATATATTTTATCAATTACTATATATATCTATATATATATATATGTTTATATATATATATATATATATATATATATATATATATATATATATATATATATATATATAGCTGAATGTCTGTTCGTGTATGTGTGTGTGTGTGTGTGTGTCTGGTCACGAATAGGCTCCTATATGGTTGACTATTTAAAAAAAAACTGATTACATTTAATGATAGAATATATATCGAGACACAGGAATGGGTATGTTTGATATGGCAGAACGGTGGTTCATTAAAATTGTGGGGTCTGCGTTCGCGCTTAATCCACAAAGTATGGCAATAAAAAATTTACAAATTTAAAAAAAAAAACGTTTACAAGTGTTTTTGATATAGATGTACATAAGAATACGTTGATAAGTATGTTTTAACTTAAATAGGGATGGTATAATAAAATTGTGGGGTCTGCGTTCGCACCTTGTCTCCATAGAATGGAAATAGGCACAAACTTTAATAAAGACGTTTCATATCTATCCGTGTAAGTATACTTTGATAATTATGTTTCAGTTTGAAGAAATATGGTATAATAAAATTATTGGGTGTTCGTTCGCGCCTGACCTCCATAGAATGTAAATATGTCACAAAGTTTAACAAGGTTTTTTTATATAGATCCACAGAATATTGTGATAAGTGTTTCAGTGTGAACAGGTATGGTATAATAAATTATGGGGTTTATCTATTTTATTTTTAC
This sequence comes from Euprymna scolopes, assembly GCF_053919585.1. Lineage (NCBI taxonomy): Eukaryota > Metazoa > Mollusca > Cephalopoda > Sepiida > Sepiolidae > Euprymna > Euprymna scolopes. The sequence goes on from NC_136511.1 coordinate 63,077,986, forward strand.
TTTCATCATATTTTGCTTTGGTTTTGATACCCCCCAAATTCGAAGCCATCTCTTTCCAACCCTTCCTTTTCATAACCTTTAATAAATCAGAATCCATTTTCTGTAGGCTGTTTTTGAACCCAGTCAACGTTTCAGAGTCTATAACGAACGAACTAACACATACACACACAGACAAAGATAAAGATAATGTACTGAAAGCAGATGCAAAAAATTTTATAAATTCGAGAAATAGATACATGGAACTTTTTTGTAGATACACGAAATAATAATGTATAAATTGAGAGAGAAGTATATATATATATATATATATATATATATATATATATATATATATATATATATAAAGAGAGAGGGAGAGAGAGAGAGAGAGAGAGAGAGAGAGAGAGAGATTAAGAATGAGAGAGCAAGTCTTTTTTCCATCGCCTCGGAGAACAAATTGCAAAGAACTGAATTGGAAGGGAAAGAGGAATAGGGGGAGAAACGAAGTGTAAAATGAAGCGCCGAGAACGTTCAAGTGTCGGCGTCCGCTGCGCTGATTGGCTGTTCTTTCGTTGAAAATAGTGGGAGGGTGAAGGTAGTTGTTAGATCGGGCGGGTAATGTGTTCTTTTTTCAATCTATGGGTCAACCGGTACTTCCGAAACCGACATACCACCGAAGGCTCTGGCTTCCCCAAAGAAAGACTCAGTAAAGGCATTTTTTGCTTGATTTACTTGCTACTTCATTTAATAAAAAAAAATAATGGCGCCCAAGTAAACACGGCCTCGGCTTCTTGTGATTTCGGCCGCCATTTTGGAAATTTGCTTTCGTCTTCTTTTTTATCTCTCATTTTTTTTCCTCTCTCTTTACTGTTTTTAAATAAAGTTGCCATTGTTTCATATGTTTATTCTTCAAAATTAGCATTTTCTTTTCATTTTTGTTTCTGTTTTAATTTTAGGTTTTTATTCTCTGTCTTTATTTCTATATTTTTGTTTTCCGTTTCGCATTTCTTGTTTTTATTTCTGTTTTTTTTTTCTACCTAGTTGTATTTTTATTACTTTAGGCATTCTCCATTTCATTTTTTTCTTTTCTTCGTCTTACCTTTTCTACGTAAGTTGTTTTTGTCTTTTTTTAAGTTTAGGAAGCCATTTTGTAATTCTATTTTTAATGCCTACTTTAATTTTTATATTCTTTTCTTTCTTTCTTTTTTTTCTCCTTTCTTCCTCAACTGTCATTCTAATGTTTTTTTTGTGTTTATTTTTTTAAATGCTTTCATTTATTTTTATGAGTTAATACTATGTATTTTTTACTGAAGAGCTCATCCTCGATTATTCTTAAGAGTAATATATATATATATATATATATATATATATATACACACACACATATACATATATATATATATATATATATATGCATATATATATGTATATATATATATATATGTATATGTGTGTATATATATATATTATGTATATATATATATATATATATTACACATATATATATATTACATATATATATATTACATATTACACACATATATATTACACACACACACACACACACATATATATATATATACATACATATATATATATATATTATACACACACGTCCATATAAATATTACACACACATATATATATATATTACACACACACATATATATATTACACACACACACATATATTGCACACACACATATATTACACACACATATATATATATATATTACACACACACATATATGTATTACACACACACACACACATATATATATATATATATATGTATATATATATATGTATATGTGTGTGTATATATATATATATATATATTATGCATATATATATATATATTACACATATATATATATATTACATATATATATTACATATTACACACATATATATTACACACACACACACACATATATATATACATACATATATATATATTATACACACACGTCCATATAAATATTACACACACATATATATATATTACACACACACATATATATATTACACACACACACACACATATATTGCACACACACATATATTACACACACACACATATATATATATATATTACACACACACATATATGTATTACACACACACACACACACACATATATATATATATATATATATATATATATATATATGAGAGAGAGAGAGAAAGAAAAAGAGAAAAGAAATTAGAACTTAAGGTAAGAATTTATTAAATTTCTTGTTTAACTGAATACTCAAAAAAAACATTTTCCAAATCCTTATCATGCGAAGTTTCACAGAATGATATTCTTGCTATTCTTCTGCGAATTATAAGTGTAGCAAGGCTATAATTTGCTGGTTAAGCCATTAAGTCCATCTGAAATTTATTGTAGTCATGAATTGCAAAAATGTATATGTCCTTTAACACAGTTTTAATTTCTTTTCTCCTATAATAAGCTCTATTCTCTATTGTGTGTGTGTTGAGCTTTCTTATTTCGTTGGGATAAATATATCAATATATAAACAATGGCACTTATATTAGATTTAATGTTTACCCTTTCTTGTATCAGATAAACTCTTCTTTCCTTTTCCCTTCATTATATATATATATATATATATATATATATATATATATATATATATATATATATATATATATATATATGAAGCTGAACGTCTGTGTGTGTACCTGGTCACGAATAGGCTCCTATATGGTTGACTATTTAAAAAAAAATACTGATTACATATAATGATAGAAGATGTATCGAGGATCAGGAATGGGTATGTTTGATCTGGCAGAACGGCGGTTCATTAAAATTGTGGGGTCTGCGTTCGCACCTGGCTCCCAAAATATGGAAGTAAAAAATGAAAAAAAAAGTTTGCAAGTGTTTTTGATATAGATGTACATAAGAATACTTTGATAAGTATGTTTCAACTTAAGTAGGGATGGTATAATAAAATTGTGGGGTCTGCGTTCGCGCATGGCTTCCATAGAATGGAAATAGGCACAAACTTTAACAAAGACTTTTCATATCTATTTGCGTAAGTATACTTGATAATTATGTTTCAGTTGGAAGAAATATGGTATAATAAATAGAATGGAAATATGTCACAAAGTTTAACAAGATTTTTTTAAAAGGGGTGAGGGTCCACAATAACACCTTAACTTTAATCTTAATTCATGTTAGCTTTTATTTATTTTTTGAGTTGAATCATATTGTGTCGAATAAATTCACCTCATAAATTCACGTTCTTATTAAAGTGAAATCCAAACAAAAAAAGTCGGAATTTTAAACAATTTTAGACAAAAATTTTGCATAACTCTGTTTTTTCCTTTTTCACTTCCACGTGGCACTCTTTTGAAGATAGATAAATAGATAAATAATAAAAAAAACAAGAACGTTACTTGTTATCGCGTCAAAAGAAGGAAAAAATCCTGCTCACGCGATTATGTGTCTTTTTTAAAACATTTACATAACCTTTTTATTTTTATTTATATATCTGTTTAAGGTTTTATGTCAGGGTACTAGAAGGAATTCAGTTGATTACAACCTTTTCTGTGTGTTCTTTACATTACAATAGTACAACCCTGAATCCGACGGCGCAATACTACACCGTTCAATACTGTAAAACTTGAAGAGGGCGTCATTTTCTTCTTATTCATATTTATATCGATTCTTTGCTTTAGAAAACTTAAGTAATTACGTGTTTACTTTTTTAATATCCCATTTTGCTGTTTTTGATTATTTACTCAAGTAAGTAAAAGCTTCATTATTTTTCAAAACTGTTTTTTTTCTTTGTTTTTCGATATTTCGTCGATATTATTTAGTAAGAGAATTTAGCAGACACCCCAAAAAATTACTATCCGAAAAAATAAGTATACAAGAAATAAATGTTTCCATAGTCAATAAAAGTTCAGTTCATGTTTTTTTTTGTTTTGTTTTGACATAGTTTTTAATGCCCTTTACTTGAACCGAAATTAAAAACGAAATTTGAGGCGATAACTACTTAAATGAATTTTTATATAAACTACACATCCCATAATCGAATATTCCTCAAGCACAAAATAACGGAAAACATTAACATATATTTATAAATATCCCTTACGTTGACGGAACTCTCTTAAATTGGTAACACAGAATGCTCAAGTGCGCCTCCTTCAAATTGAAAACGGAGCTCTCCATTTCAAAGTCGCTGCCATTTTGATTTTTTTTAAACCGGTTCGTGAATTAAAAAAAAATGTTTTTTTACAAACTACTTCAAAATACAAACCAATGAACTTTTCTACCATAGAAGTAACTTTTATTGACTATGGTAACATTTATTTCTTGTATATTTATATTATTATATATATATATATATAACATTTTCTCTTTGTAAAAAAAAAACATAATTTTGTTGGTCACTCTTGGCTACGAATGGAAACAAAGTTGATGCATAAAATATTTTAGTGAGATGATGATGATGATGATTATTGTTTTTAGTTATGGTGGAACCATGATTTAACAGTTTTTGTCTGTTTTTTTTTTTTTTTTGCAAGTAAGGGGATACTATTTGGGACCATGCCTAGGAAAGATTAAAAGATGTTGATATACGTTACATCAAACTTCTGCATATCAATACAATAATTTTAGAATTTTCAGGCAGCAGGGATGGAATTGCAAAGTTTAGCTGCTCGAGGGAAGAAACTATTACAATAGCAAGCTTTCTGGCATTAGGAAATCTACAGTGAAAGGGTGTGATTTTGTTGCTAAACAGATTTGTCGGGGATATGTAGGTCGAGGAGGCACAAGTGCAACGAGGTCATCAGGGCTCATCCCATTAAAATATTTATAAAACAGGCATAAGGAGGCAACATTGCGGTGATGGGGTCAAAAGTTAGAGCTTAATTAAAAAAAGTGAGACCTATTAAATTGAAGACTCGTTTTTGAATTCTATTCAAGAGAGAGAGAGAGAGGGCGAGAGAGCGAGAGAGAGAGAGAGGGATTAGGGGTACATACACAACCCCATATGGCACGGATTATGAATTTTTCAATTAAATCAAAACTATAATAAATGTTATTGCAATCCAAAGAGTCGTGTATGTTTATTTTTGTAAGTTGATATCTATCTGTCTTTCTTTTTTTTCGTATTTCATTCTTGTATTTAATCATGTCTTTCTTTCTTGTCAGGCTGCATGTTTGAAGTTCTTTGTTGTCTTTCGTTTGTAAAAATACGATAGTCTTTCCGAAAGTAAGGCTTGCTGCTTTTTAGCTCGAAAACTAAAACATTGAAGAGCTCCGAAAGCGGCACTATCAAAACCATTAAATCGCATAATCTTTTCAGCTCCAGAATTTTTTTCTACATGATCATCGCTAGTTTTCTTAGCCTGTTTTGACTTGACCGCAAAAATCCGAAGTCTGCTTTATCACTCATATGTTCGTCGCCATTTTGAAATTGACGGATCCTTGCATAAGTGTGCTGATATCAATTGCACCGGCTTTGTAAACGTTCAACAAGCTCCGGTTAATGTTTATTGCTTCAATTTGTTCCACATGGAGGAATTCAATAACGCATCTCTGCTTCTGACGCACGTCTTTTACACTGGTTACTTTTTATAGTCTCACGCCGTTAATGTCTACAAGAGATGAAGCTTTCATTTCATTAATGCATAAATTAAGTCCTTATAAAAACGCAATTTACAATCCCACTAATATATTTAGGGGGAATAAAGAAATTATATGTAGTACTAGCATTTCAGCCCGGCGTTTGGAGGTGTATGTTGAGCAAAAAAAAAAAAGGTCAATATTTTTTAAACTTTGGCCCCTATTATGACCACTTAACATTTATTCTTTTGGACTCAAATTAAGTTATTAAGTTAGATCCATGTTCAAGGAACCTATATCTAAAATTTTAAGTGTTTAGACCCAAAATGTGCGGAGGAGTTTGGTAGAGTTCTCAAAAGAAAATCGTTGAACTTTGACCCCTTAATAGCGAAATTTCTGGCCGAAAACCGACCACATCGATTTTCCCAAATCACAGTACCCTGTATATCAAAATTTCGAGTCTGTAGACTTAAAATTGATAAAGTTATTGTGTAGGGAAATGTACACACACAGACACACACACACACACAGACACGTTCACTTTTATAGATAGATAGATAGATAGATAGATTAAACAAAAATATATACGTATACATAAATATATATGGAAACAATTATTTGTTTGCTATAAACTTTCTACGCAAATATTATGCAAGTATAAATCAAGTAGAATATCTGCATGAATATAATTACGCCTAATAGGTAACTCTAGATGATCATCCCATAAGAAAACAAAAAAACCTAATAGGGAATTAATTAAAATGAATGTTTAAAAGAACATGCAAATTAGCTAGATCTTTTACTAGTGAATGCATTTCCACAACCCATATATAAGAAAATTGTATTTTCTTTTTAAATAAATAGAAAGGAGGGATTTTAATATGAATATCAATACACACGAAAGAAAAGCGAATTTATAGGAGTATAGAAGATAGATTACTTTTTATCCTCTCCTGTATATTTTAAAGCGCATCTCTTGTTTTTTCCGCTGCTTGCTTCTTTTTCTAAAAGTAATATTTTTTTTTGTAATTTTTCTTTTAATTTGAATGTTACTTTATTTGTCTTTTTGTGCAAATGCTTCCATTTTTGTTTGTTTTCGTTTTCTACTTCGTGATTTATCTTTCTAAATTATTTGTTTTCCGTTTTTCTAAATACGCTTTATTTTTTCGATATTTTTTGTTGTTGCTGTTGTTGTTCTATCCTCTCCATATTTTGAAGTGGTTACATCTTACAGGGGTTCTTTGTTCGAATTGGCTGATATTTTTTTTATTTTCTCATTGTTGTTATTTTTAGGATATTTTTTTTTTTTGCGTTTCATTATTGTAATTTGAGAACCTGTTTATAAGATTCGGATACACGTTATACGGAAAATATATAGGTTTAAGTAAAGCCCATATTAACACAAAAAAGGTGTCGTTCCTTATAGACTCCGAAATAGCTAAACAGGTTTTCATTAAAATTTACAGAAATTAAGGGTATAAGTCTGAGAGTGATCTTAGTTTAGTTTTGTCTTAGAATACCCCCGATAATTGCCGATAGTCGATAATCGAAACCGTTATTTTTATTTATCTACTATCAGTAAAGCTATTTATTCCATCTTGTCGCTTAGCAACAATGATAGAACAACGGGCCGTGGAAATTCTACTTTGGGTAAGTTGAATGCGTGTTCTTTTTTTTTTTTTTGCATGCCACGGTCTGTAGTTCAAACTCCGCATGTAAATTTCTTAATTTTATTCCATTAACTGCAAATAACTTTAAAGGACTTAAATATTTATTTATTTTATTTATTTATTTATTTTTTTGTATGACGAGGTTTGTATGTTCAAACCCCGCACGTAACTTTCTTAATGTTTTTTTATCGTTAACTGGAAAGAAGTTTATATAAAATAATTTTATAAAAGAAACGGTAGAGTGCAATATAGAATAACATATAATTTGGACTAAGTTACTGCATGGAGGCATGTGAAATTTCCTTTCGGTTATCGGGCAGTTTGACGAATTTCGATGACAATGAAAATATAGGAGTGTGAAATATTTGTTCATCACTCAATCCCGGGTAATGTCAGGTTTACCTTCTGGTATATATATATATATATATATATATATATATATATATATATATATATATATATATATATATATATATATATATAAGGAAATATATTGAGAACTCCATATTACAATTTAAGATAAAATGTTTAAAGATCAAACGAGTGGAAAATTGATTTTAATAATCATTTACACTTATTAAAATCAAATCAAAATTAACGTATTTTTTTTTATTTTTCGATTAATAAAACATTCTTTTTTCTGTAAATCCAGGCTGTCTTTTCTTTTTACGCGTCACGGTGGAGATAACACCCGGCACCCCCATTCGCGGTTGGAAATTGGGGCTGAATGATGTTAAAATGTCCGACCACTGTGTTAATTTTGGTTGAACGCATTTGTCAATAATAGGAAATCCACTGCTTGAAATGCAAGGCATATTAAGAATTTAAGATTTAACGGTTGAAAGAACAGACAAGTGCAATGTTGATTTCAATAAACATTTCTATTTATCAAAATAAAATTGAAATTGAAATACACTTTAAAAGAACGTTTTATAAATTTGAAAATCAGAAGTAATGTTTCAATTGCGTTTTCTTTAAGTTACGTTATCTTTGAATTTTTTGCACAACTACAACTCCTATTCCTATTTTAGGATTTTGTAATCATGGTCATGTTCCTTTATTTTCTCTTAAAGTTGTTGAGTTTCCTTTCTTCTGATAAGTTAAGGGAAGATTAAATTCAAAACTTGACATAATAAAAAGCATGAATGATTCTATGTAACAAAACAAGTGCTGTCAAGAATTGAATATTTCAACATGATTAAAGAAATAAACCGGATGGGAAACATTTAAAAAATCTTAATACAGATTTTTGTCATTTATGTTAGTGGCCTGGCATGGCCACAGGGGAGACAACGAAGCAAAGAAAAACTCTAAGAAAAATTCATCCCAAAGCAGCAAAACTGGAGCTAGCCCCCCCCCCCCAGGACACTATATACACAAATGTAGCGAAATACGGGCATATTTTATTGGTTTGACAATATAGGTTATGTTTTTTTTTTACTAATTGTCATAAAATTTTAACCATAGAATGCTATTATAATCTTCAAAAGCCAGTAAATTGTCATGTAGTTTCGTCCAATAGACCCAGAGTTATGAGCATTTCAATATTCTATATAATAATAATAATAATAATAATAATAATAATAATAATAATAATAATATATATATATATATATATATATATATATATATATATATATATATATACTCGTAGATAAATTGAATATTTAAATGCTCATACCTTTGGTTCTAAAGGGCTAAACTACATAATAATTTGGAGGCTTTTTGAAAATTATGCAACTATTCTATGCTTACAATTTTCGGGAAATTGCTAAAAAAGAACCTGCAATTTCAAACCAATATAATATGCCCAAATTTGCATATGTATTGTCCTAGCAGGCGGCTTCAATTTTGCTGTTTTGATCGTCTCCTCAATGGCCTTGTTAGGCCACTAAAATATATATATACTAGCAAAAGTACCCGTCGTTGACTGGGTTCAAAAACAGCCTACAGAAAATGAACTCTGAATTATTAAAGTATGATAGGTTATGAAAAGGCAGGGTTGTAAAGAGATAGCTTTGAATTCGGGGGGTATCAGAAGCAAAGCAAAATATCATGAAAGTAAAAATAAAATAGATAAACCCCATAATTTATTATACCATACCTGTTCACACTGAAATACTTATCACAATATTCTGTCGATCTATATTAAAAAACCTTGTTAAACTTTGTGACATATTTACATTCTATGGAGGTCAGGCGCGAACGAACACCAAATACTTTTATTATACCATATTTCTTCAAACTGACACATAATTATCAAAGTATACTTACACAGATAGATATGACAAGTCTTTATTAAAGTCTGTGCCTATTTCCATTCTATGGAGGCCAGGCGCGAACGCAGACCCCACAATCTTATTATATCATACCTATTTAAGTTAAAACATACTTATCAAGGTGTTCTTATGTACATCTATATCAAAAACACTTGTAAACGTTTTTTTTTTAATTTTTTAATTTTTTATTTCCATACTTTGTGGAACAGGCGCGAACGCAGACCCCACAATTTTAATGAACCACTGTTCTGCCAGATCAAACATACCCATTCCTGTGTCTCGATACACCTTCTATCATTATATGTAATCAGTCTTTTAAAATAGTCAACCGTATAGGAGCCTATTCGTGACCACACACACACACACACACACACACACACACACACATTCAGCTTTATATTATAGATATATACTGGGCAAATCCAAGACGGCAGCTTGCGAAAACTCCAACGTGCTACCAGATGTCTGTATATGGGGTCTGGCTTTTCTCTGATTGACATGTTTTTGACTTACTGTTCTATTCCTCCTCTTAGATACGCATCTTCCTTTTATGTTGTTTTGAAAAACTCTGTCTTTATTATTTATATTTGATCATCTCTGACGAGCAGCCAGATAGACTAAAAAAAAATGTTTCATCACGGCTGAGAAACTCATGTAACAAGTTATGAAGAAAATATAATCCATCGCCAAAATAATAAACAAAAAATATGATTTTTACTGCTATTCTTTTTTGGTCATTAGGACGAAACACACCAATATAGTTGCTTTTAAGCTGGGCAATACCTTTATCGGGATTGTTATTTTTAATAATTAGGATCATATCTTTCAAATAATGGATACTCCTTAGTTCACTAAGAAGATGTTAGAGACTTTAAACTACTTCCGTATGTTTACATCGAAATTATGTATGTGAATCCGCTAATACTTAAGATATTCTACGAGTATATCTAAATTTTAACGTACAACATAAGGAAAAAGAGATTTACGACGCTTTCGAAAGAAGGACTGCAAGATTGTGGAACTCTCTTCTTGCTCACTGTTTTCCTTCTAACTACAACCTCGGTCTTGATCTTTTCAAAATTACTGTTAATGGACATTTTCGGTCTTTTCTATAATCATCATTTTAGCTCCTTATATCAAATGTGTTCATGCCTTGTCACGAGCGATTTCTGTAAAATATCTTATAACTACTTACTACTGTCCACAATATTTTATTAACTCCATCCATAAAAGCTTCATATATTTTCCATCTCAAAACTCTTTAAAAATAGCAAGGGGAGTAGCGGCTTGACTCCCACCAGTTTTGGCGAATAACAAACATGGCCCTGAATAAAACGTGCCCTCTTTCCTTACCTTCATTATCAGGTCTATCCCGTCAGCATCTGACAAAGCAAAAACCTTTGCCAAAGATGTGCAGCGAATTCTACCCTTTGAGATAAGGGCCGCCTACTTCCCGTATTCTCTCCTGCGACTGAAAAGCGAAATACAAATTCATGAGCGTGATGATTCCAAGCTTATCAAAACCCTTTATTGCAGTAAAGCAACTGGTCCCGACGGCATTCCAGTTATAGTACTCAAAACGCTTCAACAGGAACTAACTCCCATACTTACAAAGCTATTCATCTCCCTCTAAGTACCAACAAATCAGTATCCTGTGCGTCATGAGTAAGTTGTTGAAATCTGTGATACACAGAAAAGTGATCAACCACCTCGACAAAAATAACCTGTTCAGTGACAAGCAGTATGGTTTCCGTTCCGAGATTTACAGCTGATGTGTTACCTGTTATATCATAGGATTAATGAATCGTTCGACGGAGTCTTTGTTTCTAGAGCAATAGCTCTTGACATATCAAAGGCTTTTGATAGTGTGGCATAAAGGTCTATTTCACAAGATTCCCATCTATTCCATAGCTGGGAATGTCCGCTCACTTATAAAATTGTTTCTCTTTTATACGTGCAGTTGCTGATGGCAGAAATCAGAAACTCACTTTATTAACGCTTGTCTCCCTCATGGTTCCATCCTGGGTTCAACTTCGTTCCCGATCTTCATCAACGAGCTCCAAAATTTCATTTTTAGGTAATTTTTGGACATTTATGCAGACGACATCCCAAACTATGGCGACACTTCAAAGGCCAGCAGTGACAAAGATTTCCGATTCCCTCTCTTCTAATCTTGAGTTCGTGGAGAAATGGGGAGAAAAGGTGGCTAGCTAATTTCAATGCATTGAAAACCAAGCTTCTCCCCTTTCATCATAATCCTTCCGATCCCTACCAAGACACAAGTCAAATGAATAGATCTAGTCTGGGAGAAGCCTTACGTCTTGACAAGCTTCTGAGACTGACCTTAACTTCTGATCTGAAATCAAAGCTATACATCAAATATGTTGCCATTCATTAACCCTTACCCATGAGTGGCCTTCGGGCCTTCATAAGCGGTGATCAACAAGTAAAAAAAAACTTTCAGGGTTGGGTATGGTGACAGAAGTGCAATTTCATACGATTTTCTATAATATTTTTATATTATTTCATTATTTTATAATTTTATGATTTTATATTATTTCTTTATTTTATAATTTACATTATTTATTCATTTTATGATTTAATATTATTTCTTTATTTTCTCATTTTATATTATTTCTTTATTTTTTAAATTTATATTATTTCTTTATTTTTTAATTTTATATTATTTCTTTATTTTTTAATTTTATATTATTTCTTCATTTTTAAATTTTATATTATTTCTTTATTTTTTAATATTATATTATTTCTTCATATTTTAATTTTATATTATTTATTTATTTTTTAATATTATATTATTTCTTTATTTTTTAATTTTATATTATTTCTTTATTTTAAAATTGTATATTATTTCTTTAATTTTTAATTTCTTTTAATTCTTTATTTTATAACTTTATATTATTTCTTTATATTATAATTCATTTTATTTCAGTTTTTCTAATTGTATATTATGTCTTTATTTTTTTATTTTATATTATTTCTTTATTTTCTAATTTTATATTATTTCTTAATTTTTTTAAATTTATATTATTTCTTTATTTTTTAATATTATATTATTTCTTTAATTTATAATTTCTTTTAATTCTTTATTTTATAACTTTATATAATTTCTTTATATTATAATTCATTTTATTTCATTTTTTCTAATTTTATATTATTTCTTTATTTTTTAATTTTATATTATTCCTTTATTTTATAATTTATTTTAATTCTTTATTTTTTAATTTTATATTATTTCTATATTTTCTAATATTATATTATTTCTTTATTTTTTAATTTTATATTATTTTTATATTTTCTAATTGTATATGTCTTTATTTTTTAATTTTATATTATTTCTATATTTTCTAATTGTATATTATAACTTTATTTTTTAATTTTATATTATTTCCTTATTTTCTAATATTATATTATTTCTTTATTTTCTAATTTTATATTATTTCTTTATTTTTTAATTTTATATTATTTCTTTATTTTTTAATTTTATATTATTTCTATATTTTCTAATTGTATATTATGTCTTTATTTTTTAATTTTATATTATTTCTTTATTTTCTAATTGTATATTATGTCTTTATTTTTTAATTTTATATTATTTCTTTATTTTCTAATTGTATATGTCTTTATTTTTTAATTTTATATTATTTCTATATTTTCTAATTGTATATTATGTCTTTATTTTTTAATTTTATATTATTTCTTTAGTTTTTAATATTATATTATTTCTATACTTTTAATTTCATGTTATTTCTTTATTTTTACTTATATATTATTCTTTATTTTTACTTATATATTATTCTTTATTTTAATTTGATATTATTTCTTTATTTTTTAAGTTTATATTATTTCTTTATTTTTACTTTTATATTATGTCTTTATTTTTACTTTTATATTATTTCTATATTTTTTAAGTTTATATTATTTCTTTATTTTTAATTTTATATTATTTCTTTATTTTTAATTTTATATTATTTCTTTATTTTTAATTTTATATTATTTCTTTATGTTTTAAGTTTATATTATTTCTTTATTTTTTAAGTTTATATTATTTCTTTATTTTTTAAGTTTATATTATTTCTTCATTTTTTTAAGTTTATAATATTTCTTTGTTTTTAATTCTATATTATTTCTTTATTTATAATTGTATATTATTTTTTTTAAGTTTATAATATTTCTTTATTTTTAATCTTATATTATTTTATTTTTAATTTTATATTATTCATTTCTTTAAGTTTATAATATTTCTTTATTTTTAATATTATATTATTTCTTTGATTTTAATTTTATGTTATGTCTTTATTTTATAATCTTATATTATTTCTTTTTTTAAAGTTTTATATTATTTCTATATTTTTAATCTTATATTATTTCTTTATTTTTAATTTCATGTTATTTCTTCATTTTATAACTTTATATTATTTCTTCATTTTTTAAGTTTATATTATTTCTTTGTTTTTAATTCTATATTATTTCTTTATTTTTAATTGTATATTATTTCTTTATTTTATAATTTTATATTATTTCTTTTTTTAAGTTTATAATATTTCTTTATTTTTAATCTTATATTATTTCTTTATTTTATAATTTTATATTATTTCTTTTTTAAGTTTATAATATTTCTTTATTTTTAATCTTATATTATTTCTTTATTTTATAATTTTATATTATTTCTTTTTTTAAGTTTATAATATTTCTTTATTTTTAATCTTATATTATTTCTTTATTTTATAATTTTATATTATTTCTTTTTTTAAGTTTATAATATTTCTTTATTTTTAATTTTATATTATTTCTTTATTTTATAATTTTATATTATTTCTTTTTTAAGTTTATAATATTTCTTTATTTTTAATCTTATATTATTTCTTTATTTTATAATTTTATATCATTTCTTTTTTTAAGTTTATAATATTTCTTTATTTTTAATCTTATATTATTTCTTTATTTTATAATTTTATATTATTTCTTTTTTTAAGTTTATAATATTTCTTTATTTTTAATCTTATATTATTTCTTTATTTTAAATTTTATGTTATTTCTTCATTTATAATTATGTTATTTCTTCATTTATAATTTTATATTTTTTCTTTATTTTCTTTAATTCTTTTTTTTCCTATTCTATTTTTAATTGTTTTTTTTTTGGTTACGATTCTTCCTCTCGATATATTCATCCCCTTCACTTATTTTATTTCTGTTTATTTTACGCTTCTTCTTGTCTTTATTTCCTGCTTCCTTTTGTTTTGATAAAAAAAATTATTAATTGCCTTCATTTCTATTTTAGTTTTCTCTCTTTCTTTACACCTCTTTAATTCTTTAATTCTTTAATTCTCCACTTCTACGAAACGCATCCGTCATTCACAATAATTGTTCGTTTTTTTTTCTGTACTTTAACTTTATCCTGGTCTATTCCGTCTCTGTTTCTTTTACATTTTTCGTCCTAAGCAACGTTCAACGGAATTTCTTTCTTTTCGCGTTCATTTTTGACGAAGGTGTGGCGCATCCCTTCAGGAGTTGTTGACTTCCTTCGTTTTGTCGTTCGACGCTTCTCTTCTTTGTACAAATAGCGGGAAGAGTTTTGCCGTGACTCCGCCCGATTCATCCACTGATTGAGCCAAAATTGAAAACAAATTGTATGACGAATGGCAAACGAACCTAAACAACATCACACACTCGCCTGCATTCGGCAACGAATCCGCAATATATATATATATATATATATATATATATATATATATATATATATATATATATATATATATATATGTTTAAAGAAAAAATTAGAAAAAAACCGAATGAAATCATTAAAAAATCAACGTTTCGTCCCTGTCTCAAAGGACATCTTCAGGATAATTGAAATAAAAATGTGATAAAAGAAAAAGTCATAGATCGTGCGAAAAAAGACAGTTTTTTAAAATCCAACCCATGTTGGGAAAGGACGAAATATGTGTGCGTATGGGAAGGTTGTTTGATGTCTATATATACAACTTTTAAAATGCATTAAAATAAATATGTACATTATTATTATTTTATTTTTTTTTTTTTATTATTTTTTTTTTTTTAAATAATAATAATAATGTACATATTTATTTTAATGCATTTTAAAAGTTGTATATATAGACATCAAACAACCTTCCCATACGCACACATATTTCGTCCTTTCCCAACATGGGTTGGATTTTAAAAAACTGTCTTTTTTCGCACGATCTATGACTTTTTCTTTTATCACATTTTTATTTCAATTATCCTGAAGATGTCCTTTGAGACAGGGACGAAACGTTGATTTTTTAATGATTTCATTCGTTTTTTTCTAATTTTTTCTTTAAACATAACGTCAACCACCGCTGGTATATTTTTTAATTCCTTATACATATATATATATATATATATATATATATATATATATATATATATATATATATATATATATATACATACTGACATATATTTATGTGGGTGTGAATGTAAAATAATCTGCACATATACATAGACACACATACATATATATATATATATATATATATATATATATATATATATATATATATATAACTATTTCATTTACTCACATAAAATTAATATACGAAAGTATAAATTTATGCGTAAACTTTAAATATTTACTTCAAGAGTGCTTAATACGTAGGTAGAGCTAGTTAGTAAGTTATAAAATATATATTGCGATTAAGCATAAGCCTGAAGAGTCCTAGAGTGGATGAAACCCGGAATACTCAATTTAGCTTAATCGTCATATATATTTTATAAATTACTATATATGTATATATATATATATATATACATATATATATATATATATATATATATATATATATATACACCTGCATAAATATATATATATAAACTTTATTGCTACGTATAAATATAAATATAAATTATATATATGTGAATATATATATGTATATATATATATATATATATATATATATATATATATATATATACTAGCATTTAAACCCGGCGTTGCCCGGTTGTTTGGAAGTGTATGTTGAGCCAAAAAAAAGTGGTAGTAGGAAGGAAGGCTCGGAACCCATACTGCGAGGAAGGAAAAGAACGGGGGGGAACGTGACGTCTTTGCTGTTACGACCACCGCCAAACCGAAAATGACGTAGGTTTAAATTAAGGCTATTCAATCGAAAAGAGGGGATAATTTTCAAAAATATCGGCGAAAAAAGCGGCCCCTTCCTGTAGCAAAGTGCCTAGTTTAGAGTGAAGGAATTAATGTTTTTTGCCAATGTTTCGTTATTTGTCGTCCGAAGGGGAAGACTACAAAACGATTCCGGTCTCGTGAAAATCCGTCGCTTCTGTCGAAGGTTTTAGGCAGACATACAAACATCATCCATACATCCATCCATCCATCCATCCATACATACATATATACATACATACATTTAAACAGATAGGTGAGATATATATTATAGACTAGCCTTGGTGCCATGCGTTGCTCGGGCGTTTGGAGGTGTGTGTTGAGCAAAAAAAAAGTGATAGTAAAAGTGGTAGAAGGCAGGCAAAGGAGGAAAAGAACATGAAAAAAGTGACGGCCATCGTCAAACCGGAGTGACGTAGGTTTAAATTAGAGCTAGAACAATCGAAAATAGATGACTTTCGAAAATATCGGCGGAAAAAGCGACCCCGTTCTGTAGAAAAGTGCCTAGTTTAGGGTGAAGGAATTAATGTTTGTAGCCAATGTTTCGATATTTGTCATCTGAAGGGTCGAGCTTCAAAACGATACTAATCTTGCGAAAATCCGTCGCCTCTGTCGAACGTTTTATGCAGACACGCATACATACATACATACATACATACATACATACATACATACACACATTTAAACATACAGGTAATATTTATATTACAGATGGCTCAAAAATAACTTAGTTATATTAGACTTCCAAATAACTATGTTATAATAAGCTAGGAAGTATACCCCCAGTAATGTGTTTCAGAACCAAGACCCAGGAAAGAAGCTGTGTTGGTAGACTTTACATAAATAAAACATAATAGAAGTATTATTTTTTATTTTTTAAAAACAATGTTTACAAAATGTCTACGAACGTGCGTAGACATTTTGTAAACATTGTTTTTAAAAAATAAAAAATAATACTTCTATTATGTTCTAAACGACTGTAATAGTTTATTTTTGGAAGTATATTTCATAAAGAAAATTGACAACCCACTTTAAAAACAGAAATTACGAGTTTTATATATTTTATTCGCAGTTTTTTGTTGACTCTTCTGGCGGCCATGTTGTAAGCCCTAACGGTATTTTTGGAGATTACCCGAACACCTACCATAAAAGTAACGATAGGGCAGAGACAGACTCGCAATGTCTCTTTTGTGAAAAAGAGGAAGCAGGAAAGCGAAAATATCCTCGTCCACTAGATGTCGAAGACGGTTTTGTACTCTGTCAGAAATATCAATTTCCTTTATTTTAGTTAATAAACGCGTTGTTAAAAGAAACTCGGCAATTTTCGAAAGTAATTGTTTTATTAAACTTTTTTAAAACCGGAATTAATGCTAGAGGTTTCGGCCTGGTATTTGTTACAGACATAACTGGCAAAAAGTTCTTGCCTCACCGGGGATGGTGTATTTGTGGTCATATTTCTACGATTTGTTGATTTGCTCCTCCACTATTCTTTCAACTAAGTTTCCATTTTTTTCTGATATATATATATATATATATATATATATATATATATATATATATATATTATATATATATATATATATATATAAGTTGCTAAGAAATCCACGCAGATGATTTGTTTATAGTGGTGAAGGCTTTGTGTAGAACCGACCACACGTTTTGTTATTACTGCTAAACTTCCTCAGTGCAAATAACTGCCACAGAACAGAGTATACGGTAAACTGCATGTTTTTTGCATCAGAGCTTCCTTCCGCTAGACGCAAGTCTTAACGAAGACTTTCGGTGCATCGCTCCCAGTGAATTAATGCGCCCCGAGATACCAACCTGGAAATTTATATGCCCCAGCGCGGTACATAGAGCGCCTAGCCTTCCCAAGTGGTTACCCATCTGGAACTGGCCAGACTAAAAGTTGCTTAATTTCGGTGATCTGGCGAAAACCAGTGTGTCAACCTGATTGAATTATCTCTGTAGTCATGAATACGAAATCTGCATAAATTAATCTGTATTTAAGCGTATTTAAATACCGAGCAAGGCCAGCCACCCCAACAGTGTATTATATATATATATATATATATATATATATATATATATATATATATATATATATATATATATATATATATATACTAGCATTTAAGCCCGGGTCCTGGATATGACCTTAAACTATATCCAGTGGTGAGGCCCCAGCTTGCGGGCTTTGACGAGTGTGGAGCCACCCTTTAATTGCCATTGCTCCCAGGTCCACTCTGACCCGGAGTGGTAGTACCTGTTAGGGTCCCAACTATGGGTTAAATAGAAACCGACTTGAAAACAACAAATATATTCTATTAAAAAAATGTTCTTCAAAATCTTTGGATTCGGCATTAAATAACCTGAAAAGGGTTGATATGCCGTAAAACAAAAACAACCAACCAACATTTAAGCCCGGCGTTGCCCGGCGTTGCCCGGGTGTTTGGAAGTGTATGTTGAGCCAAAACAAAAAGTGGTAGTAGGAAGGAAGGCTCGGAACCCATACCGTGAAGGAGGAAAAGAACGGGGGGGGGAAACGTGACGTCTTTGCTGTTACGACCACCGCCAAACCGAAGCAAGGCCAGCCACCCCAACATATATATATATATATATATATATATATATATATATATATTATTGCACATATGTGCGTTTGTATACTTATTAGTTGTTTTTCTGCAATCTAATGCAAATCAATTAAAAATACTCTTCCAGTATATTAAATATGTCCATTATAAACAGGCTAACGTATACAGTGCAATATTCAGTAAAGCAGAACTTAATATATATACATACATAACGAATTAAATATTTTTTCCGACCATGTTCTTAGTAGAAAGCACGTTAAAATAGTTTACAGCTGTATCAAAACGCTGTTTATTTTTCGTCTTACATTTCAGTCAACCATCCTTGGGAAGCAATTACATTAACTTAAACTACAGTTTGCTTTTCGGTATGTTTGTCGCACACACAAAAAAGATCTATGCTTTTCCTATTTGTCTAAATGTTTGCATTCTTTTGAATCCCTTGGATATAAAATGTCTTACATTAATTCATGTATTGCGGACTATTATTCTCATCTTTATTAGTTGTTGTTTTACGACGTTTCGGCTAACTATTCCCCTGGTCTTCGTCAGGTGGTAACCGTGACGGATAGGAACTTTGAATCTCCTAACTGCATTCTCAGCAATCACTGCCATCCGTAGTTGTTGTCCCGCCACGTTTTTGGTTTAGTAAGCCTCTGGCCGGGGCCTGTGGCGCAATTGATAGAGACGTTGAATCTATACGGTTCCAGAAGTCCTTCGGCGTCAGTGGCGCAGTTGATAGAGACGTTCAATCTCTACGGTTCCAGATAAGCATTATCTTAAGATAGTAGTTTCAATCCTACCCCGACAACAACTACGGATGGCAGTGATTACTGAGAATGCAGTTAGGAGATTCGAAGTTTCTATCCGTCGCGGTTCCCACCTGACGAAGGCCAGAGGAATAGTTGGCTGAAACATCGTGAAAAACAACAACCAATAAAGATGAGAATAATATTCCGCAATAAATGAATTAATGTAAATAATGCTCATCTCAATAATGAATTCCAATCAAAAAAATATATAAAATATCTCGTTTATTTATTATCGTTGCCGTTAAAGATTTATTTCAGAATTGTTTTATATCAGTTCTTTAAGATTTCTCTCGTTTTGGATTGAAATTTTAGAATTTCTTTCAAATTTTAGTATGTTTGTTCCACTGTCCGATAAAACGAATCATTCGCTCAGCAATTCCGAACTCGTTCACCTTTCTAATTACAGTGTTATACCTTCAGGGCGTGTATTCTAACGTAAGCCAAATTGAAAACTATGAAACCTCTCATGCATATATATATATATATATATATATATATATATATATATATATATATTTACACACACATACACACACACACACACACACACACACACACATATATATATATATATATATATATATATATATATATATGCCAGATTAATTTAAAATATACCTCCAAATCCATAAACATATGTATGCTTATCAATGTATATACGCATATTTATGTACATGTATCTATTTATCTATCTATCTATCTATCTATTTCTTTCTCTCTCTCTCTCTCTCTCTCTCTTTATATATATATATATATATATATATATATATATTTGTGAATAAAAAGGAAAAACCTAAAAGAGTAAAAACAACATTAAATCAACGTTTCGTCCCCATTTCAAGGGACATCATCAGGATTTCTAGGCGAGGATGTATAGGAAGACGGTCATATCACATGCGAAAGAGGAGAAGTTTAGTTCTCTTTCTGTTCTCTCCAGAACAGAAAGAGAACTAAACTTCTCCTCTATACATCCTCGCCTAGAAATCCTGATGATGTCCCTTGAAATGGGGACGAAACGTTGATTTAATTTTGTTTTTACTCTTTTAGGTTTTTCCTTTTTATTCACATAACGTCTAAAGCATCATTTATATCTTGCTTTATTTTATTCATATATATATTTATAATATAATGCTAAACGTGGGTGGGTGTGGGGGGGTCTGGTCACGAATAGGCTCCTGTATGGTTGACTATTTAAAAAAACTGATTCCATATAATGATAGAAGATGTATCGAGGATCAGGAATGGGTATGTTTGATCTGGAGAACGGTGGTTCATAAAAATTGTGGGGTCTGCGTTCGCGCCTGGCCACCAACTTATGGAAAAAAAAATGAAAAAAAAAACGTTTACAAGGGTTTTTGATATAGATGTACATAAGAATACTTTGATAAGTATGTTTCAACTTAAATAGGGATGGTATAATAAAATTGTTGGATCTACGTTCGCGCCTGGCCTCCATAGAATGGACATAGGCACAAACTTTAACAAAGACTTTTCATATCTTTTTGCGTAAGTATACTTTGATAATTATATTTCAGTTTGAAGAAATATGGTATAATAAAATTATTTGGTGTTCGTTCGCGCCTGGCTTCCAAAGAATCTAAATATGTCACAAAGTTTAACAAGATTTTTTAAAAGGGGTGAGAGTCCACAATAACACCTTAACTTTAATCTTAATTCATGTTAGCTTTTATTTATTTTTTGAGTTGAATCATATTGTGTTGAATAAATTTACCTCATAAATTCACGTTCTTATTAAAGTGAAAGCCAAAAATAAAATCGGAACTTTAGACAATTCTCGACACAAATTTTGATAAATCTGCTTTTTTCCTTCTCCACTTGCACGTGGCACTCTTTCGAAAATAGTGAAATGGATTAATAATAAAAAATAAGAACGTTACTTATTATCGTGTCAAAAGAAGGAGAAAAATCCTGCTCACGTGATTACGTATTTTTTAAAAACATATACATAACCTTTTTATTCTTATTTATATATCTATTGTAGCTTTTTTGTCAGTGTACTAGAAGGAATTCAGTTGATTACGACCCTTTCTGCGTGTTCTTTACACAACAATAGTACAACCCTGAATCCGACGGCGCAATACTAAACCGTTCAATACTGTAAAACTGAAACGAAGCTGTTCTGTTTGAAAAGGGCACTATTTTCTTCTTATTCATATTTTTATCGATACTTTGCTTTAAAAAACTTAAATAATTACGTGTTTACTTTTTTAATATCCCATTTTGCTGTTTCGGATTATTTTACTAAAGTAAGTAAAGCTTCATTATTTTTCAAAACTGTTTTTGTTTCTTCGTTTTTTCGATATTTCGTCGATATTATTTAGTAAGAGTGTTTAGCAGAAAGCCAACAAACGACTACCCGAAAAAATAAATATACTAAAATTAAATGTTACCATAGTCAATAAAAGTTCAGTTCATGGTTTTTTGTTGCTTTGAAATAGTTTTTAATGCTTTTTATTTGAAATAATTTCAGCGAACCGAAATTAAAACGAAATTTGAGGCGATAACTACTTAAATGAATTTTTATTTAAACTACACATGCCATAATCGTATATTCCTCAAGCACAAAATAAGGGAAAACATTAACATATGTTTATAAATATTCCTTATGTTGACGGAACTCTATTAAATTGGTAACACAGTATGCTCAGGTTCTTCTTCAAATTGAAAACGGGGCTTTCCATTTCAAAGTCGCTGCCATTTTGATTTTTTTAAAAACCGGTTCGTGAATCAAATTTTTTTTTTTTTTTACAAACTACTTAAAAATACAAACTAATGAACTTTTCTACCATAAAAGTAACTTTTGTTGACTATGGTAATATTTATTTCTTGTATATTTATATTATTATATATACAACATTTTCTCTTTGTAAGGAAACATCATTTTATTGGTCACTCTTGGCTATGAATCGAAACAAAGTTGATATAAAAATATATTTTCGCGAAAATTATCTTTACGTTCATCATATTTTGCCTTGGGTAAAATCTTTCAGTATCAACACCTATCTCTTTACAACCCCCTCCTTTTCATAACCTATCATACTTTCATCAATAACAGTTCATTTTCTGAAGGCTGTAAACGATGGGTACTTCTGCTAGTCTATCTCTCTATATATATAACAGTGAAAGTGTCTGTGTGTCTGTGTGTGTGCTTGTGTACATTTCCCTACGCAATAACTCTGTCAATTTTTAGTCTACAGACTCGACATTTGATATACAGGGTACTGAGATTTGGTAAAATCGATTTGATCGGTTTTTGGCTAGACATTTGTCGATTAAAGGGGTCAAAGTTCAACGATTTGATCTTTGGGAACTCTACCCCCCCCGACAATTTTGGGTCTATATACTTGAAATTTTAGATATAGGTTCCTTGGACATGGATCTAACTTAATAACTTGATTTGAACCCAAAACAGTAAGTTTTAACGGATCATAATATGAGTCAAATTTTAACAAAATTAAAAATCTGTTTCATAAGAAGGAACACAACGAAGTTAATAATTCGTACGATCGTCTCGGAAACGATGTTTTTATTGCGATGGACATTAAGTCACGGATAATAATTTTGAAATATAGTTGTTTTTTTTAAACGAAGTCTCCTCATCAGCAAAAATATTGTGTGTGTTTTTTTATATATATAAAAGACACCATAAATAAACCTAGCATTTTTTAAGTAAGGCGGATGTATCTGGAAAATATTAAAATATGAAGGAAATAGTTACTTATTAATGTTGATGGGCAAAGTAGTATGGGTTGAGAATAAAAAAAGAATAAAATTATAAATCTGAATTTGGTTTAAATATAAGGTAATAAAGATATGTTTTTAATAAAAATTAATAATATATATACCTTTTAATTATTCGTATATATATATATATATATATATATATTTGTCTTAACATAAGTACTACTGCTTATGTAAAGAGAAATGTAACCTACTCTGCTTCTGCATTGAGCACTCTTGTATGAACCTCGTTATATTTCATTGGTTACCCTACCTTTGGAAAATAGCAACCTCAAATTATATATATATATATTACGTATTACGTATATTACGTATTACGTATATATATATATATACGTCATTTTTAATACATTTTGTATTAAAGATCGCGGAAATGTTTGCTTTCACATATTTTCGTAAAGTATTTTATATATATATATATATATGTGTGTGTGTGTGTGTGTGTGCTTGTGTGTGTGTGTGTGTGTGTGTGAGATATTTGGTATGGGGAATTACCTATTTACTCGTAACGGACCCTGGTAACCATTATATAATCAATTAGGCTAATACTCTCGTGGGGAAATATCGCTATCTATCGTGAAACTACAGGCTGTCTAACTTAATAGTCGGAAAGATCCGACAACCTTTCTTGATATACTACTTTATTGAACAATACATTCTCTCTACATAAACCTGTTGTTTGCGTCTTCCTTTATGACTCTTTCCAAGGGCCACAACCATATTTGATACTGGGTTAACGTCATATCAACTCTTTTCAGGTTATTTACTGCCGAATCTAGAAATGTAAGAAAATATATTCCTCTAGGTATACAAATAGTTATTTATGTTTTATGGCTTATCAATAGCTCTTCATATATTCTAATATTTAGGGTTTTTTTTTTGTGTGTGTGTGTGTGTGTGTGTGTGTGTGTGTGTGTGTGTGTGTGTGTGTGTGTGTGTGTTTATCTTCGTAGGACATTTTTGAGTTTTACAAAGTGATAGGGAAAAATAACAGTAACATCAATGTCTGGAAACCGATATTTTCGGACTAATCAGATAGCACTAGAAAAACAACGTTTAGTTCACCTAGTATTATAACATGCGCTTAAAGATGAAGTCTCATTACTTGCAAAACAAAATTGGAAGATAATTCCCGAGGCATTCCGACATTGTCTGCGTCACGTTTTATTGGTTTTACGACTGATAATATAAGTTTTTTTTTTGTCGATTACACTTTGACTGGCTATGTATGTACATGTATGGTTGAGTGTGTAAAATGGAACGACTTGAGATCCCTGGCGTGTGACTCATCAGATACAAAAAAATAATTCTCCTTGTGGTTACCGCTTTGGGATGGGGGATTGTGGGAAGGGGGGGGGGCTAAAATAAGGCAAGTGTGTAACATCTTATATCTCTGCGGTGTTATCTTCGATAAATTAACATTTTGCACGGGAATATCGACACAAATGTCAATATTAACATCAACCGTTTTTATTGGAGTTTCAAGAACACACACACACACACACACACACTCGCGCATATATATATATATATATATATATATATATATATATATATATATATATATATATATATATATATATATATATATATATATATATATACAGTCCTGGTCTAAATCATAATACCACTTTAGAAAGTAAGGGTTTATGCATATTATCAAATTTTTAATCAAACAAATGATTGAAACCATTGCTAAAAGGGAAAATAGAATCCTTAACACCTGCTCAAAATGATAAGACCACTGATAATTTATCTAACAAAAGGCATTTATAAATTACTAAAAATGGTCTCAGTATTTAATATAGCCTCCATTATTACGAATTACTTCAAAAATTCTCTTTGGCATGCTTGCGACTAACTTTTTTATCAGTTGCGAAGAAATTTTATCCCATGTACTGAAAACTGAATCAGAAAGTTCCTTTATCGAATCATACTGGGTTCCATCCTTGAACACTTCTTTGCCATCCATCTCAAAAAATTTTCAATGGGATTGAGGTCCGGAGAACATACTAGATGATCTAACAATTCTACATTATTTGAAGAAAAGTATTCTCGTGCTTGTTGAGAAGTGTGTATCGCAGCGTTGTCTTGCTGGAAAATCCAATTTCTTCCAGACAGACATGGACCTTCAGTCCTGATAGAAGCATTTTCAAGCATTGAAATGTACCTCAATTATGTTTGCCGGCTTTTTCCTACTTGCAACTTTAGGGTCCCAGCTGACGAGAAAGCACCCCAGATCATTAAAGACACTCCTCTACTATGCCGAGTTGAAAAAGTCTCTTTGAGCAAATTTTTATCATGCCAATAGTGTTGAAATCCATCTGGACCATCTAGATTAAACTTTTTCTCATCGGAGAAAATGACATTTTCCCACTTCTCTTCATCCCAAGTCTGGTATTTGGCGGCATATTTAAGTCGGTTAGTTTTATGTTGTTCAAGAAGACGTGGTTTCTGCAGTTTCTTTAAATGATTGAAACCCTTCATTTTCAGATGCCTTCTGATGGTTTTAGAATTACATTCTGCTGCTGTTTCGCTTTTCAATCGACTTGAGCTCATACTGAATTTTTTTTTTAACTTCTTCTGACACGGCCATCCAGTGATGGGGTTATTTTATTTATTTTTTTTTTGTCGGCCTGGACTCTTATTGTGCCCATATTGACCTGGATTTCTTAAAAAAATTGTGATGACCGTTTTGCTACGATTAAATTCGTTTGCAATGGATCTATGGGAGAGTCCACCCCTATTAAGCTCAAAGATCCTTCCTCTCTCAGACTCTGATAATTGTTTCCGTTTTGCCATTTATAATTTAGTAAGATGTTTTTTACCCACTAACAAGTTGCTTTTAGTAACATAGAAGGCTTTTCGTATTCATTTTTTTCAAAACTAGCCGATTTTATTAAAGTGGTCTTATCATTTTGACCAGGTGAAAATGTTTGTTTTTTAAAAAATAATTATTAGATCAGGGTTAAGGTTTCGAATGAAGCAGATTTAATTTTTTTTCCATCATATTTTCCCTGTTGGCAATGGTTTCAACCATTTGTTTGATTAAAAATTCGATATTATGCGTAAACGCTTACTTTCTTAAGTGGTCTTATGATTTTGACCAGGACTATATATAAATATATATATATATATATATATATATATATATATATATATATATATATATATATATGTATGTATATATGTTATTTTAGGTATCTACATAAGACATTATGTATCTATTTCCAGTATTTGCTTCGACAGTGTTTAATACTAAGTGGAGCTATGTAGTAAGTTTTGAAAATGTATATGGCAATTAAGCTATACAGAATGAATTTTCCACGTGTCATCCATATGATAATTGGTCACACTGTTATATATATATATATATATATATAAATATATATATATATACTTGTTTATTGTTATATAAACATGGTCACATCCTGCTGCTACAAATAGCCACTTGTTTCAATCAAACAACAGATATCATCAGGCAGCGACTTGACTATTCAAAAGTTCAATGAATAAAGTTCAATGAATAAACATAGATAAATAGATTATTCATTGAACTTTTGAATAGTCAAGTCGCTGCCTGATGATATCTGTTGTTTGATTGAAACAAGTGGCTATTTGTAGCAGCAGGATGTGAGCATGTTTATATAACAATAAACAAGTATTATCAGCTCTTTTTATTTAGCACTATCTAACAACCTCGTTGAATTCATTGGTCCATTACTTTTGAATAAAAAAACCCGAGTAAATATATATATATATATATATATATATATATATATATATATATATATATATATATATACACGTGCGTGTCGATGTGTGTGTTGGACGATTAATCGGAATTGGGAATCGGAAAAAAACGGAACTTCTGGGAATATCAGAATCGGTATCGCAATTCTTTAAATTGCTTCGTTCATACCTTAGTTTAATACGTACTTTTCCATTGCTGGTACTATTAATAAAATAACACATACTTATATATTTTGGACTATTATTAAAACTAAAATACCGACTACATACAAGTGTGTTTCTTTACTACGTTACCGGCATGTACGTATTACACATTTTTTTTACGATAGTCCGCCATTCAAAAAAAAAAAAAAAAAAACACAACGCTATAGTAAAATAATTAATGATTTATAAAAGAATCGGAATCGGAATCTGTAATGTTATCGGAATCAGAACTCTAAAACAGAATCGTTAATTGTATCGAAATCGAGACAAATATTTGAATCGTCCCACCACTAATATATATATATATATATATATATATATATATATATATATATATATATAGTCAATTCTCATACCAATGTTCACCAGTAAGAAATACGCATTATAGTTTGGACAGCTTCTTTGCTTTACTCTTTAAAGTGTCCGTCTAATAAGGTGCTTCAAATTATTTCAATAATATTCAAATATTATCTTGCTACGTGTAGGTTTCATCCCGACGATTCTGTACGGTGATGAAACATCCGTGTAGCCTGATTGTCGTAAATATAGTTTCATGACTTACTATATATTATAAGTTTATTAAATTCAATGAAATTGTACTCCGTAAGGTCCAACATGAACCATTTGCCATCCGAGATGTGAATAGATGAACATGCCTTCACGTAGTGAGTGAATCCATTGTATATATTGTAGTCCATATTGCACTGTAGAGAACCTACCATTCATTTTACAAAATTATATTTATATATAACGGCGTGAATTAAAGTTTAAAATGAAAAAGTCAAGGATAATGATCCCATTGTGCTCTAAACAGAAATATTCATTTCGTACGCTACCTTGTCATATAAAAGAACCTACTGTTAATTTTATATGGCCGACCTTACTGATTGTGCGGTTATAATGACTTGTATTTAAGTTTAAACCGCAATAGTCCAGTACCATGGTTATATGCCGGGCCTTTCTTCTTGTGTGGCCATACGATTTCTCAGCTACACTTGTGATGTTAGGATGTATAAGGTGTTAAAGTTGGTCAAAATCCCATATTCCTTCTCTCATCGGATTATTTCGATCATCAGTTATCGATAATTATCGAACACATTCCGATACAATACCTATTTTAGAACACTGCCAGATACCGGAAGGACATTTGTGTAAAATTTTATAAAAATCCGTTTAGCGGCTATGGAGTTTACACAGGAACTCACACACAGACATATAAAATCCCTTTTATATATATATATATATATATATATATATATATATATATATATATATATATATATATATATATAAAAGTGAAAGTGTATGCCTCTGTGTGTGTATGTCTGTGTGTGTAGATTTCCCTACAAAGTAACTCTGTCAATTTCAAGTCTACAGACTCGACATTTGATATGCAGGGTACTGAAATTTGGCAAAATCGATGTGATAGTTTTCGGCCAGAAATTTGGCGATTAAGAGGCCAAAGTTCAACGATTTGATCTTTGAGAACTCTACCAAACTCCTCCGACAATTTTCGGTCTAAACATTTGAAATTTTAGATATAGGTTCCTTGGATATGGATCTAACTTAATAAATTGAGTTGAGCCCAAAACAGTAAGTTTTAAGGGGTCATAATAGGGGTAAAATTTTAAAAAATTGAACACTTTTTTTTTTGCTCAACATACATCTCCAAATACCCGGGCAACGCCGGCACCCATGCTAGTATATATATATATATATATATATATATATATATATATATATATATATATATGCGTGTGTGTGTATGTGTGTGTATCATTTTATTTTGAATTCCAGTCTTTATTTTCTCGCCTAATTGACAACATAACCCAATACAGCCTGACCATTGCTTCACGCACAAGTAACAAGAAACATGTTATTATCAGGGTGTTCCGCGCATGCAGCTCATTAACGGATCACTCCCCGAAGAAAATTTTAATAGAACAAAACGTCTTTTGCATGCATCTCCCACAACATCACTTCTGTAAAGAAACCAAAGGTTTCCATTCATAAACAAGCAGTAATTTTTGTACTCATAAAGAACGGTGGGCTAAAAAAAAAAAAAATAAAAATAAAAAAATGAATGCGCTCAACATTACAAACAATGCAGGTCATATGATGGAGTATTTAATGGAAAGAAAAATATGATTTAATTATCAAAAAGTTATTATAAGAATGTTGCGATGTTAAGGCACATTTTTCTTAAATCAAAACAAGAAATTTGGTATCCTAAAAAAAAACGTGTCTATGTTTAAATATACTGTAATCAACTATTCATGATATATCTAGTGGAATTCCCTTTCTCTGATATACTGAGTAACCTATTAAAAGTTTTCATTAATATTGATACATATAAAATAAATAAGAAAGCAACAAACTAGAAATAAATACTAAGTTATGACTTTACACACACAGATATGCATATATCTAGTGTTTCCTTTTCATATTAAATATGTTTTTAACTCATTTCAAAGTGTTTTTTAACATATTTTATTAACTGTTTGCTCATATATATATATATATATATATATGTGTGTGTGTGTGTGTGTGTGTGTGTGTGTGTGTGTGTATACGGGCAAACAGTTAATAAAATATGTTAAAAAAAACACTTTGAAATGAGTTAAAAACATATTTAATCTGAAAAGGAAACACTAGATAAGTGGATAGTCCTTAATCCGCGGAGTTTCAAAGAAATACTTTCCTTCTCATCAGAGGGTAGGAATTAGCAAAATGTGGGATCGGATTTTGCATGCAAAAGTATTTGATGAAACAACAAGTAAGTCGAGGATCTTACTTAAAAACAAAAAAAGTGAAGCAGAGGGAATATGGTGAAAAAAAAAGGTGATTACACATGAATGGATAGTCTGGTGGAAGATAAATAATCCAGTGACGGTAAAATCCAAGTATATAATTTCAAGAAAGTTAATTGAATTTCCATTTGCACAAGTAAAATACAAAAATCCCGTAATTGGAAGAAGATGGTCCATAATAATCCAAAGGCAGAAACCCATGGAAAAATTCACAAAAATGTGTACAAGGAAAAAAGGAAAAAATTCCAATAATATTAATCAAAGAAAAATAAGATATGCTTTTCATTCTACTGCCGAGATATAAATATAAATAAGAAATATCAAGGAAGAAAAAGAGGAAAAAGAAAAACGGTGATTTTATTTTATATATATATATATATATATATATATATATATATATATTAACAATGTAAGAGAGTATAGAATTATTTCCAGAGTAAAACAATATCTCAACCCACTAGAGCCATGAGAGCTACCCAACCGGAAGTCCAAGATTCGAGTTTCGCCCTCATTTGGGCTCATCAATAGACATATCCGAACTCGGGAATCGAAACCTGAGCCTCTTCATGCGAAGCGAGTACTCTGCCACATTAGTAAACACGCCACACACAAGAAAGTTTATTAACTAAAATATATCAATCAAACCGTGGCGAAATTTTACTATGGCATGAAGCTGCATCGTTTCGAACAACGGATGTGGTCATCCAAGCAGCTATAACCAAAGTCGATGTCTCACAATTAGTAATTTGATACTATACTTACATATGTACATGTTATATCACCCCGTTTTTGGTTTTCATACTTAATGTAAATGTCACAGTGTATAAAGATTATTTGATACTGGAGATATTAATAATCATACTCTATTTTCAAAAGAGGGAAGGTTTTTTTTTTCTTTACAAAGTGGTCAACACTTATCAAGACCCGGAAGCCACCCAGGGATAAGGATTATTGTAAGTACAGTACGTTGGAATCAAAACTCCCCAAGCTGTTATTTCAGCTCATTTGAAAACATAGCAGCAAGTGTTAGTCTCCATAAATCAAGGCCAGAGGTTTGGGGGGAAATGTCAGATATTTTGTAATTCATATATAAATGTGTATGTTTGTGTTATGTGTATATGCCTATATATTTCTATGTATGTGTAAATATCTGACATTCTTTAAGCTTAGTTTGATTGTTTGGCTTTAGAGTATCAACTCTTTTAGGGTCATTTAGTGCAGATTCCAATCATTATTTGTATGCTTTTAGTTTTGTCAAATTTACGAAATGGCTTCAATAAGTTTCCAGACTATTTACGTATGCACACACTTATTGATATTACACGCATGAAACTCGAGCCTCCTTCGAAGTAATCTCCTCCGGCTGCAATACACTTGTTGTACCGTTCCAACAACTTCTGGAAGGCTCCGTGGGAGTCCTTTTGTGTGACCGGGTCAATGAACTTCGTTACAGCTTCTTTTGTGTCCTAAATTGTCTCATAACGACAGCCTCTAATATTTTCCTTGAGGTTAGGAAATAACCGAATGTCACAGGGAGCAAAGTCTGGACTATAGGGAGGGTGAGGAATTGCATTGATGCCCATCTTATTTCAATAAGATAAAAAGCTATAGCAAACATCTAAATGACTATTTTAACCACAGTTCCTGATTTCAAAAAACGAAAAAGTAAAAGATTCATCTGCCTTACTTTTAATGCTAGGTTTATTTATGGTGTCTTTTAAATTCAATAAAAACCCTTCAAAATTTGCTGATGAGGAGACCTTGCTTATCGAAAAACTATATATAATTATTGTACATAATTTGATGTATACCACAATAAAAAGCATTGTTTTCCGAAACGATCGTACAGATAATTGATTTTGTTGTTGTTCCTTCTCATGAAACGGATTTTTAATTTAATTAAAATTTGATTTTTAAATTTTAAATTATCAATCACATTACTTAATATATATATATATATATATATATATATATATATATATATATATATATATATATATATATATATATGTCGTACAGACGGTCGGATTTCAATCCTGGTTTGAGGTAGTTGCCTGTCTAGCCGCACTGATGAGCTGTGAAACAGCAAAACAGTACTGTATTATGATGAGTATAATGCTCCTCATCTTGAACTGAGCATATTGAGAAGTGATACACGAATTACCATTAGCGTATAAAGCGATGCTGTTTGTGTAAACAAATCGAGCTTAGGTATTTCGGACGATGTCAAAACATCGTTTATTCACGACTCGCACAGAAGCCGCCGATAGCGTAGTGGTAAGGAGCCTTGGCTGTCGTACAGGCGGTCGGGTTTCAATCCTGGCTTGAGGTAGTTACCTGTCTAGCTGCACTGATGAGCTGTGAAACACCGAAACAGTACTGTAGGTGGATGACTATATATATATATATATATATATATATATATATATATATATATATATATATATATATTAGTGTTCAGACGATTAATCAGAATTGAGAATGCAAAAATCAGAACTTTTAGAAGTATTGGAATTGGAAAAATGGCTGTCTATTTTCCAATGCCAAAAGCTCTCCTTTGAATTATATTTTTTAAATTTGATTTTTTTTCTAAAAATCTTCAACTTCTGATAGTAAAAATAAAATAATAAATATTTATCGATTTTAAACTACCAGTAAAACTAAAATTTATGGATCACCCCCTTCCCCCCACAAGTGTGTTTTTATGTTTGACAAAATGTATGCACATTGAACGTGATTTTTAAAGTAATCGGGAATAAAGAATTCTGTCTTTAAATATTTAGATACTAGCAGGGGGGGGTCGCCTAGCTTAAAGCGGGCGTAAAATGCGCTAAAACATATTTTAATTTGTCAAGATCTCGTATATATTATAATAGAGTTTTGATTTAAAAAAGAAAAGAAAAAGTATTTGCGTGCCATCAGCAAGCGTCGAAACCGAAGGTGTAGCATTCAAAGCTAGTGACGTTACAACTGTACTATATATTTAGAAGTTTAGGTAAGATAAGCGATCGGTATCGTCGGTTTCAATCCTGATGGTATATATGTGTGTATTTACTTCCGGTTATAAGCAGATGAGATAGATCGGTTGAGGAGAGCTTGATATTGAGACAAAACGATTCCCTGTCATCAGCTTGAAACCGACGATACTGATTGCTTATCTTATCTAAACTCCTGAAAATAAAAATAAAAACATTACGCTATTTTTTGGAAAAAAAAAATAATGGAGCACTCTGCTGGAATTCTTTTTTCCCCAAGATATAGCGCGCGCACACACACACACACACACACACACACACACACACACACACACACATATATATATATATATATATATATATATATTACATATAAGAACAAGTAGTTAATAAAACATGTTAAAAACACTTTAAAAAGAGTTTAAAACATTTAATTAAAAGAAGGAAGCACAAAATAAGTAGATATTCCTTAATCCGCGGAGTTTCGAAGTTATAAATATATATATATATATATATATATATATATATATATATATATATATATATATATATATATAACTATAGTCATCCAAATACGGTACTGTTTCGCTGTATAACAGCTTATCAGTGTGGCTAGACAGGCAAGTACCTCCAGCCAGGATCGAGACCCGATCCCCCAACCAAATGACAGGTAAGGTTTCTCGCCATTACGCGATTCGGCTGCTGCTATGCGGGTAGTGAATTAACGATGTTTTGACATCGTCCATATATATATATATATATATATATATATATATATATATATATATATATATATATACAGATAGATAGAGAGAGAAAGAGAGAGAGAGGGAGAGAGAGAGATAGGGAGTGACAGAAAGCGATCAGACAGCCAGAAATTTAGACAGATTTAAAGTCGATGGTTGTGCTTAATTTTATTATGCGAC
>NC_136511.1:63117510-63130010 GCF_053919585.1 Euprymna scolopes
GGTCGGTCGGTCTGTCAGTCTGTCCGTAACACTTTTGTGCTTGGCCTTTTCGGTTAAGATTAAAGGTCTGATGCTCTTCTTAGCTTTTAAAGCTTTTCTTGGCCTTTTGGCCAAAATCAAAGTGTAGTATCTGTTCCAGCAGATACTGCAAGCAAAGAACATATGTGGGGGCGACCCCACATATAAGACCTTGGTCAATGTAGGGGCAACCCTTCATACCAATTATCACTATCCAGCTCCCCTACTTCCCGGGGAGTTTGTCCCCATTTCCACTTCACTTTTCACATTAAAAATCGGCCTTGTGCCTAATTTGCTCCGTGGAGGGGGGTGCAAATAAATACCCTTTCCTTTATATAAAAGACAATATGTCCGTTTTTCTGGTTCGATATTTTAAAACTCTATTATTCCCGAAACTAAAAGTCGCAACGCGGCGGTAATAGTTTCAAATGATTTGATTTTTACGGGCCGTTCTTTTATGGGTATTTAGTCGGTTTAAATAGTTTTTAACAGATGAAAAATGGTTCGAAATCGCAAAAATAGTTATACATTTTGTACATTCATCTTAGTTTATTTTTAATTTTTATTTTTAACCAGGTTATATACCTGTCATGTTGAGAGAGAGAGAGAGAGAGAGAGAGAGAGAGACCCACGCACATACGTGTGTGCGTGTGTATTTATTTTATTGTAAACTTTCCAATAAGCAAATGTTCAACTTCAACTAGCTTTCTTCCTTTCACCAAACGTCCGTCACTGAACCCTATGACCCTCTTTAATGCTTTGCACGCAATGACCTCGCCACGGCCAGATGCACCTTGACGTCTAAGGATAGACAGGTGGCACACAATATAAACATAATTGTCGACGGAAGCACTAATCCCGTCCGTTTCTATGCTTACCTTTTTTCTTTCGACTTCCTTAAATGCTTGCAATTCTAGATTTCTGTGAGATTTCTTAAATATATTTCTTTTGAACAACAAAAAAAGCCCCCCCACCCACCGTCACTCGAGGTTGATGGACAGGTCGTCGTTTTGCAAAAGAAAGGGAAACGATGTCTCGGTTAATTTGCGCTTAACCATACGACATTTTCACACGGATAGAAATACATTTACAGCAACAGATTTTTAATTACTATTTACCGTCCGCCAAAACTGTTTCTCGGTATCACGGTTACCAAGGTCTAGGCCAGAGTCGAAACCACTTTGGAGCATGAGAGTTTTACAGTTATTCTGAATGAAGTAGGGGGGGGGGGGCGAACAGTTTTGGCAATATTGTCATGGCGAAAAACAATGTTATTAAATATATAAGTACATTTTCTGTGCGTTTGACGAAAACGAATATTAAATCTAATTTATAAAACTCACTATATCTGTCTGTTGGTCTGTCTGTCTCAATATTTTCAAACTCTATCCCTCCCGAAACTAAAATCAGCAGAGCGGCGTTAGGGACCTCAAATGATTGGATTTTTTATGGACCGTTCTCTTATGGGTCTTTAGCTGGTTAAGATAGATTTTAAGGCATAAAAAGGGATCAAAATTGAAACAATCGTTATAATTGCGTACATTCATCTTAGTTTATTTTAATCGGTTCATGTGTGGGTCACTTTGGTACAGTGGTAACGTCATCAGATTTGACCGCTACAGTTTTACTTTCAGTTTCGATTCTAGCTGATGGCACCCAAATACTTTTTTTAAACTTTTGAAATCATTACTTTATAATAATACATACGAAATCTGAACAAATTAAAATATCGTGTTTAAGCGTATTTTACAACCGGGCAAAGCCGAGCGCCCAACCATATACCACTTACTTTTCTACAAGAATATAACAAAATATACTAACACTTTATATATATATCCTGCCCGGGGTAAGGTGAAAGAAAATTTATTCGAAGGCCAAGTTTTGCTGGCAGACTGAAGGCTTCCAACTCCTGTTCTAAGCCTTTGTTGATACGGCTATTTTCTTGATGACTACGACATGTTGACAATCCTGTGCAGTTCTAGGAGTTCCATCCTCCCAGACTTTGTTTTTTTTTCTTTTGAGAAGGGGTTAGTTCATTACTAATTTCAAACCCAAATTTCCCTAATGATTTACTTCAACTTGTGCCGCTTTCATTGCTTAAAAGCAGCATGAATACCGCAGATTTACCCGACACGTCCAGTACAAACAGACAAACGTTTGCAAAAACTAGAAGTATTTTTAAGAAAGAAACAACGACAGCTATGAAAGAATACACAGAAACCAGCAGAAAACGCATCGAAGCGCAGAAATTCAGAACTCGTGATTTTTTAGAAAATCTACATCAGTGTAGTATAATGGGCATTCAACAATTCCCCCACTATCCAACAATCATGGGGTTGTTTGCACGGCAACTGAGAAGGCTAACATGCTTGCTAGTCAATGTGCTTTTATGTCTACATTGACCACAGCAAACCAATCCCTTCCTGATATTCCTTTGCAGACTGACACTACACTAGATGATTCTGAAACTCACCCCTTCTCACTTGCATAATATCATAAAAAACCTAGACACCTCAAAAGCATGTGGACTTGATCTCATCTCGACAGTAATATTTTAAAAAATGCTCCGCTGGGGTTGCTCCAGTCCTTTCCAAACCTTGCAACATATGCCTTAACGAATCTTACCTTCCTGACTGCTGAAAAACTGCTTCTTTGATACCAGTTTACAAGAATTCTGGCGACAGAACTGACCCATCGCTCCATTAGCCTCCACCCTCTTTTCACCAAAATACTTGAGTCCATAATTAATAAAGCTCTAGTCTATCACATTACAGTTGCTACACTTCTGTCCGACTAAGAATATGGATTTAGGTAAACCCTTTCTACAGCAAATATACTTACTGTACTCTGTGAACTTATATACCATACACTGGGCAAAACAGAGTAGTGGAGGGCAGCAGCTCTAGATATATCAAGACGTTTGACAGAGTATGGCATGATGGTCTTCTCATGAAAATCAGACGAATACTAAACATAATTAAATACTTCTTTAAGAGAAAAATCCACATTGTCCTCGACGGTCATACATCTAAACAATGTAACAATTACCCTTTTTCCCACTATATATACATTCATTTGTGTGTGTGTGTGTTAGAGCAGTTTCCATTCTATTTGTTTATTTATTTTACTGCATATTCATTTGATTTTTTACCTGTTTTTCTTGATATGTATACGTATACTTATTGGTTCTATTGTTTTCTCTGTTTACCTTAATTATTCAATTAATTGCACAGCATCAATAAATGAAACACTTTACATGACAATCAACCAAGCAACTAGCTAACCGGTTGCTCACCTACTATATATATATATATATATATATATATATATATATATATATATATATATATATATATATATATATATATATGAGCAAACAGTTAATAAAATATGTTAAAAAACACTTTGAAATGAGTTAAAAACATATTTAATATGAAAAGGAAACACAAGATAAATGGATAGTCCTTAATCCGCGGAGTTTCGAAGAAATACTCTCCTTCTCATCAGAGGGTAGGAATTAGCAAAATGTGGGATCGGAGTTTGCATGCAGAAGTATTTGATGAAACAACAAGTAAGTCAAAGATCTTACTTGAAAACAAAATAAGTTAAGCAGAGGGAATATGGTGAAGAAAAAGGTGATTACACACGAATGGATAGTCTGGTGGAAGATAAAAAGTCCAGTGACGGTAAAATCCAAATGTAAAACTTCAAGAAAGTTAAAAGAATTTCGATTTGTACAAGTAAAATCCAAAGACATCCCGTAATTGGAAGAAGATGGTCCATAATAATCCAAAGGCAGAAATCCATGGAATAATTCACAAACATGTGTACAAGGAAAAAAATAATATTAATAAAAGAAAAAGAAGATGTGCTTTTAACTCTACTTCCGAGACATAACTATAAATAAAAAAGATCTAGGAAGAAAAAGGTGAGAGAGAAAAAAAAGGGAGAGAAAAAATGATTAAGTTAAATATAAAATAAAGGGAAACAAAAGTCAAAACGACCCAGACAGGAAATGTTAAAGGCGCGAAAATATATATAGGGCAAAATAATGTAGGTCAACTGAAATATACAGGTTATCACTTAAAAAAATGTCAGCAAGAGTTATTAAACGACACTAAAAGGAAAATAAAAATAAAAATAAAAAATAAAAGGAAAATAAAAATAAATAAATAAATATATAATAAATAAAAAGAAAATAAAGAATAAATAAATAAATAAATAAAATATAATAAAAATAAAATATAAAATATAATATATAATATAAAATGAAATAAAATAAAATAAAATAAGAAAAGTATGAAGATAAAAATAAAAATTATTTAAGCGGAGAAGATGGCCGGTATCTGCAATTTCAGGAAAAAAAAAGTAAGTAAATTCATATAGTAAAATTTAAGTAAATATACATACAAGATATCAAAGTATGGGTAGATTGATATATTAGATAGATAGGAAAGTTTAAAGAATTAAACAGAAAATGCGGATAAAAAACGGCCATGCAAAGAAGAGATAAAGAATTAAAATAAAGGATTATTAAATTATAAAATATTAAGAAGTATGTCGAAAAACGAAAAAGTTAAAGAAAAAATATTTTATATCTATATAAAAAGTAAAAGTAATAACTATGTAATTTCAAAATTGCCATAATTAAATTTGGACTTATGTTTACAGAAGAGATCAGTTCATTTTTAGAATTTATTATATTGTTACTTTGAGGGGAAGTAATTATAGTTATAGCTTCGGTTGTACAGAGGCGATATGACTTAGAGTCTGAAGTATAAGACTTAACTTTTTAATATAATAGTCCATTTGATTGAGAAGGGCGTATTGTTAGAGTTAAGTTTTTTAATTAAAGTGGTTAGAGAAGTTCCTTGGTTATTATAAGAATTATGGTTGTTAAAGGAAGAAATGTGGTTTGATATTCTTTTCTTAATTAATGTTGAAGTAGCGCCGATATTTTTTTTTTACAAAGGCATCACCATATTATCAAGACCAAGAGGCTACTTAAGGATAAGGGTTAAAGAGTGTACATTAGAAATTGGACAATATAGTAGTCATTAGTAATGAAAATTTGGTAAATTTGATAACTTATATGGAACGGCTCATCAAGAACTTATTTACGTTAGACTTAAAGACAACCATATTGTAGTCAGCCGGAAAGCAGGAAAACAGAAGACAATTCCACAGGCGAGCATCTCAGAAAGAAGCTCTGTTCATGGAATCTACGTTTAGGTTTAGGCACAGATAAAGAGTTGGGGAATTATTGATAGTGTTTACAGCTAGACGAGTGTTTCTTGTGAAAGTTTGGCGAGAAGGGACCATAGATTGAAGCTCAGTGGAACACTTTTCATGAAAATAACGATACATCAGAGACAAACCCGCAACATCTCATCTGTGAGATAGAGGTTGCAAGGAAGAGAAAATGGCATCTCCTACGAGGCTACGAAGTCTATTTTGAACTCTATCAAGGCAGGCCAAGTCTTTTCTAGCAGCTCCTGCCCAGATGTGGCAACAGTATTCCATCCTTGGACGTACCTGGCTCTTATATAGATAGAGAATTGCATCAGCAGTGAGATATCTACAGGATCGATAGAAAGATCCCACCATTTTTCCAGCGGCCTTGGCAACAGATTTGATGTACGTGTTCCATTTAAGATCAGAAGTAATGGTCAAGCCAAGAAGCTTGTCAAAACTTGAGGCCTCCTGAAGACGAGAGCCATTCATTTCAATTGATGCCAGATGTGGGTCAGAATGTTGATGATGTAAAGAGAGAAGCTTGGTTTTAGATGCATTAAAAGTAACCAGCCACTCCTTACCCCATTGTACTACGTGCTCAAGATCAGAGGAGAGAGAATTGGAGAGAACTTGGTCGTTTACTGTCTTAGATGTGCTACCATAAATGGTAGTGTCGTCAGCATAGATGCCTACAAATGGTGTAAGGATGTGATTTGGAAGATCATTAATATAGACCAGGAAAAGAGTATGGCCCAGATGGATCCCTGAGGGACACCGGCATTAATACTGTGAGCTTCTGATTTTTGCCCCTCAACTACTACTCTTATGAACCTATCAGAAAGAAATGATTTAATAATTGAGAAGACATTTCCAGCAATACCATAGCTAGAGATCTTATGAAGTAAACCTTTATGCCATACCCTATCAAAGGCCTTAGATATGTCAAGAGCAGTTGCCCTAGAAAGGTTGCCTCCGTCG
Organism: Euprymna scolopes; assembly: GCF_053919585.1. Lineage (NCBI taxonomy): Eukaryota > Metazoa > Mollusca > Cephalopoda > Sepiida > Sepiolidae > Euprymna > Euprymna scolopes. The sequence goes on from NC_136511.1 coordinate 63,123,742, forward strand.
AGAGATTTGCTAATCCTATGAGATATAACTGTAAGCACATCTAGTGTAGATCTAGCAGAACGGAAACCATATTGAGTGTCACTAAGAAGGTTAATTTTGTTGAGATGGTTGATTACTTCTGTATTTAACACAGATTCCAGCAACTTACTCATGACGCACAGGAGACTTATTGGCCTGTACTGAGAGGGGGATGAGCGATCACCTGAATTCTTAAATACAGGGCATACTGATGAAATTTTCCAGGGAGATGGGAAACTATTCTCCTTAAGACAACGTTTAAACAGTTTTGTTAGTATGGGCGCTAGTTCAGGTTGAAGTTTTTTGAGTACTATAATTGGAATACCGTCAGGGCCAGTTGCTTTACTGGAATCAAGGTTTTTGATTAGCTTGGCAACATCACGTACAGATATACGTATATCACATAGCGTATTTTCTGATACAGGAGGAAATATTGGGGGTTGGCAACCTTGATCGCAAAGAGTAGAATTAGCTGCAAAGTTCTTGACAAAGAGTTTGGCTTTGTCTGATGCTGACGAGATAACCTCAGGTCCATTGATAATAGTTGGAATGGAGCACACGCTTCTGTTCAGGATTCTGTTTGCTATTTGCCAAAACTGGTGGGAACCAAGCCGCTGCTCAGCTACTTTGGACTTAACAGATTGAGCATACAACTCTCTTGCATTCTTTATTACTTTCTTACAATGGTTGCTGGCAGTCCTGAAAGCGGCTTTAGTTTTCATACATCTATTACGTTGGAAACAGTGGAAAAAGTGATTTCTGTGCGCAATTGCAGCAGCACATTCTGGAGAGAACCATGGCTGGCTGTTAGGTTTTTGCTTAAACTTTTTCGAGGGTATGAAACGGTCAATACCTACAATTAACCATTCCGTCAGGTCTAATACTATAGAGGACACATCCTTTTTAAACATGGAATGCAGAGGTAGATCAGATATAAATGTACGGAAGCTATCCCAGTCAGCCTTAGTGTATCGATATACTGTACGATGGAGAGGTACGTCTGGGGACTTATTACATTTCACTTTTATCTTAATTGATACAACAGAGTGGTCGGAAGATCCAAGAGGCGAAAGAGCAGAAACTGAACATAGTTCAGGGCAAGTTGTGAGAAAAAGGTCTAGTAGGCTCGCATACTGGCCGTCATTGTCGGGCACACGGGTGGGTTCCTGAACAATCTGAGTGAGGTCATAGGCAATGGAGAAATCATGACAGAACCTCCCCTCATCATCGGTCTTGTTAGAGTGGGTCAACCATTCGACGTTGTGAACATTGAAGTCTCCACATACGTGAATGTTAGCTGAAGGATAAGCAGATAGGACTTGGTCAATTTTCTCAGATATGCTTTGAAAGATACTAACTACGCTGTTATGGGGGCGATAGAGAGTAAATATAAATGCCGTAGTGTGAGCTAAAGCAACCCGGAAGCACATATAGGGTAAGTTAGGATCTTCCCTGGAGATGTCCCTACCACATGGAAAGCTATCCCTAATATAGGCACATATTCCATGCCCATGGCGATCTTGGGGGGCAGATTTAGAAGTTAAGTTAGAGTATCCTTTAATTGCGAACTCTTCTAGGGAAATAGCCTGTCCAATGCTAGTTTCACTTAAAAATAAAAGGTCTGGTTTAGTCTCCTGTAATTGGGTTTCAACCTCTGGAAGGTTAGAACGTAGACCCCTGATGTTGGAGAAGGAGACATGGTAGTAGGGGTCTACGTTGGAAGTTGGAGAACCGGGTTTAATCGTGTATTTTTTCTTGAAACTTGTCATGGTGAATTTTTTGGAATTTGTGGACTAGGTCGTCAGATTGACTTAGAGCAGGACAGAGAGGGGAAACTAAGAGAGAAAAAGAAACGAAGAATTTTTTTTTTATTTGTAGCTAATGATAAGGTAAAGCCGTAACAATTACCCACTAGTATGACATCGAGAGGCCCCACCAGAAGCTACTGCATGGTCCAGAATCCATTCACCAAATGGCAATACAGCAGCTCCAGTACTTTGCACCTGCTGATAGGACAGCTTCCTTAGTGGTTAATCCAAGGTTCGGGTCCCTGACTATAAGGCGGATAACGTCAGCCCAGACAAAACGTTTACCTCCAGCACCCTTACTAGTGACATGACTACAAGGATAGACATAGAAACAGAAAATTTCCGCTATCTCCGCCAACTGTTCGCGCAAAATACTGCCAACCTAGAAAACAGCTTTTTCTTCTCCCTTTGTCAGAAAAATCACTCATTAAAAAATGAGGACTGAGGGACAAATAAGAAGAAGCGAGAGTAACAGGAGCTGCCGATAACGCATCCACAATGCGTTTTCTACTCTCCATTAAAAAAAAACAAAAAAAAACTATTAAGTATTCTACTTAATAAAAGTCCAACAGACGTGTTTAAGGGAAAGTATGGTGATAGATTCCCCTCTCACGAACTAAGAATGAGTACAAATTCGTAATCTATTTTTGCAATCAACTTGGTAGATAAAATAAACATTTATGGACGAGAAAAAAAAAGCTAGCATTTAATAAAACAGAAATACATAAATTAAATACTGAAATAAAATGGAGTTATTAATATTTGAATCTAAAAATAAAAAGTATGATTAAAATTGAAATCACTTATCTCAACAAAAACACGTCCGTCTCCATAATGTAAACTGAAATGAGGAATTTAAGTTAACAGCGTTCAAAAAGATTTTTTTTAAAATTAACCGTTAAAAGAAAAGCGTGATTTTATTCTGAACTTTAGCTAGCCACGTTTTAAGAAACTTGCGATAAAAAAGAAAAGCGGATGGGGGGGGCGGTCTCCCGAAAGATATATGTATGTACTTTATTAAAAGCTCGAGGTCTGGTATTTATATTAATTTGCTGATTTGTATTAGTTAAATAGTTTGAAATTTGTTCATAGTGGTCAACAAATGGTGAGACAATGTCTGTATGAGGACTATTTTGGAGGGGATAATGAGTGGTGTTAGTGTTAGGATGGCTGTTAGGAGAAATATTATTGTTCTCATTAATATTATTATTATTATTATTATTATTATTATTATCATCATCATCATTATTACTAGTTGTATGATTGTAAATGGAAGGGCTGCTCGAGTGGTGTATTGGATTAGTAACTATATCAGATGGAGGATGGGAAGAAGAATAACTTGAAGACGAAATATTAGTGTTTGTTATGGGAGGATTGCGTGGGAGCTCAGTAATAGTGCAAGAATATATAACATCTTTATGGATGCAATCATTATTGAGTGGGCAAAGATGTTTGTTATTACAGTTAGTTTTGGGTTTAATTGGGAAAGAGATTTTTTGGGGCTGATTTAATTATTTGTTATTTGATGTTAAGATTCTTTGTGCTAAATTAGGCATTGTTGAATAAGAAATCCGGATTGAATTTTTATTGAAAATAGAAGTATATCTGTGTGAGTATTTGAAAGAGTTTTGTACAATGTTGAAGAATTCCTTAGGTATATTGGTTTTGACATTTAGGCTAAATAGAGGATTAAACCAAATATTTTTCTTTCTCCTGATGCGACTAGGTGGGTTAGAGGCATTGCGATTAGTATTTTGGTTTCGATTATATATGTAGACTGGTTCATTGTTATTGATAGCGGCAGATCTTCTTATTTGAACTGGTTTCTTACGAGTCATATTGTGTGTGATTACAGATTTAATGCGGCCTGAAGGAGGAGCATAATTGTTGTATTTAATCTTTTCCTTGTATCCTGAGTTCCATAAAGCATTATTGAAGAAAGTAGCATTTTGATTAAAAGTTTTTTTATTAGCAGAAAGAGCAGAAATTCTTCTAGAGACAGATGGTACTATAGATTTTATAATTGAGTTGGGGTGATTAGAAGATTTATGGACGTATAAAAGCGTAAGATTAGGTTTATGGTAGGGGCTATGAGTTTCGGTGTTAAGATTAAGTGTAACATCTAGAAAATTTGAAGTTTTTTTTGTTTACTTCGATAATTATAGAAAGGCCAAAGTTATTGAAGAAGTTATGTAATTTTTTAATAATTTTGCTGGACTCTCTTGGTCGGGCTGTTGTAGTAAAAAGGGCACCGTCTCTCTAAAGACCTCCTTGGATATGTTGAAAGTGAACGTGTCTGTGTATCTGTCTGTCTGTGTGTGTACATTTCTCTACGCAAAAACTCCGTCAATTTTAAGTCTTCAGACTCGAAATTTGATATACAGGGTACTGAGATTTGAGAAAATCTATGTGATTGGTGTTCGGCCAGAAATTTGGCGATTAAGGGGTCTAAGTTCAACGATTTGACCTTTGAGAACTCTACCAAGTCCTCCAACAATTTTGTGTATAAGTACTTAAAATTTTAGATATAGGTTCCTTAGACATGGATCTAACTTAATAATCTGAGTTGAGCCCAAAACACAATATTTTAAGGGGTCATTATAGGGGTCAAAGTTTTAAAAAATTGACCGCTTTTTTCTGCTCAAATACCCGGGGAACGCCGGGCACCCATGCTAGTATATCTATAAAAGTGAACGTATCAGTGTGTCTGTATGTCTGTCTGTGTACATTTCCCTACGCAATAACTCTGTCTGCCGGAATTATTGCTAGCTGTGCACACACGCATATGGAGCTGGGTGCATACACGCAAATATTGACGATCTTCAAACCAACGAATGCTATCAAAAGTCATAACAATTCAAAGAAGAGTGCAGAAGCTTTGAAATAAACATTTTTTAAATGACAAGTTTTGAAAACAGTCATATTGAATTTGGCCTTGGACGAATTTAATAAGGGCCAGTTGAATGCAGCATGGAAAAATGAAATTCCTATCTACATTTTTTGGAAATAAAAACAAATGCCAGCTAAGGAAGAAGTCAGTTAGAGAGAAGAGCACCGAGACGACCAGTTGTCATTTTGTGTCACTCACATTACTCCAGCACGCCCCATCTCTCTCTCACTCTCTCTCTCTTTCTCTCTCTCTCTCTCTCTCTCTCTCTCTCTCTCTATCCATAGTACATTGAGAAAGAGAGATGGGTGTTGTGGAGTGTTATGGGTGACAAAAAATGACAGTCGTCTCGCTGCCCTTGTCTCTAACTGACATCTACTTTGGCTGGGATTTGTTTTTATTTACAAAAACTTTAGACAGGAATTTCACTTTTCCGGGCCGTATTCCACTGGTCCTTATTAAATTCGTCCAAGGCCAAATATCAATATGACTGTTTTTAGAACTTGTCAATTGAAAAATGTTGATTTCAAAGCTTCTGTAAACTTTTTCAATTGTGATGACTTTTGATGACATTTGCTGGTTTGAAAAGATTTCCACAATATTTACGTGCGTGCATCCAGTTCAATATGCGTGTGTGTACAAGTAGCAATAATTCCAGCGTTGCCCAGAATGCTATTAAACACACACACACACACACACACACACACACACACACACATATATATATATATATATATATATATATATATATATATATATATATATATATATATAGTAATTTACAAGATATATATGGCGATTAAGCTACACTGAATATACGGCGTTTCATCCACTCTAGGATTCCTCAAGCTTATGCACAAATTCTGTGGTTGTTTATCGTTTTTATATGGTCCTATTCTATTGAGGATTTAGTTAGCCAATCAACTTTTTAGTATCCACCGCGCCCCTTCCTATCAGCCAATGGGCATGCATTTTATGGGACAAAGGATCTGTTTTAAAACTAGGAATATTCAGTGTAGCTTAATCGCCATATATATTTTATAAATTACTAACTAGCTCTACATACGTATTGAGCACTTTTGAAGTAAATACTTAAAGTTTATGCATAAATCTATACTTTCGTATATTAATTTTATGTGAGTAAATGAAGTAGTTATATATATATATATATATATATATATATATATATATATATATATATGTATGTGTGTGTGCAATTTAAAAATCTTTTTATTGAAAATAAATTAGAATTAAAAAACAAAGCATTATAAACCTGTAAGAAACGTATACAAATTGTTAATTACTCGACAAAGAGTGCAAATAAACAAGAAAGAGCTTATACCGTGTAGGTTCGAAAAATGTCATTAAATTAATCATATTTGCATCAAAAAAGTTATTAAATAGTTAGTGACCATTTATAAGGATCCAAAAGTATTAAGAAAGCAGGAAACGGGAAAAGGGAGAAAAAAGGGGGAAAAGGGCGAAAAATATATGGTAAAAATCCAATAAAAAAGACGGTAAAATCCAGAAGAGGATACGTCCAAAATCAGTCCATT
>NC_136511.1:63135010-63142510 GCF_053919585.1 Euprymna scolopes
TAAAATTATCCAAGATGGTAAAATTAAAGTATATTATAAATATTAAAGAATTAATATTTATAAAATTATCTCAGCCAGATGTAAAAGCTTGATAAAACCAAATAGGAAATATAAATTCTTTTAACTTTCTTGAAGTTTTACATTTGGATTTTACCGTCACTGGGTTTTTTTATCTTCCACCAGACTATCCATTCATATGTAATCACCTTTTTCTTCGTCATATTCCCTCTGCTTCACTTTTTTTGTTTTCAAGTAAGATCTTTGACTTACTTATTGTTTCATCAAATACTTCTGCATGCAAAATCCGATCCCGCATTTTTCTAATTCCTACCCTCTGATGAGAAGAAAAGTATTTCTTCGAAACTCCGCGGATTAAGGACTATCCATTTATCTAGTGTTTCCTTTTCATATTAAATATGTTTTTAACTCATTTCAAAGTGTTTTTTAACATATTTTATTAACTGTTTGCTCATATATATATATATATATATATATATATATATATATATATATATATATATATATATACTAGCATGGGTGCCCAGCGTTGGAGGTGTATGCTGAGCGAAAAAAAAAACGGTCAATTTTTTTTAACTTTGACCCCTATAATGACCCCTTCGAATTTATTGTTTTGGGCTCAAATCAAGTAATTAAGTTAGATTCATGTCCAACGAACCTATATCTAAAATTACAAGTGTGTAGACCCAAGATTTGCGGATGAGTTTGGTTGAGTTGTCAAAAGGCAAATCGTTGAACTTTGACCCCTTAATAGCCAAATTTCTGGTCGAAAACCGATCACTAAGATTTTCCCAAATCTCAGTACCCTGCATATCAAATTTCGAGTTAGTAGACTAAAAATTGACAGAGTTATTGCGTCGAAAAATATACACAGTCAGACACACAGACACGTTCACTTTTATAGATATACTAGCATGGGTGCCCGGTGTTGCCCAGGTGTTTGGAGGTGTATTCTGAGCAAAAAAAAAAAAACGGTTAATTTTTTTAATTTTGACCCCTTTTATGGCCGCTTAAAATTGATTGTTTTGGGCTTAAATCGAGTTATTAAGTAAGATCCATTACCAAGGAACCTATATCTAAAATCGCAAGTGTTTAGACCCATAATTAGCCAGGTAAAATTGGTGCAAAAGGGTGAAAAAAAAATGAAATTTGATAAGTAAAGGTCGAACGCCGACATTACGAATGCATAACGTAGTAGCTATTGATTCGTTTTAATTTTTAGCCTTGCAGTAAACATGTTTTCATAACCCAGTCATTGACGGCATTGGCAAAATAAATCGTGAGCTGAACGTTTTGGTTTCTCTAGTGGCGCACGAGTCTTTTTTTTAATTTTTTTAATACTTTTTTAACTATTGCTATATATTGCATCCAATCTATCTATCTATCTATGTATATATATATATATATATATATATATATATATATATATATATATATATATATATATATGGAAGTGAAAATGTCCGTCTGTCTTTTCTCTATGGTAGTTAAGGAAGACTATTATACAGAAAGGCATTACTTTACATATTCACACTTTTTAATATATACATATGCACATAACTTTATGAACAGTACATAGGGCCCAAGCAAACAGGGCGGAACTGCTGGTCTATCTATATCTATAAAAGTGAATGTGTCTGTGTATCTGTCTGTGTCTGTGTACATTTCCCTACGCAATAACTCTGTCAATTTTTAGTCTACAGACTCGAATTTTGATATACAGGGTACTGAGATTTGGGAACATCGACGTGATAGGTTTTCGGCCAGACATTTGGCGATTAAGGGGTCAAAGTGCAACGATTAACCTTTGAGTATTCTACCAAACGCCTCCGACAATTGTGGGTGTAAACATTTGAAATGTTAGATATAGGTTCCTTGGATATGGATCTAACGTAATAACTTGATTCAAGCCAAAAACAATTAATGTTAAGGGATCATAATAGCGGTCAAAGTTAAAAAAAATTGACCGCTTTTTTTTTTTTTGCTCAACATACACCTCCAAACACCCGGGCAACGCCGGGCACCCATGCTAGTATATCTGTAAAAGTGAACGTATCTGTGTGTTTGTCTATATGTCTGTCTGTGCATCTGTCTGTCTGTGTGTGTGTACATTTCCCTACGCAATAACTCTGTCAATTTTAAGTCTACAGACTCGAAATTTGATATACAGGGTACTGAGATTTTAGAAAATCTTTGTGATTAGTTTTCGACCAGAAATTTGTCTTTTAAGGGGTCAAAGTTCAACGATTTGACCTTTAAGAACTCTCTACCAAACTCCTCCGACAATTTTGGGTCTGAACACTTTAAATTTTAGATATAGGTTCCTTGGGTATGGATCTAACTTAATAACGTGAGTTGAGTCCAAAACAATAAATTTTAGGGGTCATAATAGGGGTCAAATTAATTATTATTATTTATTTTTTTTTTTTTGCTCAGCATACACCTCCAAATACCCGGGCAAAATATTCCTCGTAATATATAATAATCAACAGAGATTTGACTCTATAAAAATGTATACGCAATCTGCATGAATTAAAACATGTTTAAGCGTATTATTAAATGGCCAATATATGTTGTTTTTGTTTCGAATTGAAGAATAGTAAATAGAGAAAGCATCTCAGTAAGCAGATGAGCTAATGCAAGTTTCTTACAGGAACCGGAGGTTAAGTTTGGTCTCTAGTAATTGGATTGCAACCTCCAGGAAGGTTGCAACGTGGACTCCCTGATGTTAGACAAAAAATACCTGATAGTGTTGTCTATGTTGGAAATTGGTGTTTAATCGTCTTAATTTTTTTTTTCAGGGGAATAGTTGGCCAAAACGTCGTGAAACAACAACAATAAAGGTGAGAACAGTCCGCAATAAATAAACAAATAAATAAATGAATAAATTACTCATCTCAAAAGAGTTCTTAATGATTAAAATAATAGACTTTTTCCTCGTGTTGACATAAGACTAATGGAGAGTAGAAGAGGCATTTTCGGATGCGTTTTCGGCAGCTTTGTAACTTTTGCTTCCCTATCTCCCTTGTCCAGTGTTTCTGACAAGACATAGCTGTTCTCCTGGTCGTTTGTTTGTATAAATAATAACTTACGGACACGTTCTGACTCTTGTTATGTTGTTAATCTACCGAAAAGCACCGGAAACACTTATAATGGTCGATTATTTTTATTGGCAAAAATATATTGTAACATATAAATATTTTAAGGATGTAAAAAGTTAAGTTAAAATATTTACATTTAATAGTTGTCAGGAATATTAACTTGATGTTAATTTGGCAGAAGAAAATATAAGCTAACCATAATATAAGCAAATATACGTGACAAAATACCCAGCAAATATATCTCGGGTATGTGCAGTAATGAAGTAACAAAAATAAAGATCTTTAGATGTAGTCACGTAAGACATCAGTTCGATACGCAATGTGTTAGCAGACAGATGGGGTTTAATGACTGGACCCCCATGGAAGTCAGAATGGAGCGATTTACAAAAATGTAATCTTGTACAAAGCGTGCCAACCCTGACAAATATCTTTATTTACAACAGAAAATCATCAAAACCCAATAAAACACTTCAACAAGTTTAAGTCGGGATCGCTTATTACTATCTAACACTCTTATTCCTGATGTCATGTCCTGATAAGGGTGCTGGAGGTAATATTTAATTGAGCTGGCGTTGTCCAGATATTTTCTGCAGCGCACGTACGTATTTGTTCAGTCACAAAACTTTTTTCCTGCAAATAAGTAGAATTTTGTTTCGCTTCATGCAAATTTTAATGCCGGAAATTTCAGTAATTATTGAAAAAAAAACGGTAGCTTTGTACGTTTGGGATATTTTGTTTCTTGTGGGAAAAATAGGAGTCTCGAAATGTGAGTGTGGATCAGTTCAGTATTGTTAAAACGAGTTCCTTTTAGTTATGCGCAGGTGTATCTGTCGCAACTACATTATGTTTGCAATATTAATTTCGGAGTGCTCAAAAGATGCAGGTGGTACATGTTTATATATAAAGTAAGATATATTTATTACATGGTGTTATTTCTAAAACCTTCATTACTTCAATTTTCCTTTTTTACATTCTCCATTAACTTCCTTTTTTTCTTCGATGTTCTAAGTCTTCTACTTTTCCTCTTTTTCTTCTTTCTCTTCTTTTTCTTCACTTTTGTCTTCTGTTTCTGCGTTTCCGTCACGATCTGCTTCCTCCTCTATTTCTTCTATTGTTCTCCTTTTATTGTTTTTTTGTTTTGTTTATTTCTGCCTCTATTTTTGCTACTTATTTTTCTTCTTCTTCTTTATATTTTTATATTTACTCGTCCTGTTTTTCTTCTCTTCTTTCTCCCTTTTTCGTTTACGTTTTCTACTTCTTCTTTCCTTTCCTTTTTCTTCTTCTTCTTCTTCTTCTTCTTCTTCTTCTTCTTCTTCTATGTATTATTGGCTCGCAAAGGGCTTTCACACAGGTCATCAAAGATCACTCCTTGAAAATAACCTGTGGTGTTCTCTGGAAGCTGAGTGACAACAATCTCTCCAGATTTCCAGTAATCTACACCTCTTTCGAATTGCAAATAAATTTGCATTATAGAAACAGCTGCTTACCATTGAATTCTGGTCCCAGTTCTCTTCGCACATCCAGCGAAGGTCTGGTCCGTTCCTCGGTCTTTCCTTGCTCCTTGACTCTGCTTGGCTATTTGGTCTCACTTGGGGGGGGCAGTTATGTTGTAATGGAGGATAGTGGTAGAAAACTTATAGATATGCGAGTTCAGTGTTCTTGGATCCATGTAGAGCTTCACGTTTTTCCTCTGCAGCATTTTGTTACTCCTGTGTGTCAGTCTCCACATTCAAGTGGGTGTCCTTAATATTTCAACTGTTTTCATTATAGTTGTTCGTTGTATTATTATTATTATTATTATTATTATTATTATTATTATTATTATTTAACTTCACAGTGTTGTGATGCTTTGCGCCGGTTAATATCCCACTCAATTGGGGGTGTTGACACCAAAGCTAGTGGGCATACTCAACGGGTCAATTAGATGAGAAGCACATGGCGTAGGATGTTTGCTGTACCAAGCAGAACTGACTTCTGGAGTACGGTGATGTTTTACTTTATTCTCAATGAGGCCAACTGCTTCCAACTCACCTTTTAGGATTGACACGGTGGAAGTTTTCTTATTCCACAACCTAGCAATCGCATGGGTAGACCACATTAATAACTTGGCATTTGTTATTATTATTATTATTATTATTATTATTATTAGTAGTAGTAGTAGTAGTAGTAGTAGTAGTAGTAGGAGGAGGAGGAGTAACAGAAGGAGAATGAGAGGGAATAGGAGGGGGTGAGGAATATTATTGACATTATTAGCAATATGATTATTTTTTCTTTCTTTTTCTTATTATTTATATTAATGCAATTTTATCATTGTTTTGTTTATTCTTTATATTATATTTTTCGTTATCGCAACCGCCGTTTACAATTGATTTCTCGTTTGGCAGTGATCATTGGTCTTAACTGGAATTCGGGTGGCAATAAGCCTCCTTGGGGTCCCAGTCCTGTTTGCACTCATCTAGTGGAGGTCTGGCTAGTGGTTACTCTCCTTGGTCTTTCCATCCTTCTTGCCCCTCCTCACTTATTTGGTGTAGTGCCAGTTCATGGTGACACACCGCAAAAATTAAGGGGGGTATCTTACAATCACTCCGTTTCAGCTTTCATGATTCCATGTGGTATTCCTTTGCGTTTAATATTTGTAGTCGTTTTTTTTTATGTATCCAATCTGTGTTTGTAGTTCATGTGTGTTAGTCTCCACATTCAAGGGTTTTTTCTTTAATATTTTTGTACTTTTCTTTAATGTTATCCGTTGTATCTTCTCATTTTAAATACATTTTAAGTACATTTTAAATATTTTATTTTACACTTTGAATGCCTTCTGAGGATGACGCTTCACAGAACGTCCAAAACGCGTTAATTATTTCAATGACTTAAATAATTATTACAACGATCTAAATAATTTTAAAAATTAAAAATATTAAATAATAAAATAAGTTTTAAAAACATAACAATTGTTTGTGACCCTACTCATTTAATGTATATATATATATATATATATATATATATATATATATATATATATATATATATATATATATATATAATCTTCTGTAGTTTTTTTCTTCATTTTATACAGCAGTTATAAGAATCCTGACATTTTCTCATTCTTTGTCATTACTTCGCTAAAAATATCGTAGATGAAGTCAGTAATGGCGCAGCTATTTTGCAAGCAAGAAAATATTTTGACGGACTCTGAAAAAAAAACAGTGCATTTTTAGCTTGTAATTTGCCAGACTCTTCTGAAAAATGTGATGAACAACGATTTCATTCCGTTTTTCTATTTTTTGTCGTCAAATTTAATTCCTAGCGAAGCAACGTCTGCTAATGCCTGATATGTAATGTGTCCCGGATATGTTCCTGACTTCCGCTGTCATGGCCGACGGCTGTTGACAAATATAGAGTTGGAAAGGAATTTAGTTGTTATGTTTTTTGTTTTTGTTTTTTTATCTAAATAGTTTGTTTTTGTTTCTGTTTAATTTTGTTTTGTTTTGTTTTTTTTTTTGTTTGTTTATTTTTGTAGGCTTGTTCATGCATTTTTCCATAATTATTTTTCTTTATTTCTATTGTTTCTTGTACGGTTTGAAAAGTTAGCTGAAAGCTTGTTCAAAATAGAGAAGACGGTAAATTGAAAGGTACTTCATTTTGGGCGTTTTTCTATTTAGCCATTTTTTTCTTCACTTATTATTTTCTTTTAATCTTTTTACATTCTTTCTGCGTCTTTTATTTTTCAGTTAAATCTTTCTTTTCTATTTTTGTAAATCTTTATTAGAAAATATCAAATTTTCCTCATTTTTCACTCCGTTTCTTATATACCGTTTTCTTTGTCGGTTCCCCTTTTTTTTTTTTTTTACTTATCGAAATATTTTCATCAATGCATCAGATAAAGAATACCAGAATTAATAAGATTGAAGAATTGTTGGTTAAATAAAGGAGACAATTATGAGAGGATTTTGTTTAACTTAAATTATTTGTATTTTATAGTTTTTTCAATTGTACTTCCTTTTTTTTGTTTCTTAGTAATTTTCATCTCATTTAATGAAAACTTTCTAGTCTATACCCTGTTTCGTTCAGAGTTTTTCCGTTTTTTTCTTTCTTAATTTACTGTTAATACGTTTTCATCTCATAACACTATGGTGATTATGTGAGTGTGCTTAACAACAGAACTGCATTTTAATATAATATTTTTAATCATACTAATATTTTAACTACAAATCTGCACAGATGTTTCAACTATGATCTTATTTAAAGTCTACCTTTCTCGAGTCACGACGAAGATGCTGAAATTTCAGCTTAAGGAAGCCATAATCTTAATAAGTTCATGGCTGAAGCATGTGTGCACATTTGTATCCTGTAATTTTTGTACAATTTAAAATTTATGCTAATA
>NC_136511.1:63147510-63175010 GCF_053919585.1 Euprymna scolopes
GTTAATGGCAACATTAGACACATTTTGATACTAATCTTGTAATTGTGTGTATTATGTTGTAGGATGTTTAGTCTTAATATCCATGACTTCAATATTTTGTTAATAGTTTTATGTTGGTATCGTGGTGTATTGTTTTTGTATTAGCAACAAAGGAGTTTGCTATATTAAGTAGGTGTGCAGTCGTGATTTTAGATGGTAGCAAATTAACCTAGTATAGGACATTCAATAATTTTATTTTTATTATTCATTTCGGAAGTCGAAATCCCGTGTTCCATTGTGTATGTATTGCACCTGGTATGAAACCACTTGATGTAAGGAGCTAAAAAATATTACTTCAATGTCAAAAACTTGCCAACGAAAAGTATTAGAATGAAATACCTTTCCGACCCATAAAACAGCAATTTTACTATCTTTCTCAGAAACATCGCTCATTGAATGCGAAAATTAAAGGACAAAATAAGGAAAGCGAGGGTTATGTAAATAAACAAAGAATCCACTTTCTAACTCTCTTTAGATTTACAAGTTGGATAACTGTTATAAAGCAGAAGCCTACCCATATCATAGACTCTTCCAGTCCCATATTGCGATGTGAGATAACCCTCTCAAGAGAGCAGTATCGTAATACTATAGAATCAACATGAGTACTAGTAGAACGCAGCGCGTGCATCTATCCATAATGCACGCTATCGGATAGTAAGCTCCGCTTACCCTTTATTCTATCCTTGTAAGCTGTTGGTTAATATATCTTCTTACACCTAATCCGTGTTTCCATATTGTATTTCCGTAGTCCCAACCTTGGATCCACATCAATAATGTATGAGAGACAGCGCATGTTTTTCGTATTATTTAGTTTCCACAGACTGGTGGGCTTGCCTTTATTATTTCTGCAAGAGTAGTTCGAATAACCTGAATGATGGAAATTATTCATCCTCATCTACAAAATTTAGAACCATAATTTATTCTATAAATTTTTTTAACTGGCAATTTATAATAAACCCAAAATTCTCTTCCTGATTTTGTACGAATTTTGCGCCGATGTTCCTTTCTGCTTATTTTTTATATCATTTCACTTTTATTGAGATGAGTTATTCACGACTTTTGTGCCAGAACCAAAATGCACGGATATTTACTTTTAGGGTGCGTATGCGTCATTTCGACAAGAGGAAACGAAGGTATTACGTTTCATTTTTTTTTTACCCTTTTTTGCCCACCTCGTTCCTCTCCATCTTTCCTTGTCTCGGTGTTCGGTCTATTTTGGACAAATGTAACCATAGTTGTGGAGGAAAGAGGAAGGCGGAATGCCTGAAGCGGTATTTGGCAAAGAGGGTGTCATTTTGAAGAACAAGAGAGTTGCGAATATGAGAAATGGTTATAAAAAAAATGAAACATAAAATTAAGAGAAACGTTCGGTGAAAACGTAAAAATTATAAGAGTACGGAAGCAAATATTGAGAAGATAAAATTGTATTAGTAATGGAAGTGCGAGAGAGAGAGAGAGAGAGAGAGAGAAAGAGAGAAAGAGAGAAGGAGAGAGAGAGCGCACGCGTGCGTGTGTGTATGTGTGTGCTTGTGTAATGGAATAATCTTAGAAGGAAAGGGAAAAAAGAATGACAGATAAAAAAGAATCTAGAAATATATATATATGTGTGTGTGTGTGTGTGTGTCTGTGTCTGTCTGTCTGTTTCTGTGTGTGTGAATGTATTAGACTTGTATAGTTTGGTCCCAAAGGTGTAGATTCACTGAAGCATGTGATTATTAAAGAGTGCTCAATGAAGGACAAATATATATATATATATATATATATATATATATAAATATATATATATATTGGCTGACGAGAGCTTTATGTGGGTATCTAAAACAGTCCTAATCATCGGGTTTGAAACCGACGGTACCAATGACTTGTTTCATCTAAAAACTTTCTGTAAACAAAAATAATATATATATAAATACGCTCTTATTTTCGGATTTTCCTTATAATTGAGCACTCTGCTAATTATATATATATATATATATATATATATATATATATGTATACTAAACTTTTTAATCCGTTAAAACGGGCAAAATTTATATCCCGTTCATGTCATATTGATAGCTGAAGCGGTTATATATTTGTTCTTTTTTTTTGCATTAAATCCAAATCTCAATTAATCATTAATTGGTCATGGAAGGGATACCATAACACAATATTCGCTGTACCTTATCATTACAAGGGCCCATACAAAATTTCACCCAGATCTGCTCTGCAGTTTCCGAGAGACATCTAGACTAAATATTATATTGTGGTGAATAATCGCTCTTACTTAACTCGCTACATATTATCACAGGAAAGTTCTATGCCAATTTTTAGTCGGATCGGCCTAGTAGTTACCGAGAAACAGTTGAAAGGATAGAAAGGTAAACTATAAGAAACATATATATTTTTTCTAACATTTCTCCTCTCTCCTCTCTCTCTCTCTCTCTCTCTCTCTCTCTCTCTCTCTATATATATATATATATATATATATATATATATATATATATATATTATTTTTATCAGAATGCGAGAGATTATATATAATTATTTCCACAGCCAAACAACCTCGCAGCTCGCAAGAGCCATGACAGCCAACAAAC
Organism: Euprymna scolopes; assembly: GCF_053919585.1. NCBI lineage: Eukaryota > Metazoa > Mollusca > Cephalopoda > Sepiida > Sepiolidae > Euprymna > Euprymna scolopes. The sequence continues at coordinate 63,150,129 of NC_136511.1, forward strand.
CGATAGTCCAACACTCGAATTTCGCCATCATATATTCTACCCGAGCCTCTTACATGCAAGGCGAGCACTCTGCCACCTGAGAAACCCCACCACACACACAAGAAAGTTTATTAACTAACACGGATAAAGCAGCCCACGGCGAAATTCGACTATGGAATAGCCCTACTTCGTCTCGAACAAGGGATGTCGTCATCCAACAAAGGTATTACCCAAGCCGATGTCTCACAAGTAGGAATTTTATACTCGCTAGGACGATGCTTATCTAGCAATGCTAACCTAACGAGCAATTAATAATAGAATTTTCAGAATGTGACAGATGTCCAGAGCCAAACAACGTCGGAGCTCACAAGGTCCTTGACAGCCAACAAATCGGAAGTTCAAGACAAGTTTCTGCCCTCATTTAGTCTCGTCAAATAGGAAAAAGTATATACGACGGGCGTGCAATAAGTAATGCCCCTGACCCACTTCCAGTGGTCTGATCTAGTTGATATTTTGCATGTGCAATTATTTGTATCTCTACGAGCTATGTGGCAAATTGCAGCTTTGAACTAATTGTGATTTCTGTTTTACAGGTGTTTGAACTTAGTCAGGTGTGAAATGGAGCCTGTTGAATGTCGAGCAGTGATCCAGTTTTTGTATTTGAAAGGACGCACACCACAGGAGATTTTTGATGAAATGAAAGAAACTTTTGGTGATAATACCTCATCATATGACCTTGTAAAACGCTGGCATCGTGAATTTAAACATTGCCGGAAGTCTGTGGAAACAGCTCCCAGACCTGGTCGACCCTCTTCTGCCATTGATGAGGCATCTGTCCGTAAAATTGAGGTTACCCTTTTGGAAGATCGGCGCATTACTATTAGCTAAATAGCCCAAGATATCAAGATTAGTACAGGGTCTGTGAAAACTATCATTCATAACCATTTGCATATGCATAAGGTGTCTGCCAAGTTGTTTACACCATTCCAGAAGCGAGAACGCGTCCAGTGCTAGAGGATGAATTTGGAGATGTGCCAAGAAGATTAGTCAACGTTTTTCAAACGACTGATTACACAGGATTAAACCTGGGTCCATCATTATGATCCAGAGACCAAAGCCCAGTCAATGCAGTGGAAGCACTTGGACTCAAGGCAAGGAGGCAAGGGTGCAGCCTTCCGCTCGCAAGGTCATGCTCACAGTCTTCTGGGACCAGGTTGGAGTACTGATGACAGATTTTCTGGCAAAGGGTACCACAATTACAGGAGCCTATTATGCTTCACTTTTGAGGAAATTAAGGGAAGCTATCAAAATCAAGAGGCGGGGCAAGATCAGCAAAGGTACTCTCCTCCTGCAGGACAACGCTCCGGTCCACAACTCGCGTCGCCAGATCAGAAGCACGGGCGTGTGGTTATGAAATTCTTCCCCATCCTCCCTAATCTCCTGATCTTGCACCCTCTGACTTTTACTTCTTCCTAGCCATGAACTTGTTTTTGAAAGGAAAACGTTTCACAGATGATTCAGCCTTGATTTCTGAAGTCACGTCGTGGTTTGAGGACCAACCTGGGGGGTTCTACGAAAACGGTCTCCAGAGCTGCATCAAACGATGGGAGAAATGCATAACTCTGGGTGGTTACTATGTAGAGAAAAACTAATAACTGTGACAGGATTCGTTGCTCTACTTCTATGGGAAGTGGGTCAGGGGCATTACTTATTGGACGCCTCTCGTAGAAGCTAAAAATAATTTTAATTTACGACTTTACAATAAGTGTCTACAATTGACGTATGTTGCATGTTAACAGTATTATGTGCGAAACACGTGAAAAATTGAATTAGCATGAGTTATAATTGTAAAAAAAAAAAACTATTCAGCATATAAATGTTACCAAAGACAAGATAAGTTACTCTTTTGCTGATCTTGAAAAGTGTACTTGTGTGTATTTAACCTATTTCAAAGCATTTTTGTTGTTCAAAACAAATTAAGTTTTCACTATATTTAGCTAGAAAAACAGCATGTCTCTCATAAAGCATTGCATGAAAAGGTGCTTTTCTATAACTGGTCCTCCGTCTGATAAGGATAATTATTTTACTATAAGAATTTAGAACGATGCTAAAGGCAATTAACTAGAAAGAGGAAATCTGGACTGGAGAAAATACAAAAATGTTTTTAAAATGTCTAGTGTGCGTGTGTGTGTGTGTGCAATTGTACATGCGTGCGGGGTGGCCCATAAATAACTTTACACTTTGAAAATAAAACAACTTTTTCTTAAATGACTGTATTTAATTTATTCTTTTTTTATTACACAGTTTAGAGTATTGTAATTTGTTTTGATTATATTACGAAAGATAATGTCTCTTAAGTAGCCTCCATTTTCGGCTTCACAAAGTCAGACTCTTTCCAAGCTATTCTCCATGACAGTTCTTAACATCGGAGGTTGTAATGAAAAGAATTTCCTGTCGTATATTTGCTTTAAGTTCTTAGATTGTTCGAGACTTAATTGCATGCATATTCTCTTTAAGATATACCCAAAGCCATAAGTCTGGTGCTGCTGGTGCTGTCAAATCAGGTGAACGTGGAGGCCATTAAAAATCGTAATTTTGAGAGATTTTTTGATCCCAAAACATTCAAGTTAAACGGCATTGTAGCTATAGCTGTATGTGCAGTTGCCCCATCTTGTTGCCACCAATACCCTGGCATGTTTGCTAACTGAAGCTGAACAAAATTCTCTAGCATATCTCTCTACTGGCCGCGCGCCCTCCGGGGCCCAGGCGACAAGATCAAGGTGTAGTGTCTGTTCCGACAGATGCTGCAAGCAAAGATTAGATGTGGGGGCAACCCCACATACCTGACCTTTAACCAGCTCCCATTTCCCACCTCTCGGGAGCTGGTCCCCTTTTACCCTTCCCCCTCCCTTCACTCCTCACATTAAAAATTGGCCTTGTGCCTAATTTATTCGGTGGGGAAGCAAATAAATACCCACTAGCATATTTCTCTACTGGCCGCGCGCCCTCCGGGGTCCAGGCGACAAGATCAAGGTGTAGTGTCTGTTCCGACAGATGCTGCAAGCAAAGACCAGATGTGGAGCAAACCCCACATACCTGACCTTTAACCAGCTCCCATTTCCCATCTCTCGGGAGCTGGTCCCCTTTTTCCCTTCCCCCTCCCTTCACTCCTCACATTAAAAATTGGCCTTGTGCCTAATTTGCTCGGTGGGGGAGCAAATAAATACCCACTAGCATATCTCTCTATCTCTCAGCAATTACAGTCACAACATTTTCATTCGCATCTTTAAAGAAGAAGAACCCAATAACCCTTTCCGAGGTTACTCAACGCCATACTGTGAGTTTAACTGGGTGGATTAGACTCGCATGAATATTTCGTGAGTTTTCACTTCCCCAGAAACTGATATACTGCTTATTCAAATGGAAATGAGTCTCTCCTCCATGATAAACTTATGAATAAACTCATTGTCATTTCTTTCAGTTTCCTGAAATCCGACAACGTAATTTAGTCGTTTCTGAAAGTCTGGTAGTTGTAAAGATTGTACTAATTGCACCTCGTATGGATACATATGCAAGTCTCTTCGATTGCACTGTAGAGAACTGCTTGAAGTGGCATGTTCTTTAGAACACCTTCGAGTGGATGTGATTGGGTTCTCTTTAACGTAGTGCTTCACATCTTCAGTATTTTTACGTGTACGTACTGAGCGACCTCATTCACTTCTAGACCTATCCTGCTTTTAAAAATGCGTCAAGTTGATTATTGTAGACCTACTAGTAGGATGTCGAACATTGAAATGGCACCACTAAGATATTTGAGTTGCCGCAATTGACCGTCCATTTTCAAAGTAAAATTCAATCTTCACTCTTTGTTCTGTTGTAAGCTTATTTATACCAAAAATTTCCAAAGATTTTATTTTATAATTCTGAGATCATAGTGACTAATGGACCACTATGTATATATGTATATATCGACTAAGAAATATCCTGGATATGACCTTAAACTATATCCGATGATGAGGCCTCAGCTTGCGGACTTTGGGGAGTGTGGGGCCACCCTTTAATTGCCATTGCTCCCTGTCCACTCTGGGTGGTAGTACCTGTTAGGGTCCTAACTATGGGTTGAATAGAAACGGACTTGGGAATAACAAATATATTCTATTAAAAAGTTGTTCTTCAAAATCACTGGATTCTGCATTAAATAACCTGAAAAGGGTTGATATGCCGTAAAACAAAAACCAACAAACCGACCAACTAATCGACTAAGAATTTGGTAATGTTGGGGAATGTGCAATACATTTGAAAATGATGTGACTAGTGTTGTCAGTAATATTGTTCATTGCGGGATGTCTGGGGTTTTTTTTTAGGTAAAGTGCTTCACGAAGTTTTATTTTTTCTAGTTGTATCGTGGTGTCTTGTTTTTGTATTATGCCTTTATCTAGCAGAGGACATTCATCATAGGGCATTGGAATCGGATCCTCTCAATGTAGAGTTGAATGTAATAATCAAAGAGGAAAGCGCCGCCGTGTGTGTGTATCGGATCTCACGAGATCTCATCTGCCACTGCACATATATGCAAATGGAATAGGGTCAGTTTTCTGATAAAATGTCTGTTGGCAGAGGCAGTGGCCAGAGCCGTGCTGGAAGTTGAGAGAGAAAGTTGTCAGTGACGAATTCTAGCTGGATTTTTGCGTATTGTATTTGGTTTATTTTGTGTTGCTGTTTACCAGCCCATTTAACGTCACTCAGTGCATAGTGTGATAAATGTGTTACCATCTAATGTTATTTTTTACAATTTATTTAGCTTTCGTAATAAAATTCAAATCCTCAGACTAACACTTCTTGTAAATGCAGAAAAAAAAACAGCTCAGAACTCCTTTTATCTAACGGCACAATTTCTACAAACTCCTCTTAACTTAAACCGTAATTCACGACACAAACTCCCAGCGCCCATCCTTTTTATCGGCTGTCAGAATCTCTTCAATTCGTACTTCTGATAACTTTTATTCGTCTCATATGCAAATGAATGCCACGTGTATCTAGAGAACCCATCAACAAAATAGCTTTTTTTTTCTTTTTCCTTCCTCGATCCTGCCTAGTGACAGGTTAGACCGTGGCGCGGCCTCTTGTGTAAATAATATCTTCTAGTATACTTCATTATTTGTATGTATGGGTGTACATGTTACGTTCCCTATCGAAAAAAAAACATAGAGAAGTTACATAAAACTAAAATGTATTCCTCTGTAAAATGTATGAGGGAAATAATATAAGTGTTCCCGATTTTCTAAATAAAGCACTAAATGGGCTATGAGAGCATAAGTACCTTGTAAACTTCAAACATATGTTGTTTTTATAAAGTTGAACTCCTATATATAACATTTTAGGGGGAAGACAAGGGGAATAATTCTAAATCTCTAAGTGCCCTGCTAACTATACTGTCGATCTACATAATCTTTGTATTGAACTCAGGAATCTATATGACATTTCCAACTGAACCTTTATTAACCTTACGTGGACACGGAGTGCAACGGATAAAAGTGTTGAATAAAATCAAATTTGCTTTGGTGGGAAAGCAAATCAACACATTAAAATCAAGTCTAAATAAATCTTATAGGTGTTAGAATGTTACACCTTTATTATAAGCGATACTAAGATTAAAATATACGGGCTGACGGAACAAGAACAATCTACTGTGTGGGTTAAATAAAGGATTGGGTTCAAAATTACAGGAAGATTTCTGACATAAAGATCCCCGGGTTCGACAAAATGAACTTAAAGGAGGTCGGATTTTATATCGGCCGAAAAGCTGTGAGAATAAAAGCTAAGCTGTACTGCAAATAATGTAAAAATACACCCATTTCCCTGGTAGGTAATTTTACACGAGATATAGAAACGCCGCAGTGTAAATGCATTGTATTGAAAATAAAATGAAATATGAAAAATAAATTGTCAGTTTCTATTTAGTTAATCATACTTGTCAGCGTCTCTCGCGTTATTTTGATCGCTTGGTTTAGCCTGACACTCGCTTGGTTGCGTCTGTCACTCACCTTGATAGTCTCTTATACTTGATTACGTCACGTTTTCAGAAATCATTGCATTCACTTTCTTCTTTTTCTTGTTTTTTGTACTTTTTTCTTTCTATCTTTAAAGATACTATTGTTTTTTTTTCTATCTTGTTACTTTCTTTTAGTTTCTTATTTGCATAGACCTCTTTTTCCTTTATTTGCTTATTTCTCGGAGTATCTATTTCTCTATTTCGCTACCTATCTATTTCTCTATTTCTCTATCTATCTATTTCTCTATCTATCTATCTTGTTTTGAAATGAATTATGCGAAAGTACATTTTACCTAAATGCGAGTTGTGAATAATTTTCCCTTTGACCAATTTTCGTACTTGCAAATGAGGAGCGATGAGTCGTAGACGACGAAACACATGTCAGTGGATAATTATATTTAAAAAATTATATATATATATATATATATATATATATATATATATATATATAACGGAAATTATATTCCAACGTGATATAGACATGAAAAAGCATTAAATCAAACTATATGTTAATCAATGTTTCGTTTTCATTTAATCATTTAATCACGATAAAGCTTTTATAACACGACGAAACATCGATAAACATAATTTTGTTTAATCGTTTTTCATCTTTCTCTCTTTATATATATATACTAGTTGTACCCGGCCACGCGTTGCTGTGGTTAAGTTTGTTAAAATGGAACACATGTGAAAGTAGAGAAAAGTGTGATTCTTTTTTTCAAGAGAATGTACAAATTATTTTTTTTAACAGATGTTAAGAAAATAAACAGAAAATACTTCCATCATTAATTATGCAAAAAAATAAATAAAATGTTGATTTAGTGTTTCAATATGCTTATAAATTACGATAAAACTTGCTGAGTATGCACTGTTTTACGGTTGTTGTAAAAATGGAACGGAAACTTAAATTTTGCTTCATTTTAATCTTTCTTAATTTTTTAATTGTGCCCCCCCCAAACGAATATAATCAAAACAGTAACATTCAACAATTGTACTTTATGTATATAAAGCACAAAATATTTATTAAAAAAAAAATTTAAAAAAAACAAACTTAATAACGAAAGGGAAATAATTCCATTTTTAAACGAAAAAGTCAGTTTACCTAACTTACTGTATTAATGCTATTTTTTTAAGCAAGAAAAAAAAGGTAAATTCCAGATACACTACTACAGAACACCGACCACTCTAATTTGTTTTTTTTTATAGGTAATTGAGGTCGCTGACAACGAATCTGATAGTCAAACTTGGGGCAAATTTACCGTTTGCATGGTATTTATCCCTGAACACACGAACTTCTTTCCACCATTTTGCAGCATCCGTTTATGCTACGCGCATGCACGTTGTAGCATAAACATCGGCTTCACCAAGCAAACTATGTTGGGGGAAGGGGATTTTTTTTTCCAGGACATAGAATTTTCTAATTTTCAAAAATACATTATAGCGCTTTTTGGATGGAAAATTTAAAATTAGCTGAAAAAGAAATAAAATAAGAAAAGGAAAGTACACCAAGTTGGAGTGGGGGGGTAATTTATCTTTTTTTTTTTACCTGGAACATCGAATTTTCAAATTTTCCGTAAGTAACGCACCGACATTTACCAATTAGAACATCATTTAACATTTTCCGAAGATTTTACTTTGTACATTCATTGGGGGCGCGAGCGGGGGAGGGATGGGAGAGCGGATGTGATGTTGGCGCGCGCGCGCCCCAGCACCCCCCCAAACAAATTAGAGTGGTCGATGTTCTGTAGTAGCGTATCTGGATATTTACCAAAAAAAAAAAAATTAGGTTTGGCTATAAATTCCTAAACTCATTTCACCCTAAATAATTTAGGTGACTGAAATAGGAATCTAATTGAATCTTTAATTTCCTGAATAGTATCCGATAATTCATTTTTCTTCGAGTTATATCGAATACATTAATACGGACTTTAGGGGCTTTTTTCGTAATGTTAAAATTATTTTTTATTGTTACAAATTACGATGCTTTAAAAAAAGCAAAAATAAATTCTTGCGTTTTTTATTTACTACTGAAAACCATAACTTTAGTAAAGGTATTTTTTGTTTAAACAAAATAAAACATTTTCACCAAGAGTTGAGTAAAAATAATTAGTTCATTATATTCTGCGATCATTATTTGAAAAATACTGCAATTTTCATTAAAATTCGTTAATTTCCTGATTTTTGGTGAATTTTTAAGTAAAGGGAGGAATCAAAATGTGTATAAACTTTGAGCGTCGTCAGTCATTTTGCGACCACGTGTGGTTAATTTAAATTAAAGTTCAATCGCATGGTTACATTATCAATAAACCCATTGAAAATTTACCGATATTGTAAACACATTCTGTTTACATTAAGCCTGTGGTGTTTTTTTAGTGATGCAATGTTGTCAACTGAGATTTAAAAAAAACCCGCGAGATCAGGAGAAAGAAATGGCCAGAAAATCGCTAGCCAGTTTGGCAGAAAAGTAATTTATCTTGCCTTTGATAACATTTATTTCTTATATATTTGTTTTTTGACAACTTTTTCGAATCTATGTGTACAGTAATACAAACCCGTGTAGAGTAATACAAACCCCTTCGGGGAGATTGGAATGCCCCCCACCTAAAATGTACTTGGAAAAATCGATTTTATAGTGAGATTTAAGAATCGTTAGTCGAAAAAAGGTGAAAAACAAAACAAATAATCAATAAATAATTGTTACCAAAGGCAATAAATGCTACTTTTTTTTTTACTCACATGAATGAGTTTATTTCATGTTTTAAAGTATTTTCAAGCAATCTAATGCGGGTGTCTGGGTGTCAAATACCTCCAGATTTTCTAGAATTTCCCGCTAGATTGTAAACGAAATCTCCAGATCTAGCAGGAAAACCGCTAAATTGTAACACTGGTCACGTAACAGGAAGCGGTAATAAATAATTGTCCCTAAATAAAAAAATGGCCTCTCGGTACAAAGAAATCCACCTATTTATCATAGAAAAATTAAGTATAATGTTATAATTAAAAAGGAATATATAAAAACACACATGGATATAGTAAACATATTATACCAAAACGTGGAAGCCTTCCGTCCAGTGGTTTTTTAGACAATTAACTCCGAACGAACCAACATTTACATTTATATATATATATATATATATATATATATATATATATATATATATACACATATATATATATTTGGGTTTGTATTACTGTACACATAGATTCTAAAAAGTTGTCAAAAAACAAATATATAACAAATAAATGTTATCAAAGACAGGATAAGTTACTTTTCTGCCAAACTGGATATATTTTTTGTGTTTTTATTCAATGTAACATATTTATTCAGCTCGAAAAACATACAGTGTTTACCGATGTATTCGAAAATTCAAGATGGCGTCTCACACCCTCTTACCCACCGTAAGTTTGGGAAAAGGTGTTATAAATAATAAACTATATAAAATACTATTAAAAACCCGCCGAATATATATCAATCTATGTCACGGTAACATATATTTAGCGAGTTTTTAACAGTATTTTATTCGGTTTTTTATTTATAACACCTTTTTCCGAAACTTACCGTGTTAAAGAAAGAATCAGACGCCATCTTGAATGTTCCAATACATCGGTAAACACTGTATGCTTTTCGAGCTGAATAAAAATGTTACATTGAATAAAAACACGAAAAATATATCCAGTCTGTAGAAAAGTAACTTATCTTGCCTTTGATAACATTTATTTGTTATATATTTGTTTTTTGACAACTTTTTCGAATCTATGTGTACAGTAATACAAACCCATATATATATATATATATATATATATATATATATATATATATATATATATATATATATACTGCGTATCAAATTATTAACGAGATTACATTTGTTTAAATATTTAAGGAACGAGTGAATAAAAATCAATGAATCTTTGAGAAAGTGCTTATGATATTATTCAGCTATTCCAGTCAGAAAATAAAAGTATTTAAACCAGTATTAGCGAAACTATGATAGGAATATCTGTGTATTTCAGTGTGTCAAGTCATTAACGAGGTTGAGAAAAAACACAATATACCCATAACTTGTTAATTGAAATAATTTTCAAATATTAAATGAACAAGAGTAAAATCTTTAGAACACGATAACTACATATCAATATCTACGTTGACATAATTAAAAGTGGATATGCGTTCCTTTTTTATGAATGACATGTAAAAGACGTTGGTCTACAGAATTAGTCAAATTTGTGTTTTCCTCAACAGTTATTTCTCGCGATACCTCTTGGAGAACATCCCACAACTCTCGGTACATCTTGATAGCATCCCACAACTCATCTTTGATCTTAAATTGGCGTCCACTTCCATAGAGGCGTCGCTCTATGATACACAAAAGGTTCTCAATTGGGTTCAAATCTGATGAATTTTCAGGCCACTCCATCTTCCGTAGCACAGAGAACCTCGGTTGTTGAAAATATTCTTTGCTTTTGTTTGCTGCAAGCGAGAGAGCATTATCCTGCATAAAAACAATGGTTCTTTTCAACGTCAATCTTTGCTTCTTCAGCCATGGTTCAAAGTGCTCCTTCACAAAATCTATGTAAGCATTTGACGTCATTTTTACGCCCTCTGGGACTCTCCATGGGCCAACTAAAGTACATCCGATAATCCCAGCCCAAATCATTATCCAACCACCACTCTGTTGGCGCCTTAAACGCTGATGAGGATGTCCTCCATCTAGGACCCATCCATTGCTCCAGCTATTTGAGTCATCAAGAGTGACACGCACTTCATCCGTGAAAAAAAACTTTTAAAAATCCGTTTTCATGTTGTCTTCTGCCCATTTCAATCGGTTTTGTATGTGATGTTTCTTTAATGAAGGCTTTGTCATAGGCTTAACAGTCTTTGCCACTTCTTTCAGAAGGCGATATCGAGTACCTTTTAAAACATACTTCAATCCTGGTCAAAGATTTCACGACTTGTCTGTTCTTAACAACTCCACGTTTAATTTGAAGTAGAAGGTTCTTAACAACTTCACGTTTAATTTGGAGTAGAAAACGGCAATAAACAACTCAAGATTTACCTTTATCAGCTCTCTTACGTACCTTTGTAGAGTCCTTGACAAAGTTCTTCATAGTTTGATGCCACCTCCTATCATTTTCGATATTTCGAGGATAGTTTTAACTTTTGCTAGCTGTTCTGTAACATGACCCTTTTTAGAGCTACTCAATCCACATTCACGACCCAATTTTTGACGAAACAAACTGCTTTGATAATAATTCAACAAATGTCGTAGATTCAGCAATTACGATGGCAAGTTGTTTACATTATGCGGAACAGTACGAAAGTTTCACAGTACGCGCAGTATTGCCAACGTTTCCGAAGCTTTTAATACGAAACTACCGGTAAGTTTCTGAAACTGGTAAAAAACATGTTATGATAATTTGACACGCAGTGCATATATATATATATATATATATATATATATATATATATATATATATATATATATATATAGTAATTATAAAATATATATGGTGATTAAGCTACACTGAATATTCCGCGTTTCATCCACTCTAGGACTCTTCAGGCTTAATGCGTAAGAGGAAAAGAGAGAGTTCGATTCCATAAGAGGAGACTTATCTGGATAATGCGAAGCTCAACAATTATCATTGCAGATTATACAATAGAACAACAGGAGTAAGAAATGAAGTCACAAAACTATATATTGGTGGATATAGATTGGTTCATTTATTGAATAATGGAATACAAGCAAAATTTGGGGCATAGAAGGGACTCTTTATGCCAAGGCATTTCGAAGCCTAATGCTTCTCATCAGAAGAGTAGAGAAGGTGCTAGGTAGCGTGGTGGAGATTCGGCGTCTAGTGTAGGGTTCATTAGGGGCGAAAAGGACTAAGTGGAGTTATAGAATGTTTGGGAAAGCTTTATTGAATTCTAAGTAAAGGAGAAGCCTTTTATATATAGTATGATGCATAAAAGTGTATATGGTCTTTAACATAGTGTTGAGTTCATTTTTAAATTTAATGCGTATATGTTTTAGGGTTAAATTGGGGGTGTACTGTAGCTGCGTGGTAATTCTATTTTAACGGTTTGTGGGGTGTCTATTATCTATGGAGTGGTATTTTTGACAGATGCAACCTATACGCCAGATAGCCGCTATAAAATCGCGTATAATATTTTGGAGGGGTGTAGTTGTAAGGTAATAATAGTGATTTTCAGAGCTCGGTATATGTTAGGTACTATGCGGCAATATTTCTAAGTTTATTCTGTTATGATATAGTGAGTGTGATTATAAAGGGGCGGTAGGGATAGGATGGCAATGTCTATGGGTGCGTTTAACTTGATGAAAATCGTTTCAATATATATATAATTGGCGTGGTGAGGAGAAATTTACTACTTATGAAAGTGGTAATAATACCAATAATAATAGGGTAATTATAATAATAACAATAATAATAATGATAATTATAATAATAGTAATAATGATAATAATATTACCAATAGTGTGATAAAAGTAATACCAATGGAAATGGTAATAACAATGAAAATGATGATAATAGTAACGGGGATAATAATAATAATAATAATAATAATAATAATAATAATAATAATAATAATAATAATAATAATTCTGATTTCGCTTATGAACGTCTCTCTGGAAAGGGATGGGATTCATTTCCATAGGATTTTCCTTAATCCCGGCTTCAAACCAGGAGCTTCAAAGATCAAGGGTTTTCCTAAGGATATTGGTGGTACCTATAATTGCAGAGGTTTGACGGCCGCCTAAAACATCGCGGATTTATAGTTTTTTTTTCAATTGTCCTTCCAGACGACTTGATACTACTCCTAGTGTACCAACTACGACCGGGATTATTTGTGTTTTAACCCCGTGTATACGCCTTATCTCCAAAGCCAATGGAGCATAATTGCTCCACTTCTCATTCTCCTTCTCTCTCACATTCCTGTCCCAGGGTACTGAGAAGTCTACAATCTGCCAGTTTTTTGAGACCTTGTCAATGACGACCAAATCCGGACGATTATGTTCCAATTGCTTGGTCATTATGACACTTTGTCCCACCAAACCTCTACCTTGCCATCCTCACTTGTTCTCACTTCATCAGGCACCTCCTCAAACCATTTTCCAACACACTTCACCCCAACCCTCTTACACACCTCCCAATATATCCGGAGTCCCATGCGATCTTGTCTTTTGCGGTACTCTCTCTGGGCCAGTCCACTACACCCTGTTGCAAGGTGCGCAATTGATTCTGAAGTCTTACCACAAATCTGGAATTCTGCAGCAACTTTCTCTCCTAGAACCACTTTTTTGAATAATCGTGTTCCTAATGCTTGCTCTTGTGCTGCACAAACAAAAGCTTCAGTACTCTTAGCCAGATACCCAGCTCTAAGCCATTCCATGATCTTTCATCAACCACTTCTGCTATATCCTTTAAAAACCTTCCATTCATTTTCTTCCTAGCTAGTTCCTCTGCCCTTTCTCTATCCATACGTTTCACATAATCAGCCTTGTTCTCACAGACCTCCACTAATAATAATAATAATATTAATAGCGGTAAAAATAAAATAATAATAATGATAATAATAGTAATAGCAATACTACTACCACTACTACTACCACCACCACTACTCCTACCACTACTACTAATAATAATGTTGGTAATAATTACTAGGGGGTAAATAAAAGCAAGGGTTACAGACAAATGGGGGGGTCTAAATAACATTAAATAGGGATAAAGGGTGAATGATAAGTGGTCCTGTGAAAAAAAGAAAATAATATATATATATATATGTATATATGTATATATATATATATATATATATATATATATATGCATACATACACCCACAAAAGGAATAAAAAGTAAAGGTGTTTTGAAAATATGGAAAAAGTTGGATACCCAATTCGCAACTGTAGGATAAAACGTTGCAAGGGAATTAGGGTAATGCAAGTGTATGCTTATATACACGCATGTCCACACACACACACACACACACACACACACACACACACACACACACACATACACACACACACACACACACACACACACATATATATATATATATATATATATATATATATATATATATATATATGCGACTATATTCATACACATACATGGAAGTAGCCGGCAAAACGGAAGAGTACGCGGAACTAAAACCTTGAGTTTTTTTTAAGTCCTTTACAGGGGGGGGGGGACAAAAACCTGCAAGAGTTCACATAAAATTTTTTCATTTCTTGAAACACGATTATAAAGGCCAGCAATCTATCTTTTTTGTTATGAATAAGCAAGGCCTACAGAATGGAATACATGCGTTCTCCCTTATAAACATGAGGTACATGTTTCTTCATTCGGAGTCGCTTCTTTTAATAGTTCTATTATCCAAGAGATGTTGAGAGAATCAGGAGTTTAGTCTGTCCGTTAAAATTCCATATTTTTCCTTTCTAATTTTGTGTTATATTGTTACGATGGTCTTGCATAGATGCGCTGGTGTGATGAATTCTTTTTCCTCCTGTGTTTGGTGGCAAAAACGGTATTTGTTCAAAAGAAACTCTTGTGGTGGATCTTTCTCGAACTGGGCTCGTTCAGCTATATTCAATCTAGTGAGTTTATAAGTAGGAAGTGACGACTAGAAAAGGAATGTGGAAGGATTTAGAGATGATACTCATGTTGGCGTGTGGGGTTCGTCGGATCGCACTTAGCTGATGGTCGTGAGGGGTAGAGGAGGGATGGGGCTGTGTCTGTATGGGTGACGGTAGTGGGTTGGGATGATCCAGGGGAGCTTATCTTACGTTTTATTTTCGGTACATTTAAATGTTTAAATGTAAATACTAATGGAATGAAGGGGTTAGTGTTAATCTAATTTTAAAGTACATATGTGCTGATTTTGTGACTTCATTTCATACTCTTGTTGTTTTAGTATATATATATATATATATATATATATATATATATATATATATATATATAAGAGCAAATATATATATATATAAGAGAAACTAGTTAATAAAACATGTTAAAACACTTTGAGTGAAGAGTTAAAACATACTAATCTGAAAAGGAAACACTTAATAAGTGGATAGTCCTTAATCCGCGGAGTTTCGACGAAATACTTTTCTTCTCATCAGAGGGTAGGAATTAGCAAAATGCGGGATCGGATTTTGCATACAAAAGTATTTGCTGAAACTGCAAGTAAGTCAAAGATCTTACTTGATAACAAAAAGTGAAGCAGATGAAACATGGTGAAGAAAAAGGTGATTTCACGTGAAAGGTAAATAATCCAATGACGGGAAAATCCAAAAATGTAAGCTCAAGAAAGTTAATTTAATTTTCCATTCGCACAAGTAAACTCCAAGGAAATCGCGTACTTGGAAGATGGTCGAAAATAATCCAAGAGGTCGAAATCCATGGAATAATTCAGAAATATGTACAAGGAAACCGGGAAAAAAATCCAATAATATTAATAAAAGAAAAATAAGATATGCTTTCTATACGGCTACCGAGAACAAAGTCTAATTTTTAAAAAATCAGTAAAGAAAAAGAGAGAAAAAAGATTAAATTGTGATAGAATTAAATATAAAATAGAAAAGCAAATGTCAAAATGACCCAGACAAAAAGATGTCAAAGGCGCGAAAAATATAGGGCAAAAAATAGGTCAAATTAATGTACAGGTTATTACTTAAGAAAATGTCAGCAAGAGTTGTTAAAAGATAATAAATGGAATAAATGAATGAATAATAAATAAAAAAAATAAATAAAAAATAAAAAAATTTGAAAAATAAAATATGAAATAAAAAATTTTTTTTAAGGGAAGAGGATGCCCGGTATCTGCAAATTCAGGATAAAGCAAGTACGTATGTAAGTAAATACATATAGTAAAATATAAGTAAATATACATACAGGATATTAATGTGTGGGTAGATTGATATATTAGATAGATAGGAATATTTTAAGACTAAAACGAAAATTGCAGATAAAAAAACTGGCCAAGCAAAGAAGAAATAAAGAATTAAAATAAAGGATTATTAAGTTATAAAGTATTAAGAAAGTATGTAGAAAAAATGTCAAAGAAAAATTATATATCTATCTGAAATGTTAAAGTAATAACTATGTAATTTCAAAATTACCATAATTAAATTTTGACTTATTTTTGCAGAAAGGGGAAGTATTTATAGTTATAGCTTCGGTTGTGCAGAGGCGACATGACTTAGAGCCTGGAGTATAGGACTTAACTTTTTTTATGATAGTCCATTTAATTCAGAAGGGGGTATTATTAAAGTTTTGAATTAAAGTGGTTAGAGAAGTTCCTTGGTTATTATTAGAAGTATGGTTGTTAAAAGAAGAAATGTGATTTGATATTCTTTTCTTAATTAATGTTGAAGTAGCGCCTATATATGTATGTACTTTATATATATATATATATATATATATATATATATATATATATATATATATATAGTAAGTTATAAAATACAGATGGCGATTAAGCTACACTGAATATTCCGCGTTTCATCCACTCAAGGACTCTTCAGGCATATGTGCATAAGCCTGAAGAGTCCTAGAGTGGATGAAACGCGGAATATTCAGTGTAGCTTAATCGCCATATATATATATATATATATATATATATATATATATATATATATATATATATATATATATATATTATAACTTCTAACTAGCTCTACCTACGTATTGAGCAGTTTTGCACTTTTGAAGTAAATACTTAAAGTTTGCGCATAAATTTATACTTTCGTATATTACTTTTATGTGAGTAAATGAAGTAGTTATATATATGTATATATATATATAAATATGTATGTATGTATGTATGTATGTATGTATGATGAACTCTTTTTGTGGGTCAACGGCCAACTAGCACCATGTATATTTGTGTGTGTATATGTGTATTGGGGTGGAGAGGGCTCCCGCAAGACGTGGTGAAGGCAACCTTTCTAGGAGAAGCAAATCTCTGATTTAAAAAACCATAAAGCGGAAGATCATTACCCGCATTAAGCTGGTCTGCAGTTTAATTTGTTGCTGGCTATCTTGCTCTTGCTTGTTGCTGGATCTCGACATTTTGAACCGAGAGTGAGACTTAGCTGTCGTACAAAGCTAAGACTCTGTAACATCATCTTTGTATAGATAGTCCCTCAGGCATTTGGGCTCATGGATTTTAAATGTCTGAGGGAGTTGCACTCGCCTGACAAGACGTTGCAATCATCATCATCATCATGTATGTATAAAAACACTACTATGACCACGTTGTGTTTCTCGGGGTTATAAAAGGCAAAATAAAAGAGGTTAAGTAGTGTCTATATCTTTATATTAAAACTTGTTGTTTTTTTTTTCTTTTTTCTTTTATTTGTCTCTGTCCGTTTCTTTCTTTCTCTTTTTTCTATTCCCTGTTTTCCTACATCTTGGTCTCCTACCTACATCCTTTCACTTTCGCCCCGTCCATCTCTCTCTAATGAAAACAATAATAATGTAAGCCAGTCAACCTTTATTTATATGAGACTAGAAATTATATAGAAGTGAAATTATGTGGTTAACATCTTTATTTAAAACTTTTCTATCTCCTCCCACCATTTTTCTATAGCGGTATATGTATCTTTCTCTCTTTCACCTCCCTCCTTTTACCGACTTTCACCGTAATTCCCTTTTTTATCTGTAGCATAACTCATCCCCCCCCTCTCTCTCTCTCTCTCTCTCTCTCTCTCTCTCTCTCTCTCTCTCTCTCTCTTGTTTTACTATGCTGAAAAATGTAATTCATATACTGGGGCTGCTCCTTTTAAATGTATTCTCATATTTATCGCTTCTGGGCAATGCTAAATAAAACAAAATAATGTTATTGTTGATTCTGCGTAATTATGTTAATAAGGAAAATAGTCCATTGGTTACGTACAACGCCCTGTGGAATTAAGAATTGTGACTAGGGCAGGATTCAAAACATTGAAAGCAGTGAACTTAATTAGATGATTTAGCACTAAGCAACAAAAGTTATTTCTAAAGTTTGTACGGCTTACGAATGTATTCGTCATTAGTTCTTAATGTCATAGATAATAGTTGTGTGAAAGGTAATAGTGATTGCATGTTTAAATGCTTTAGATATCACTAAATTTCAACAAATGCTAATGAACTGCAATAACAGTGAAACACGGTTTTATATAACAAGTAATATATACATATATGATTATTTACTATAATGATATTTAATATTGTTACGATTAACACCAGTCGATAGATTCGAACCCGGCGACAGAAGCCAACTCTGGCTACATTAGCAAGGACCATATCCATTCGGCTACCGTTAACCGCGAGAAATACTGTTGAATTTAAACATTTATTTTATTATATATATACTAGCAAAAGTACGTTGACTGGGTTCAAAAACAGCCTACAGGAAATGGACTCTGATTTATGAAAGTATGATAGGTTATGAAAAGGAAGGGTTGTAAAGAGATAGTTTCGAATTTGGAGGTATCAAAACCAAAGCAAAATATGATGAAAGTAGAAATAAAATAGCTAAACCCCATAATTTTTTATACCATACCTGTTCACAGTGAAACACTTATCACAATATTCTGTGGATCTATATTAAAAAAAAACCTTGTTAAATTTTGTGGCATATTTCCATTCCATGGAGGTCAGGTGCGAACGAACACCCCATAATTTTATTATACCATATTTCTTCAAACTGAAACATAATTATCAAAGATAGATATGAAAAGTATTTATTACAGTTTGTGCCTATTTCCATTCTATAGAGGTCAGGCGCGAACGAATGAGTCCAGTAATACAATATGATTTAATTTTTTTGCATATTTGTGAGGGTAGTTGCTAATGGAGGCTGCAGTGCAATCATCTGTCAGCTTATAAAAACCTTAAAAATAAAACCTGACTCCAACTTTCTAAACTCTCAGCATAAAATGATACGATCAAGAACAAGCGGAACAATTCTGAGCATTAATGACGTATTTTACTACACCCCGTTGCAGCACCTCATTCAAAGGGAGCCTTCCGGTCGCCCTCGACTATAGAAGATCACTAAACCTTGATTTTTCAGAACATTAGCAGAGAACAGAAGGAGAAAGTTGGATCCTATGGTATTATGCCAAAATATTCAACCACTATTTTATGGGTATTTCGATAAAAAGTTTGGTAAAAAAAATATTCTGTACATTCGACTTTTAAAGCAGTTAATGGCCTGATAACTCTCGAATTCGAAAAAAAAAATCACAGCTAACTCATATATGCACAGGTGTTTATATAATAGCTTTTTACACCAAACAAAGCATAGTGCTATTTGCATATAAGGGGCAATTATTTGGGACTAAATTTGCAGGAATACTATATAGGGATTTGAGCAGTAAGATGCCTGTTTACATTACACTTGGAATTCTGCATGTCAGTAAGGTCAGGAAAGTGGGAACGCAAGAGGATGTTCCAAAGTCTAGCAGTTCCAGAGGAGAAACCATTTAGGTAGAATGCTGTCCGGCATCTTGGTGTCTCTAGAGTGAAGGGGTAAGATTTTGTTGCTTGAGTTAGTTTGGTGTATTTACGTAGAGATGATAGAAGAGCTTGGACTTCGTCGGATCACTGGCCATTAAAATATTTGTCAAACAGGTGCAGAGGTGTAATAGTTCATCGTTGGGACACATCTTGGAGTTTGGATGAGAGTGCGAGACTTGTTAGGTTGACGACTTCTTTGAACAATATTTAAGAGTGACACTATTAGCAGATGCACCAGCTTAAATATGGCAACAATACTCCATGCATGAGCGAACGGTGGCATTGTCGAGGTACAGGATACTTTCAAGTGTAAGTAGCTCTCTATCACGATAGAGAGTCCACAGTCTTCGCCGCACCTTTGTCATTGCCATTGGTGTATTTGTTGCTGTTCGTTTTTACTGTGATCTAAACCGAGGAGTATGGAGGAAGTACTTTCAGATCGTGCATCATTACACATGACTATCAATGGTTGGGGAAGTGTCTTACCATTATGAAAGAAAGAAGCTTAGTCTTAGTAGCATTAAATGTCGCCATGCATCTATGTTCTCATTCCACTAGAGACCCGAAGTCTTCCTCTAAGGTTTCAACCATTTCTGTAGATATGTGTTCATTCGCTTTCCCCTCGTGTCTGTATAGTACGTGGCGTCATCAGCAAATATGCCAATCTCAAACACAATTTTATCAAGGAGATCATTTATGAATAAAATGAATAATAAAGGTCCAAGTATCGACCCTTGAAGTACACCCGCATTTATATCATGTGGTTTGTCGTACGGCTATCGAGGACCATCTGGAGATTTTTTTTATTTATTTAAGAAAGATTTGATTATGTATAGTATGAGTCCAGTAATACAATATGATTTAATTTTCATGAGAAGATTATCGTCCATACCCTGTAAAATACCTTAAGTATATACTGGGCTCTTGTCCTATGCTCTTCTGCCTTATCAAGTACGTGGTATATACGCTCAGAGATTACAGTTAGGATATCTGCAGTAGTACGGGCTTGCTTAAATCCTTACTGTTGCCCGGAAAGAAGTTTAGTAGCTAAGATTGTAGACTAGTACATGATTAATTAAGTCTTCTCATATTTTAGCGAAGACAGGCTGAAGAATAATGGAGCGACAATTTTGTGGGTCGGTTCTCTTGCTAGAATTCTTGGCAACTGGTTTCACAAAAGCAATTTTCCAGCAGTCATGAAAGCAAGATTTGATAAAAATTTTATTGAAGAGTTTAAAGAGAACTGGAACAAACTTACTGGGCCATATTTAAACAGTATAGCAGGGATGAGATCAGATTCATATGCCTTTGAAGTGTGTGTGGAATTTCATGATGTCATTAACCTGGGAAGAGATAATTTTCAGATCATAGAGTGTGTTTTCCGTCTGCAAAGGAAAAGCTGGTAAGGAGTGATTTTCTGGGTCTAACCTGGAGTTAGGGAGGCAAACCGTCGATCAAGCCGGTTAACCTACTTCGATCGCCGTGAAAATAATCTCAAGGTTGTTGAAAGTTGCGGGAATTGTTGACTGGCAATTATTCACTATACGGCTATGAATTTTCCAGAAATCGCAAGTTCTTAATTTTTGCGACTCAGTACGTTTTATGCATTTATTTGTTAATTTTCTTTCGGTATATTTGTCTCTTGCAGATATTTTACTCTTACAATTATATATATATATGTGTGTGTGTGTGTGTGTGTGTGTGTATATATGTATATATATATGTGTGTGTATATATATACACACATATGTATATATATATATATATATATATATGGGTTGACCCCTAAAAGATGGGCCCCAACTCTAATTAGGTCCCGTTTCTTAGTGTTTTGTTCGAATGAAATGAAACTTTGGTCATAACTAGTTTATTATATTCAAAACATCACATCCAACACAGGGGGCTGTGGCCTTTTTTCTCCGTTCTACAGCATATCCTCTAGATGGCCGCCATTTAGCTTTTGATTTTTTGGGGGGGTCACCCTGTATATATATATATATATATATATATATATATATATATATATATATATATATATATATATATACATATATATATATTTGGATTTTACCGTCACTGGCTTATTTATCTTCCACCAGACTATCCATTCACGTGTAATCACCTATATATACAGAGAGAGATAGATAGATAGAGAGAGAGAGAGAGAGAGAGAAAGAGAGTGGGCGGAGATCGACAGCGAGAGACAGAAAGAAGAGAGAGATTTATCGAATAATCTGAATAATCATTTAAACTTAGAAATATTTTACTTTTGTCTAAAGCAGCGTTATTTATATGTTGGGTCGTCTTCTATATTTAAGTTTCATATAGCATTTTCGCTAGTTTCTCAAACTTTCGTTTAAAATAGAATTATATTTAGTCTGCAAAGTTTAAGTTGGAAACGCACTTCAATCGTAAAAATTGAGACATCTTCCAACAACCATTATTGTTTTATATGTAAATTTATATATACAAATATAATATAAGCAAACCCATGGGTTTTTAAATCCAGTTTTACGGAGGAAGTAAAAGAAAAATAGAACTCTTAAGAAAGGAAGATAGGAAATAAACTACATCAAAGCTAAGGTTTGATTTGGGGTTTCCAAATGGCTCGGCACGGGGGAAGTGAGTTTTTTTTTTCTGTCAAGAATCGAAAAACAACCGTTTTTTTTTTTTCATCTCTATTTCTGTGTTTGTACTTTAAGCAAAATGCGAAATAACTTAATCTGGAGAATTCTTTGAAATCTTTTGTTTTCTCTAAACATAAAAGAGATATTGGCCCGAAGCAATCTACACACGTTTGTCGCGTTACGAAAAATACCATCACATCAAAGAAACGCATTTTAAGGCCTTCGTCTCGTGTGTAGATCTATCTATCTATCTATCTATCTACATATTAATATTTGTATACATATAAATAGATATATTTGCATTAAGTGATTTTTTCGGCTATCGATTGTTTTACGTTTATTTGCGCAGTTCATATTTATCTTGAAAATATTCTAACTTTCTTGTCAACCTGATACCTGTTTGCCAATCAGGTATACATCAATCTACTTAAACAAAAGACATGTTGTCTGTTGAAACCAGTGTGATCGGAGGAAATTACACCAAATTACAAAATTCCAGTGATAAGCAAGTCGTCTCCATCAACAGAGACGATTCTCTTCATTTTTATTTCTTTTTGTACTCCGTTATAGATAGCGGTATTCTGAAGTGATATTTGCACCTAATCTGCCACTTCCATTTGAACGTTCATACGGCACGTTGTAATATGAAAATGCATTTTTGCATGGTGCATGTTCACTTCGGTAGACAAGCATGACTATCGTTGAGAGGATAAATCATTTAAGGGCAATAAGTCTAATGTTTTTTTGACTACACTCGCACAAAGTTCACTAAGAATACCTACATCGTCGTCGTCGTCGTCGTCGTCATCATCACCATCGTTGTCGTCGTCGTCGTCGTCATCATCATCATCATCATCATCATCATCATCATCATCATCATCATGACGGGCTCCTTGCCCGGACCAATGTTACTCTTCCTCTCCAGAGTTTCTTGTCTTCCATCAGCTGCCTCATATCTTCGGGTTCACAGTTGGCGTCGTGTGCTATCTGCTGGATGTGCGTTGATCTAGGTCGTCCTCTGCTTGCGCGTCCGTGTCGTGGAGTCCATGGCAATACATCACTCACCAATCCATGCTTGCTTCTCAGACAGTGACCGGCAAATCGTAGGCGTCTCTCCCTGATGGTATTAGATATGGCAGGTAGGTTGCCATAAAGTTGCTCCTCCGTGGGGATGATTTTGCCAGGATATATTTAATACTGTTCGTAGCATACGGGTTTATGTGCCGTCTAGTTTTCTTTCCAATATTTTGGTAAGTGTCCAGGCTGTAGCACTGTATACAAGGACAGACTCTACCACTGCCCTGAAGACGTGCCTTTTCAGTGTGTCAGTTAGCCTTGAAGTCCATACTGAACGTAGCCCATCCGATGCGGTCCATGCTTTTAAGATGCCAATTTTCTACGCTTTTATATAAAAGTAACTTTATGTGTGTGTGAGAGAGAGTTCCTTCCTCATAGGTTCTGAACCGGCTTAGTCTATCTTCACAGAAAGGTAATTTATGGGTTTGGCAGTGTGCTTAGATATGATTTATACAGAAATCTATCCGATAAAATTCGATATTAAGAATAGTCTTTTCTTTCTTATAGATATAAAAAGAATTTATACAGAGTAATGTTTTACGTTACACCGGCCAAAGATATAATAAATTTCAGCTAATCATTCTTAATTCTTAAAAACAACATTTATTGTTATCTGGCGATATAGGTCAGTATTAGAGCATTCGATTTCCCATCGAATGAGCCCTTGTTCAAGCCCGGGTGTACCTCATCATTTCATTTTAATTTTTTTCTTATTAATGAGTTCAATTTATGATAAAAGAGAATCCATTTTAAATCGCCGCAAATCATTTCTTCGTTTGCATATTTTAAACATTAATCAGAAGTTACTTTACCAGGGCATATATCGTCAAGTCTAAATATCAGCTAGGGGTTATATTGTAAACAAACACATGCAGAATTTGACATTTATCATTATTATTTATTTATTGCAAATGTATGCATGTATGTGTGCGTGCAATTGTGTGCATGCGTATGTTGGGTGGAGAGGGATCCCGTAAGCCGTGGTGAAGGCAACCATTCTAGGAGAAGCAAATCTCTGATTAAAAAAACACAAAGCGCTAGACCAATACCCGGATTAAACTTGTCTGCAGTTTGACTTATTGCTGGCTATCTTGCTCGTACTTGTTGATGGATCTCAGCATTTTGAACTGAGAGAGAGAGAGAGAGAGCGTGCGAGAGAGAGAGAAAGAGAGAGAGAGAGTAGCTGTCGTATAAAGCTAAAACTATAATAACATTTTTGTATAGATACTCCCTCAGATATTTGTCTAAAGAAATACTCCTGTGGCAATAGGAAAGTCGTGATGCGGGTAAGCCTAAAAGGCTGGAAGGACGTAATAACTGATCTGCAATCATCATAATTATGTATGTATGTATGTATGTATGTATGTGTGTATATGTGTATATGTGTAACTTTTATATATGTACATATGTATATATATATATGTGTGTGTGTGTATGTATATTTATTTCTATGTTATTGTATGTATATCAATATGTATATATGTATGTGTATATATGCATAATATGTATGTGCATGCATATGTAGGTATATGTATGTGTATGTATGTATATATGTATATATGTGTTTATGCATGTGTATGTGAGTATATATTTGTATACGTGTATGTGTATATATGT